>NW_027182365.1:0-300000 GCF_040938575.1 Ambystoma mexicanum
CTGCCCTGCGCATATCAGTACACCCCAATGACAAAGTCAAAGATTTAAATGACCTGCTTAGCTATGAGTGGCTGACACCTCACAATGATTATCATCTCTCCGTGAAGCAAAACATCCTCGGAATTGGGTTGAAAGATAGATCTAATGTGCCAAAGGAAGGCAACATGGAAATTCAGTTTCCTTCCTGCTCTCAGGGGAAGGAGGGTCGACAGCCCAATGGGTTAATGCACCTACTGCAGCCTCCTATGTGGAGCCTGCAGGCGACGCATGCAGTTGCTGGTGAGATGCTGATACAGGTTCGCCTGCTATGCAGGGGCCCGTGGTCACCTCACAGCACCTCGAGAAGGTGTCCTGTTTGAGTCCCAGGGCAATCATTGTGTCAACCATGACCCGTAGATTACACCTTTTCCCCTCGTTTTTTTCCAATCAATTGGGGCCAGAGAGACAAGCTTTTGTATGGGCCTTACCAAGGCCAGCGTGCAGAAAACAAAGGCGCAACTGTTAGTAGTAACGCAGGTATTGAAGGGGCATTAGCTGTTGGCGGATGGCGCAGGGCAATGCATACCCATTTTCAAATAAAAAAAGGTTTTTTTTTATTAAAAAAAAAATACATGCCCAGGAAATTCCAGACCTTGGATTAGAACTCAGGTCTCCAGCATTCCAAGACCAAGCACTTATCACTTGTGCCACTGGTGGTTGTGCTTCTGAGACTTGCTTTTGGGCGTATATATCTTTCTCCTGCACTCCCCTGTGAGCATACCCATTTGCGTTGTGAAACATGTTCACTGGAGCCTACAAGGATAGAACATCTGGCCCCCCCGCTCCCCCAAATACCAGCTAACTGCAGTGGCCTAGAGGTTAAGTGCTTGCATTACAGCAGCTGGGGGCCTGGGTTCGGGTCCTGCTTTCGGCACATAAACAGAATAGTTGGTCATCTCCTGGTACAGTTGGAGTGGAAGAAAGCGGAGAGGCGGGACTGTGGAAGCGAGGGAGTGCAGGCTAAAGGAAGAGGTGGGGTAGGCTAAAGGGGGAGGTAAGGTCGGATGAAGGGGTCCCTGGGGAGAAGAGGTGAGGCTGGCTGAGTCGGGGGAGGTCTAGAAGGGCATGGGGTAGGGGCCCTGGTAGAGGGAGGAAGAAAGCATAGAGGTGGGGCTGAGGAAGCCAGGAAGAAGGGGTGGTGGGGGCTGTGTAAAAGGAGAGTCCTAAGGTGGGGAAAGGGGCCATTGAGGAGGGCAGAAAAAAGGGTGCCAGTGGTGGGTGGAAAGGACAATGGGCTGACATTTTGTTCTCATCCAGCACTACCCTTTTAGCCTGCATTCCTCCTTTATTCCCTGCACTTCTCAGTCCCACCTCTATGCTTTCTTCCTCCCTCCCTCCCGCAGGGCACCTACCCCATGCCCTTCTCCCCCGACTCCGCCAGCCCCACCTCCTCTCCACAGGGACCCATGCATCCAGCCCTACCTCCCCCTTCAGCCCGCCCCACCTCACCTCACCTCACCTCCTCCTTTAGCCTGCACTCCCTCGCTTCTACCTCCCCCTTCAGCCGCCCCACCTCACCTCCTCCTTTAGCCTGCACTCCCTCGCTTCCACAGTCCCACCCATCTGCTTGCTTCCACTGCAACTGTACAAGGAAATTACCAACTATTCCGTTTCTGTGCCGAAAGCAGGACTCAAACCCAGGCCCCCAGCGCTGTAACACAAGCACTTAACCTCTAGGCCACTGCAGTTAGCTGGTATTTGGGGGAGCTTGGGGGGGCATGATGTTCTAGCCTCATTTTCTTCAGTGAACATGTTTCACAATGCAAATGGGTATGCTCACAGGGGCATGCAGAAGAAAGACATATAGCCCAAAAGCTGCTTTCAGAAGCACAGCCACCAGTGGCTCCAGTGGGAAGTGATTGGTCTTGGAATGCGCGAGACCTGAGTTCTAATCCTCCTGGGCATGTTTTTTATTTATTTTTGCTGCTTGTTCATGATTTTTAAATGTAAAAACTCTGCACTCAAAAATAAAAATGATTTGACAGACTCTTGCTGTAGCCAGCCTTTCTCACTCTTTGCCCTGGGGGAGAACAACCCAATCACCCCTTCAGCCCCTCTTACTCGTCTCACAGCACCTCCCATAAGCGAGGAATGCATCTTTTGTTGGTAGATTTCCTTCATGAGGCTTAGCTAGGCCTGCATTCCTTTTCAAAGGGCCATAGAAGAGAGCAAAAAAGGAGAAGGCAGAATAGAGCATGAAATAGGTGGAAGACAAGGGGTCAGGGGGGTTGGCAGTAAAAGAAACAGGGCCTGGCCTGGCAGAGAGTTAGAAGTTAGGGAACACAATGAGCGAGGGAGGAGGAAAGATGCCTCAGGCATTGAGCTCTCGGACTCTTCCCCACCGTGCCTGCAGAAAGAGCCTTCTCCCGAATGGATACATTTGCCTGGAGAGCCCAGAACTAATTTCAGTTAGCCAGAGGGTAAACAGAGGCCAGGGAGAGGTGCACGCCCCTCCATTTGACTAGGCTTCTGGGGCTTCTGGGAGGAAAAAAGGCATCAGTATTCCAGCAAGATCATCGTCACCAAGGCCACCATCACTAGGGGATTACAGAGCATGCTGTGACACTCTCCGGGGCCTGGTTGGCCAGGCTTATGTTGAAGAGCACATATCCTAACCCTAAGCTACCTGGGTGGCTGCACCATAGGGGCTGCACCGGATATAGGGCTGTGCCCGTAAGGGCTGTGGTCGCGTTTGGGAGCGTTAGGGACGCGTGGAGGCCGCAGGGCGCAGACCTCTGCCCATTTCCCTCCAGGATTAGGCCCTGATTCTCAGGCGTGGAGCCAGCCACTCCAAAACTGGCAGAAAGCAGCCCTCTCACCCCCAGGGCAAAGAGTGGGAAAGGCTGGTTACATCAAGTGTCTTTCAAATCTTTCACTTTCGAGAGCAGAGTGTTTACATTTTGGAATCATGAACAAGCAGCAATAGGAAAGCATACAGTATCAGAGGACAGAACACTGCCCTGCGCATATCAGTACACCCCAATGACAAAGTCAAAGATTTAAATGACCTGCTTAGCTATGAGTGGCTGACACCTCACAATGATTATCATCTCTCCGTGAAGCAAAACATCCTCGGAATTGGGTTGAAAGATAGATCTAATGTGCCAAAGGAAGGCAACATGGAAATTCAGTTTCCTGCTCTCAGGGGAAGGAGGGTCGACAGCCCAATGGGTTAATGCACCTACTGCAGCCTCCTATGTGGAGCCTGCAGGCGACGCATGCAGTTGCTGGTGAGATGCTGATACAGGTTCGCCTGCTATGCAGGGGCCCGTGGTCACCTCACAGCACCTCGAGAAGGTGTCCTGTTTGAGTCCCAGGGCAATCATTGTGTCAACCATGACCCGTAGATTACACCTTTTCCCCTCGTTTTTTTCCAATCAATTGGGGCCAGAGAGACAAGCTTTTGTATGGGCCTTACCAAGGCCAGCGTGCAGAAAACAAAGGCGCAACTGTTAGTAGTAACGCAGGTATTGAAGGGGCATTAGCTGTTGGCGGATGGCGCAGGGCAATGCATACCCATTTTCAAATAAAAAAAGTTTTTTTTTTATTAAAAAAAAAATACATGCCCAGGAAATTCCAGACCTTGGATTAGAACTCAGGTCTCCAGCATTCCAAGACCAAGCACTTATCACTTGTGCCACTGGTGGTTGTGCTTCTGAGACTTGCTTTTGGGCGTATATATCTTTCTCCTGCACTCCCCTGTGAGCATACCCATTTGCGTTGTGAAACATGTTCACTGGAGCCTACAAGGATAGAACATCTGGCCCCCCCGCTCCCCCAAATACCAGCTAACTGCAGTGGCCTAGAGGTTAAGTGCTTGCATTACAGCAGCTGGGGGCCTGGGTTCGGGTCCTGCTTTCGGCACATAAACAGAATAGTTGGTCATCTCCTGGTACAGTTGGAGTGGAAGAAAGCGGAGAGGCGGGACTGTGGAAGCGAGGGAGTGCAGGCTAAAGGAAGAGGTGGGGTAGGCTAAAGGGGGAGGTAAGGTCGGATGAAGGGGTCCCTGGGGAGAAGAGGTGAGGCTGGCTGAGTCGGGGGAGGTCTAGAAGGGCATGGGGTAGGGGCCCTGGTAGAGGGAGGAAGAAAGCATAGAGGTGGGGCTGAGGAAGCCAGGAAGAAGGGGTGGTGGGGGCTGTGTAAAAGGAGAGTCCTAAGGTGGGGAAAGGGGCCATTGAGGAGGGCAGAAAAAAGGGTGCCAGTGGTGGGTGGAAAGGACAATGGGCTGACATTTTGTTCTCATCCAGCACTACCCTTTTAGCCTGCATTCCTCCTTTATTCCCTGCACTTCTCAGTCCCACCTCTATGCTTTCTTCCTCCCTCCCTCCCGCAGGGCACCTACCCCATGCCCTTCTCCCCCGACTCCGCCAGCCCCACCTCCTCTCCACAGGGACCCATGCATCCAGCCCTACCTCCCCCTTCAGCCCGCCCCACCTCACCTCACCTCACCTCACCTCCTCCTTTAGCCTGCACTCCCTCGCTTCTACCTCCCCCTTCAGCCCGCCCCACCTCACCTCCTCCTTTAGCCTGCACTCCCTCGCTTCCACAGTCCCACCCATCTGCTTGCTTCCACTGCAACTGTACAAGGAGATTACCAACTATTCCGTTTCTGTGCCGAAAGCAGGACTCAAACCCAGGCCCCCAGCGCTGTAACACAAGCACTTAACCTCTAGGCCACTGCAGTTAGCTGGTATTTGGGGGAGCTTGGGGGGGCATGATGTTCTAGCCTCATTTTCTTCAGTGAACATGTTTCACAATGCAAATGGGTATGCTCACAGGGGCATGCAGAAGAAAGACATATAGCCCAAAAGCTGCTTTCAGAAGCACAGCCACCAGTGGCTCCAGTGGGAAGTGATTGGTCTTGGAATGCGCGAGACCTGAGTTCTAATCCTCCTGGGCATGTTTTTTATTTATTTTTGCTGCTTGTTCATGATTTTTAAATGTAAAAACTCTGCACTCAAAAATAAAAATGATTTGACAGACTCTTGCTGTAGCCAGCCTTTCTCACTCTTTGCCCTGGGGGAGAACAACCCAATCACCCCTTCAGCCCCTCTTACTCGTCTCACAGCACCTCCCATAAGCGAGGAATGCATCTTTTGTTGGTAGATTTCCTTCATGAGGCTTAGCTAGGCCTGCATTCCTTTTCAAAGGGCCATAGAAGAGAGCAAAAAAGGAGAAGGCAGAATAGAGCATGAAATAGGTGGAAGACAAGGGGTCAGGGGGGTTGGCAGTAAAAGAAACAGGGCCTGGCCTGGCAGAGAGTTAGAAGTTAGGGAACACAATGAGCGAGGGAGGAGGAAAGATGCCTCAGGCATTGAGCTCTCGGACTCTTCCCCACCGTGCCTGCAGAAAGAGCCTTCTCCCGAATGGATACATTTGCCTGGAGAGCCCAGAACTAATTTCAGTTAGCCAGAGGGTAAACAGAGGCCAGGGAGAGGTGCACGCCCCTCCATTTGACTAGGCTTCTGGGGCTTCTGGGAGGAAAAAAGGCATCAGTATTCCAGCAAGATCATCGTCACCAAGGCCACCATCACTAGGGGATTACAGAGCATGCTGTGACACTCTCCGGGGCCTGGTTGGCCAGGCTTATGTTGAAGAGCACATATCCTAACCCTAAGCTACCTGGGTGGCTGCACCATAGGGGCTGCACCGGATATAGGGCTGTGCCCGTAAGGGCTGTGGTCGCGTTTGGGAGCGTTAGGGACGCGTGGAGGCCGCAGGGCGCAGACCTCTGCCCATTTCCCTCCAGGATTAGGCCCTGATTCTCAGGCGTGGAGCCAGCCACTCCAAAACTGGCAGAAAGCAGCCCTCTCACCCCCAGGGCAAAGAGTGGGAAAGGCTGGTTACATCAAGTGTCTTTCAAATCTTTCACTTTCGAGAGCAGAGTGTTTACATTTTGGAATCATGAACAAGCAGCAATAGGAAAGCATACAGTATCAGAGGACAGAACACTGCCCTGCGCATATCAGTACACCCCAATGACAAAGTCAAAGATTTAAATGACCTGCTTAGCTATGAGTGGCTGACACCTCACAATGATTATCATCTCTCCGTGAAGCAAAACATCCTCGGAATTGGGTTGAAAGATAGATCTAATGTGCCAAAGGAAGGCAACATGGAAATTCAGTTTCCTGCTCTCAGGGGAAGGAGGGTCGACAGCCCAATGGGTTAATGCACCTACTGCAGCCTCCTATGTGGAGCCTGCAGGCGACGCATGCAGTTGCTGGTGAGATGCTGATACAGGTTCGCCTGCTATGCAGGGGCCCGTGGTCACCTCACAGCACCTCGAGAAGGTGTCCTGTTTGAGTCCCAGGGCAATCATTGTGTCAACCATGACCCGTAGATTACACCTTTTCCCCTCGTTTTTTTCCAATCAATTGGGGCCAGAGAGACAAGCTTTTGTATGGGCCTTACCAAGGCCAGCGTGCAGAAAACAAAGGCGCAACTGTTAGTAGTAACGCAGGTATTGAAGGGGCATTAGCTGTTGGCGGATGGCGCAGGGCAATGCATACCCATTTTCAAATAAAAAAAGTTTTTTTTTTATTAAAAAAAAAATACATGCCCAGGAAATTCCAGACCTTGGATTAGAACTCAGGTCTCCAGCATTCCAAGACCAAGCACTTATCACTTGTGCCACTGGTGGTTGTGCTTCTGAGACTTGCTTTTGGGCGTATATATCTTTCTCCTGCACTCCCCTGTGAGCATACCCATTTGCGTTGTGAAACATGTTCACTGGAGCCTACAAGGATAGAACATCTGGCCCCCCCGCTCCCCCAAATACCAGCTAACTGCAGTGGCCTAGAGGTTAAGTGCTTGCATTACAGCAGCTGGGGGCCTGGGTTCGGGTCCTGCTTTCGGCACATAAACAGAATAGTTGGTCATCTCCTGGTACAGTTGGAGTGGAAGAAAGCGGAGAGGCGGGACTGTGGAAGCGAGGGAGTGCAGGCTAAAGGAAGAGGTGGGGTAGGCTAAAGGGGGAGGTAAGGTCGGATGAAGGGGTCCCTGGGGAGAAGAGGTGAGGCTGGCTGAGTCGGGGGAGGTCTAGAAGGGCATGGGGTAGGGGCCCTGGTAGAGGGAGGAAGAAAGCATAGAGGTGGGGCTGAGGAAGCCAGGAAGAAGGGGTGGTGGGGGCTGTGTAAAAGGAGAGTCCTAAGGTGGGGAAAGGGGCCATTGAGGAGGGCAGAAAAAAGGGTGCCAGTGGTGGGTGGAAAGGACAATGGGCTGACATTTTGTTCTCATCCAGCACTACCCTTTTAGCCTGCATTCCTCCTTTATTCCCTGCACTTCTCAGTCCCACCTCTATGCTTTCTTCCTCCCTCCCTCCCGCAGGGCACCTACCCCATGCCCTTCTCCCCCGACTCCGCCAGCCCCACCTCCTCTCCACAGGGACCCATGCATCCAGCCCTACCTCCCCCTTCAGCCCGCCCCACCTCACCTCACCTCACCTCCTCCTTTAGCCTGCACTCCCTCGCTTCTACCTCCCCCTTCAGCCCGCCCCACCTCACCTCCTCCTTTAGCCTGCACTCCCTCGCTTCCACAGTCCCACCCATCTGCTTGCTTCCACTGCAACTGTACAAGGAGATTACCAACTATTCCGTTTCTGTGCCGAAAGCAGGACTCAAACCCAGGCCCCCAGCGCTGTAACACAAGCACTTAACCTCTAGGCCACTGCAGTTAGCTGGTATTTGGGGGAGCTTGGGGGGGCATGATGTTCTAGCCTCATTTTCTTCAGTGAACATGTTTCACAATGCAAATGGGTATGCTCACAGGGGCATGCAGAAGAAAGACATATAGCCCAAAAGCTGCTTTCAGAAGCACAGCCACCAGTGGCTCCAGTGGGAAGTGATTGGTCTTGGAATGCGCGAGACCTGAGTTCTAATCCTCCTGGGCATGTTTTTTATTTATTTTTGCTGCTTGTTCATGATTTTTAAATGTAAAAACTCTGCACTCAAAAATAAAAATGATTTGACAGACTCTTGCTGTAGCCAGCCTTTCTCACTCTTTGCCCTGGGGGAGAACAACCCAATCACCCCTTCAGCCCCTCTTACTCGTCTCACAGCACCTCCCATAAGCGAGGAATGCATCTTTTGTTGGTAGATTTCCTTCATGAGGCTTAGCTAGGCCTGCATTCCTTTTCAAAGGGCCATAGAAGAGAGCAAAAAAGGAGAAGGCAGAATAGAGCATGAAATAGGTGGAAGACAAGGGGTCAGGGGGGTTGGCAGTAAAAGAAACAGGGCCTGGCCTGGCAGAGAGTTAGAAGTTAGGGAACACAATGAGCGAGGGAGGAGGAAAGATGCCTCAGGCATTGAGCTCTCGGACTCTTCCCCACCGTGCCTGCAGAAAGAGCCTTCTCCCGAATGGATACATTTGCCTGGAGAGCCCAGAACTAATTTCAGTTAGCCAGAGGGTAAACAGAGGCCAGGGAGAGGTGCACGCCCCTCCATTTGACTAGGCTTCTGGGGCTTCTGGGAGGAAAAAAGGCATCAGTATTCCAGCAAGATCATCGTCACCAAGGCCACCATCACTAGGGGATTACAGAGCATGCTGTGACACTCTCCGGGGCCTGGTTGGCCAGGCTTATGTTGAAGAGCACATATCCTAACCCTAAGCTACCTGGGTGGCTGCACCATAGGGGCTGCACCGGATATAGGGCTGTGCCCGTAAGGGCTGTGGTCGCGTTTGGGAGCGTTAGGGACGCGTGGAGGCCGCAGGGCGCAGACCTCTGCCCATTTCCCTCCAGGATTAGGCCCTGATTCTCAGGCGTGGAGCCAGCCACTCCAAAACTGGCAGAAAGCAGCCCTCTCACCCCCAGGGCAAAGAGTGGGAAAGGCTGGTTACATCAAGTGTCTTTCAAATCTTTCACTTTCGAGAGCAGAGTGTTTACATTTTGGAATCATGAACAAGCAGCAATAGGAAAGCATACAGTATCAGAGGACAGAACACTGCCCTGCGCATATCAGTACACCCCAATGACAAAGTCAAAGATTTAAATGACCTGCTTAGCTATGAGTGGCTGACACCTCACAATGATTATCATCTCTCCGTGAAGCAAAACATCCTCGGAATTGGGTTGAAAGATAGATCTAATGTGCCAAAGGAAGGCAACATGGAAATTCAGTTTCCTGCTCTCAGGGGAAGGAGGGTCGACAGCCCAATGGGTTAATGCACCTACTGCAGCCTCCTATGTGGAGCCTGCAGGCGACGCATGCAGTTGCTGGTGAGATGCTGATACAGGTTCGCCTGCTATGCAGGGGCCCGTGGTCACCTCACAGCACCTCGAGAAGGTGTCCTGTTTGAGTCCCAGGGCAATCATTGTGTCAACCATGACCCGTAGATTACACCTTTTCCCCTCGTTTTTTTCCAATCAATTGGGGCCAGAGAGACAAGCTTTTGTATGGGCCTTACCAAGGCCAGCGTGCAGAAAACAAAGGCGCAACTGTTAGTAGTAACGCAGGTATTGAAGGGGCATTAGCTGTTGGCGGATGGCGCAGGGCAATGCATACCCATTTTCAAATAAAAAAAGTTTTTTTTTTATTAAAAAAAAAATACATGCCCAGGAAATTCCAGACCTTGGATTAGAACTCAGGTCTCCAGCATTCCAAGACCAAGCACTTATCACTTGTGCCACTGGTGGTTGTGCTTCTGAGACTTGCTTTTGGGCGTATATATCTTTCTCCTGCACTCCCCTGTGAGCATACCCATTTGCGTTGTGAAACATGTTCACTGGAGCCTACAAGGATAGAACATCTGGCCCCCCCGCTCCCCCAAATACCAGCTAACTGCAGTGGCCTAGAGGTTAAGTGCTTGCATTACAGCAGCTGGGGGCCTGGGTTCGGGTCCTGCTTTCGGCACATAAACAGAATAGTTGGTCATCTCCTGGTACAGTTGGAGTGGAAGAAAGCGGAGAGGCGGGACTGTGGAAGCGAGGGAGTGCAGGCTAAAGGAAGAGGTGGGGTAGGCTAAAGGGGGAGGTAAGGTCGGATGAAGGGGTCCCTGGGGAGAAGAGGTGAGGCTGGCTGAGTCGGGGGAGGTCTAGAAGGGCATGGGGTAGGGGCCCTGGTAGAGGGAGGAAGAAAGCATAGAGGTGGGGCTGAGGAAGCCAGGAAGAAGGGGTGGTGGGGGCTGTGTAAAAGGAGAGTCCTAAGGTGGGGAAAGGGGCCATTGAGGAGGGCAGAAAAAAGGGTGCCAGTGGTGGGTGGAAAGGACAATGGGCTGACATTTTGTTCTCATCCAGCACTACCCTTTTAGCCTGCATTCCTCCTTTATTCCCTGCACTTCTCAGTCCCACCTCTATGCTTTCTTCCTCCCTCCCTCCCGCAGGGCACCTACCCCATGCCCTTCTCCCCCGACTCCGCCAGCCCCACCTCCTCTCCACAGGGACCCATGCATCCAGCCCTACCTCCCCCTTCAGCCCGCCCCACCTCACCTCACCTCACCTCCTCCTTTAGCCTGCACTCCCTCGCTTCTACCTCCCCCTTCAGCCCGCCCCACCTCACCTCCTCCTTTAGCCTGCACTCCCTCGCTTCCACAGTCCCACCCATCTGCTTGCTTCCACTGCAACTGTACAAGGAGATTACCAACTATTCCGTTTCTGTGCCGAAAGCAGGACTCAAACCCAGGCCCCCAGCGCTGTAACACAAGCACTTAACCTCTAGGCCACTGCAGTTAGCTGGTATTTGGGGGAGCTTGGGGGGGCATGATGTTCTAGCCTCATTTTCTTCAGTGAACATGTTTCACAATGCAAATGGGTATGCTCACAGGGGCATGCAGAAGAAAGACATATAGCCCAAAAGCTGCTTTCAGAAGCACAGCCACCAGTGGCTCCAGTGGGAAGTGATTGGTCTTGGAATGCGCGAGACCTGAGTTCTAATCCTCCTGGGCATGTTTTTTATTTATTTTTGCTGCTTGTTCATGATTTTTAAATGTAAAAACTCTGCACTCAAAAATAAAAATGATTTGACAGACTCTTGCTGTAGCCAGCCTTTCTCACTCTTTGCCCTGGGGGAGAACAACCCAATCACCCCTTCAGCCCCTCTTACTCGTCTCACAGCACCTCCCATAAGCGAGGAATGCATCTTTTGTTGGTAGATTTCCTTCATGAGGCTTAGCTAGGCCTGCATTCCTTTTCAAAGGGCCATAGAAGAGAGCAAAAAAGGAGAAGGCAGAATAGAGCATGAAATAGGTGGAAGACAAGGGGTCAGGGGGGTTGGCAGTAAAAGAAACAGGGCCTGGCCTGGCAGAGAGTTAGAAGTTAGGGAACACAATGAGCGAGGGAGGAGGAAAGATGCCTCAGGCATTGAGCTCTCGGACTCTTCCCCACCGTGCCTGCAGAAAGAGCCTTCTCCCGAATGGATACATTTGCCTGGAGAGCCCAGAACTAATTTCAGTTAGCCAGAGGGTAAACAGAGGCCAGGGAGAGGTGCACGCCCCTCCATTTGACTAGGCTTCTGGGGCTTCTGGGAGGAAAAAAGGCATCAGTATTCCAGCAAGATCATCGTCACCAAGGCCACCATCACTAGGGGATTACAGAGCATGCTGTGACACTCTCCGGGGCCTGGTTGGCCAGGCTTATGTTGAAGAGCACATATCCTAACCCTAAGCTACCTGGGTGGCTGCACCATAGGGGCTGCACCGGATATAGGGCTGTGCCCGTAAGGGCTGTGGTCGCGTTTGGTCGCGTTTGGGAGCGTTAGGGACGCGTGGAGGCCGCAGGGCGCAGACCTCTGCCCATTTCCCTCCAGGATTAGGCCCTGATTCTCAGGCGTGGAGCCAGCCACTCCAAAACTGGCAGAAAGCAGCCCTCTCACCCCCAGGGCAAAGAGTGGGAAAGGCTGGTTACATCAAGTGTCTTTCAAATCTTTCACTTTCGAGAGCAGAGTGTTTACATTTTGGAATCATGAACAAGCAGCAATAGGAAAGCATACAGTATCAGAGGACAGAACACTGCCCTGCGCATATCAGTACACCCCAATGACAAAGTCAAAGATTTAAATGACCTGCTTAGCTATGAGTGGCTGACACCTCACAATGATTATCATCTCTCCGTGAAGCAAAACATCCTCGGAATTGGGTTGAAAGATAGATCTAATGTGCCAAAGGAAGGCAACATGGAAATTCAGTTTCCTGCTCTCAGGGGAAGGAGGGTCGACAGCCCAATGGGTTAATGCACCTACTGCAGCCTCCTATGTGGAGCCTGCAGGCGACGCATGCAGTTGCTGGTGAGATGCTGATACAGGTTCGCCTGCTATGCAGGGGCCCGTGGTCACCTCACAGCACCTCGAGAAGGTGTCCTGTTTGAGTCCCAGGGCAATCATTGTGTCAACCATGACCCGTAGATTACACCTTTTCCCCTCGTTTTTTTCCAATCAATTGGGGCCAGAGAGACAAGCTTTTGTATGGGCCTTACCAAGGCCAGCGTGCAGAAAACAAAGGCGCAACTGTTAGTAGTAACGCAGGTATTGAAGGGGCATTAGCTGTTGGCGGATGGCGCAGGGCAATGCATACCCATTTTCAAATAAAAAAAGGTTTTTTTTTATTAAAAAAAAAATACATGCCCAGGAAATTCCAGACCTTGGATTAGAACTCAGGTCTCCAGCATTCCAAGACCAAGCACTTATCACTTGTGCCACTGGTGGTTGTGCTTCTGAGACTTGCTTTTGGGCGTATATATCTTTCTCCTGCACTCCCCTGTGAGCATACCCATTTGCGTTGTGAAACATGTTCACTGGAGCCTACAAGGATAGAACATCTGGCCCCCCCGCTCCCCCAAATACCAGCTAACTGCAGTGGCCTAGAGGTTAAGTGCTTGCATTACAGCAGCTGGGGGCCTGGGTTCGGGTCCTGCTTTCGGCACATAAACAGAATAGTTGGTCATCTCCTGGTACAGTTGGAGTGGAAGAAAGCGGAGAGGCGGGACTGTGGAAGCGAGGGAGTGCAGGCTAAAGGAAGAGGTGGGGTAGGCTAAAGGGGGAGGTAAGGTCGGATGAAGGGGTCCCTGGGGAGAAGAGGTGAGGCTGGCTGAGTCGGGGGAGGTCTAGAAGGGCATGGGGTAGGGGCCCTGGTAGAGGGAGGAAGAAAGCATAGAGGTGGGGCTGAGGAAGCCAGGAAGAAGGGGTGGTGGGGGCTGTGTAAAAGGAGAGTCCTAAGGTGGGGAAAGGGGCCATTGAGGAGGGCAGAAAAAAGGGTGCCAGTGGTGGGTGGAAAGGACAATGGGCTGACATTTTGTTCTCATCCAGCACTACCCTTTTAGCCTGCATTCCTCCTTTATTCCCTGCACTTCTCAGTCCCACCTCTATGCTTTCTTCCTCCCTCCCTCCCGCAGGGCACCTACCCCATGCCCTTCTCCCCCGACTCCGCCAGCCCCACCTCCTCTCCACAGGGACCCATGCATCCAGCCCTACCTCCCCCTTCAGCCCGCCCCACCTCACCTCACCTCACCTCCTCCTTTAGCCTGCACTCCCTCGCTTCTACCTCCCCCTTCAGCCCGCCCCACCTCACCTCCTCCTTTAGCCTGCACTCCCTCGCTTCCACAGTCCCACCCATCTGCTTGCTTCCACTGCAACTGTACAAGGAAATTACCAACTATTCCGTTTCTGTGCCGAAAGCAGGACTCAAACCCAGGCCCCCAGCGCTGTAACACAAGCACTTAACCTCTAGGCCACTGCAGTTAGCTGGTATTTGGGGGAGCTTGGGGGGGCATGATGTTCTAGCCTCATTTTCTTCAGTGAACATGTTTCACAATGCAAATGGGTATGCTCACAGGGGCATGCAGAAGAAAGACATATAGCCCAAAAGCTGCTTTCAGAAGCACAGCCACCAGTGGCTCCAGTGGGAAGTGATTGGTCTTGGAATGCGCGAGACCTGAGTTCTAATCCTCCTGGGCATGTTTTTTATTTATTTTTGCTGCTTGTTCATGATTTTTAAATGTAAAAACTCTGCACTCAAAAATAAAAATGATTTGACAGACTCTTGCTGTAGCCAGCCTTTCTCACTCTTTGCCCTGGGGGAGAACAACCCAATCACCCCTTCAGCCCCTCTTACTCGTCTCACAGCACCTCCCATAAGCGAGGAATGCATCTTTTGTTGGTAGATTTCCTTCATGAGGCTTAGCTAGGCCTGCATTCCTTTTCAAAGGGCCATAGAAGAGAGCAAAAAAGGAGAAGGCAGAATAGAGCATGAAATAGGTGGAAGACAAGGGGTCAGGGGGGTTGGCAGTAAAAGAAACAGGGCCTGGCCTGGCAGAGAGTTAGAAGTTAGGGAACACAATGAGCGAGGGAGGAGGAAAGATGCCTCAGGCATTGAGCTCTCGGACTCTTCCCCACCGTGCCTGCAGAAAGAGCCTTCTCCCGAATGGATACATTTGCCTGGAGAGCCCAGAACTAATTTCAGTTAGCCAGAGGGTAAACAGAGGCCAGGGAGAGGTGCACGCCCCTCCATTTGACTAGGCTTCTGGGGCTTCTGGGAGGAAAAAAGGCATCAGTATTCCAGCAAGATCATCGTCACCAAGGCCACCATCACTAGGGGATTACAGAGCATGCTGTGACACTCTCCGGGGCCTGGTTGGCCAGGCTTATGTTGAAGAGCACATATCCTAACCCTAAGCTACCTGGGTGGCTGCACCATAGGGGCTGCACCGGATATAGGGCTGTGCCCGTAAGGGCTGTGGTCGCGTTTGGGAGCGTTAGGGACGCGTGGAGGCCGCAGGGCGCAGACCTCTGCCCATTTCCCTCCAGGATTAGGCCCTGATTCTCAGGCGTGGAGCCAGCCACTCCAAAACTGGCAGAAAGCAGCCCTCTCACCCCCAGGGCAAAGAGTGGGAAAGGCTGGTTACATCAAGTGTCTTTCAAATCTTTCACTTTCGAGAGCAGAGTGTTTACATTTTGGAATCATGAACAAGCAGCAATAGGAAAGCATACAGTATCAGAGGACAGAACACTGCCCTGCGCATATCAGTACACCCCAATGACAAAGTCAAAGATTTAAATGACCTGCTTAGCTATGAGTGGCTGACACCTCACAATGATTATCATCTCTCCGTGAAGCAAAACATCCTCGGAATTGGGTTGAAAGATAGATCTAATGTGCCAAAGGAAGGCAACATGGAAATTCAGTTTCCTGCTCTCAGGGGAAGGAGGGTCGACAGCCCAATGGGTTAATGCACCTACTGCAGCCTCCTATGTGGAGCCTGCAGGCGACGCATGCAGTTGCTGGTGAGATGCTGATACAGGTTCGCCTGCTATGCAGGGGCCCGTGGTCACCTCACAGCACCTCGAGAAGGTGTCCTGTTTGAGTCCCAGGGCAATCATTGTGTCAACCATGACCCGTAGATTACACCTTTTCCCCTCGTTTTTTTCCAATCAATTGGGGCCAGAGAGACAAGCTTTTGTATGGGCCTTACCAAGGCCAGCGTGCAGAAAACAAAGGCGCAACTGTTAGTAGTAACGCAGGTATTGAAGGGGCATTAGCTGTTGGCGGATGGCGCAGGGCAATGCATACCCATTTTCAAATAAAAAAAGTTTTTTTTTTATTAAAAAAAAAATACATGCCCAGGAAATTCCAGACCTTGGATTAGAACTCAGGTCTCCAGCATTCCAAGACCAAGCACTTATCACTTGTGCCACTGGTGGTTGTGCTTCTGAGACTTGCTTTTGGGCGTATATATCTTTCTCCTGCACTCCCCTGTGAGCATACCCATTTGCGTTGTGAAACATGTTCACTGGAGCCTACAAGGATAGAACATCTGGCCCCCCCGCTCCCCCAAATACCAGCTAACTGCAGTGGCCTAGAGGTTAAGTGCTTGCATTACAGCAGCTGGGGGCCTGGGTTCGGGTCCTGCTTTCGGCACATAAACAGAATAGTTGGTCATCTCCTGGTACAGTTGGAGTGGAAGAAAGCGGAGAGGCGGGACTGTGGAAGCGAGGGAGTGCAGGCTAAAGGAAGAGGTGGGGTAGGCTAAAGGGGGAGGTAAGGTCGGATGAAGGGGTCCCTGGGGAGAAGAGGTGAGGCTGGCTGAGTCGGGGGAGGTCTAGAAGGGCATGGGGTAGGGGCCCTGGTAGAGGGAGGAAGAAAGCATAGAGGTGGGGCTGAGGAAGCCAGGAAGAAGGGGTGGTGGGGGCTGTGTAAAAGGAGAGTCCTAAGGTGGGGAAAGGGGCCATTGAGGAGGGCAGAAAAAAGGGTGCCAGTGGTGGGTGGAAAGGACAATGGGCTGACATTTTGTTCTCATCCAGCACTACCCTTTTAGCCTGCATTCCTCCTTTATTCCCTGCACTTCTCAGTCCCACCTCTATGCTTTCTTCCTCCCTCCCTCCCGCAGGGCACCTACCCCATGCCCTTCTCCCCCGACTCCGCCAGCCCCACCTCCTCTCCACAGGGACCCATGCATCCAGCCCTACCTCCCCCTTCAGCCCGCCCCACCTCACCTCACCTCACCTCACCTCCTCCTTTAGCCTGCACTCCCTCGCTTCTACCTCCCCCTTCAGCCCGCCCCACCTCACCTCCTCCTTTAGCCTGCACTCCCTCGCTTCCACAGTCCCACCCATCTGCTTGCTTCCACTGCAACTGTACAAGGAGATTACCAACTATTCCGTTTCTGTGCCGAAAGCAGGACTCAAACCCAGGCCCCCAGCGCTGTAACACAAGCACTTAACCTCTAGGCCACTGCAGTTAGCTGGTATTTGGGGGAGCTTGGGGGGGCATGATGTTCTAGCCTCATTTTCTTCAGTGAACATGTTTCACAATGCAAATGGGTATGCTCACAGGGGCATGCAGAAGAAAGACATATAGCCCAAAAGCTGCTTTCAGAAGCACAGCCACCAGTGGCTCCAGTGGGAAGTGATTGGTCTTGGAATGCGCGAGACCTGAGTTCTAATCCTCCTGGGCATGTTTTTTATTTATTTTTGCTGCTTGTTCATGATTTTTAAATGTAAAAACTCTGCACTCAAAAATAAAAATGATTTGACAGACTCTTGCTGTAGCCAGCCTTTCTCACTCTTTGCCCTGGGGGAGAACAACCCAATCACCCCTTCAGCCCCTCTTACTCGTCTCACAGCACCTCCCATAAGCGAGGAATGCATCTTTTGTTGGTAGATTTCCTTCATGAGGCTTAGCTAGGCCTGCATTCCTTTTCAAAGGGCCATAGAAGAGAGCAAAAAAGGAGAAGGCAGAATAGAGCATGAAATAGGTGGAAGACAAGGGGTCAGGGGGGTTGGCAGTAAAAGAAACAGGGCCTGGCCTGGCAGAGAGTTAGAAGTTAGGGAACACAATGAGCGAGGGAGGAGGAAAGATGCCTCAGGCATTGAGCTCTCGGACTCTTCCCCACCGTGCCTGCAGAAAGAGCCTTCTCCCGAATGGATACATTTGCCTGGAGAGCCCAGAACTAATTTCAGTTAGCCAGAGGGTAAACAGAGGCCAGGGAGAGGTGCACGCCCCTCCATTTGACTAGGCTTCTGGGGCTTCTGGGAGGAAAAAAGGCATCAGTATTCCAGCAAGATCATCGTCACCAAGGCCACCATCACTAGGGGATTACAGAGCATGCTGTGACACTCTCCGGGGCCTGGTTGGCCAGGCTTATGTTGAAGAGCACATATCCTAACCCTAAGCTACCTGGGTGGCTGCACCATAGGGGCTGCACCGGATATAGGGCTGTGCCCGTAAGGGCTGTGGTCGCGTTTGGGAGCGTTAGGGACGCGTGGAGGCCGCAGGGCGCAGACCTCTGCCCATTTCCCTCCAGGATTAGGCCCTGATTCTCAGGCGTGGAGCCAGCCACTCCAAAACTGGCAGAAAGCAGCCCTCTCACCCCCAGGGCAAAGAGTGGGAAAGGCTGGTTACATCAAGTGTCTTTCAAATCTTTCACTTTCGAGAGCAGAGTGTTTACATTTTGGAATCATGAACAAGCAGCAATAGGAAAGCATACAGTATCAGAGGACAGAACACTGCCCTGCGCATATCAGTACACCCCAATGACAAAGTCAAAGATTTAAATGACCTGCTTAGCTATGAGTGGCTGACACCTCACAATGATTATCATCTCTCCGTGAAGCAAAACATCCTCGGAATTGGGTTGAAAGATAGATCTAATGTGCCAAAGGAAGGCAACATGGAAATTCAGTTTCCTGCTCTCAGGGGAAGGAGGGTCGACAGCCCAATGGGTTAATGCACCTACTGCAGCCTCCTATGTGGAGCCTGCAGGCGACGCATGCAGTTGCTGGTGAGATGCTGATACAGGTTCGCCTGCTATGCAGGGGCCCGTGGTCACCTCACAGCACCTCGAGAAGGTGTCCTGTTTGAGTCCCAGGGCAATCATTGTGTCAACCATGACCCGTAGATTACACCTTTTCCCCTCGTTTTTTTCCAATCAATTGGGGCCAGAGAGACAAGCTTTTGTATGGGCCTTACCAAGGCCAGCGTGCAGAAAACAAAGGCGCAACTGTTAGTAGTAACGCAGGTATTGAAGGGGCATTAGCTGTTGGCGGATGGCGCAGGGCAATGCATACCCATTTTCAAATAAAAAAAGTTTTTTTTTTATTAAAAAAAAAATACATGCCCAGGAAATTCCAGACCTTGGATTAGAACTCAGGTCTCCAGCATTCCAAGACCAAGCACTTATCACTTGTGCCACTGGTGGTTGTGCTTCTGAGACTTGCTTTTGGGCGTATATATCTTTCTCCTGCACTCCCCTGTGAGCATACCCATTTGCGTTGTGAAACATGTTCACTGGAGCCTACAAGGATAGAACATCTGGCCCCCCCGCTCCCCCAAATACCAGCTAACTGCAGTGGCCTAGAGGTTAAGTGCTTGCATTACAGCAGCTGGGGGCCTGGGTTCGGGTCCTGCTTTCGGCACATAAACAGAATAGTTGGTCATCTCCTGGTACAGTTGGAGTGGAAGAAAGCGGAGAGGCGGGACTGTGGAAGCGAGGGAGTGCAGGCTAAAGGAAGAGGTGGGGTAGGCTAAAGGGGGAGGTAAGGTCGGATGAAGGGGTCCCTGGGGAGAAGAGGTGAGGCTGGCTGAGTCGGGGGAGGTCTAGAAGGGCATGGGGTAGGGGCCCTGGTAGAGGGAGGAAGAAAGCATAGAGGTGGGGCTGAGGAAGCCAGGAAGAAGGGGTGGTGGGGGCTGTGTAAAAGGAGAGTCCTAAGGTGGGGAAAGGGGCCATTGAGGAGGGCAGAAAAAAGGGTGCCAGTGGTGGGTGGAAAGGACAATGGGCTGACATTTTGTTCTCATCCAGCACTACCCTTTTAGCCTGCATTCCTCCTTTATTCCCTGCACTTCTCAGTCCCACCTCTATGCTTTCTTCCTCCCTCCCTCCCGCAGGGCACCTACCCCATGCCCTTCTCCCCCGACTCCGCCAGCCCCACCTCCTCTCCACAGGGACCCATGCATCCAGCCCTACCTCCCCCTTCAGCCCGCCCCACCTCACCTCACCTCACCTCCTCCTTTAGCCTGCACTCCCTCGCTTCTACCTCCCCCTTCAGCCCGCCCCACCTCACCTCCTCCTTTAGCCTGCACTCCCTCGCTTCCACAGTCCCACCCATCTGCTTGCTTCCACTGCAACTGTACAAGGAGATTACCAACTATTCCGTTTCTGTGCCGAAAGCAGGACTCAAACCCAGGCCCCCAGCGCTGTAACACAAGCACTTAACCTCTAGGCCACTGCAGTTAGCTGGTATTTGGGGGAGCTTGGGGGGGCATGATGTTCTAGCCTCATTTTCTTCAGTGAACATGTTTCACAATGCAAATGGGTATGCTCACAGGGGCATGCAGAAGAAAGACATATAGCCCAAAAGCTGCTTTCAGAAGCACAGCCACCAGTGGCTCCAGTGGGAAGTGATTGGTCTTGGAATGCGCGAGACCTGAGTTCTAATCCTCCTGGGCATGTTTTTTATTTATTTTTGCTGCTTGTTCATGATTTTTAAATGTAAAAACTCTGCACTCAAAAATAAAAATGATTTGACAGACTCTTGCTGTAGCCAGCCTTTCTCACTCTTTGCCCTGGGGGAGAACAACCCAATCACCCCTTCAGCCCCTCTTACTCGTCTCACAGCACCTCCCATAAGCGAGGAATGCATCTTTTGTTGGTAGATTTCCTTCATGAGGCTTAGCTAGGCCTGCATTCCTTTTCAAAGGGCCATAGAAGAGAGCAAAAAAGGAGAAGGCAGAATAGAGCATGAAATAGGTGGAAGACAAGGGGTCAGGGGGGTTGGCAGTAAAAGAAACAGGGCCTGGCCTGGCAGAGAGTTAGAAGTTAGGGAACACAATGAGCGAGGGAGGAGGAAAGATGCCTCAGGCATTGAGCTCTCGGACTCTTCCCCACCGTGCCTGCAGAAAGAGCCTTCTCCCGAATGGATACATTTGCCTGGAGAGCCCAGAACTAATTTCAGTTAGCCAGAGGGTAAACAGAGGCCAGGGAGAGGTGCACGCCCCTCCATTTGACTAGGCTTCTGGGGCTTCTGGGAGGAAAAAAGGCATCAGTATTCCAGCAAGATCATCGTCACCAAGGCCACCATCACTAGGGGATTACAGAGCATGCTGTGACACTCTCCGGGGCCTGGTTGGCCAGGCTTATGTTGAAGAGCACATATCCTAACCCTAAGCTACCTGGGTGGCTGCACCATAGGGGCTGCACCGGATATAGGGCTGTGCCCGTAAGGGCTGTGGTCGCGTTTGGTCGCGTTTGGGAGCGTTAGGGACGCGTGGAGGCCGCAGGGCGCAGACCTCTGCCCATTTCCCTCCAGGATTAGGCCCTGATTCTCAGGCGTGGAGCCAGCCACTCCAAAACTGGCAGAAAGCAGCCCTCTCACCCCCAGGGCAAAGAGTGGGAAAGGCTGGTTACATCAAGTGTCTTTCAAATCTTTCACTTTCGAGAGCAGAGTGTTTACATTTTGGAATCATGAACAAGCAGCAATAGGAAAGCATACAGTATCAGAGGACAGAACACTGCCCTGCGCATATCAGTACACCCCAATGACAAAGTCAAAGATTTAAATGACCTGCTTAGCTATGAGTGGCTGACACCTCACAATGATTATCATCTCTCCGTGAAGCAAAACATCCTCGGAATTGGGTTGAAAGATAGATCTAATGTGCCAAAGGAAGGCAACATGGAAATTCAGTTTCCTGCTCTCAGGGGAAGGAGGGTCGACAGCCCAATGGGTTAATGCACCTACTGCAGCCTCCTATGTGGAGCCTGCAGGCGACGCATGCAGTTGCTGGTGAGATGCTGATACAGGTTCGCCTGCTATGCAGGGGCCCGTGGTCACCTCACAGCACCTCGAGAAGGTGTCCTGTTTGAGTCCCAGGGCAATCATTGTGTCAACCATGACCCGTAGATTACACCTTTTCCCCTCGTTTTTTTCCAATCAATTGGGGCCAGAGAGACAAGCTTTTGTATGGGCCTTACCAAGGCCAGCGTGCAGAAAACAAAGGCGCAACTGTTAGTAGTAACGCAGGTATTGAAGGGGCATTAGCTGTTGGCGGATGGCGCAGGGCAATGCATACCCATTTTCAAATAAAAAAAGGTTTTTTTTTATTAAAAAAAAAATACATGCCCAGGAAATTCCAGACCTTGGATTAGAACTCAGGTCTCCAGCATTCCAAGACCAAGCACTTATCACTTGTGCCACTGGTGGTTGTGCTTCTGAGACTTGCTTTTGGGCGTATATATCTTTCTCCTGCACTCCCCTGTGAGCATACCCATTTGCGTTGTGAAACATGTTCACTGGAGCCTACAAGGATAGAACATCTGGCCCCCCCGCTCCCCCAAATACCAGCTAACTGCAGTGGCCTAGAGGTTAAGTGCTTGCATTACAGCAGCTGGGGGCCTGGGTTCGGGTCCTGCTTTCGGCACATAAACAGAATAGTTGGTCATCTCCTGGTACAGTTGGAGTGGAAGAAAGCGGAGAGGCGGGACTGTGGAAGCGAGGGAGTGCAGGCTAAAGGAAGAGGTGGGGTAGGCTAAAGGGGGAGGTAAGGTCGGATGAAGGGGTCCCTGGGGAGAAGAGGTGAGGCTGGCTGAGTCGGGGGAGGTCTAGAAGGGCATGGGGTAGGGGCCCTGGTAGAGGGAGGAAGAAAGCATAGAGGTGGGGCTGAGGAAGCCAGGAAGAAGGGGTGGTGGGGGCTGTGTAAAAGGAGAGTCCTAAGGTGGGGAAAGGGGCCATTGAGGAGGGCAGAAAAAAGGGTGCCAGTGGTGGGTGGAAAGGACAATGGGCTGACATTTTGTTCTCATCCAGCACTACCCTTTTAGCCTGCATTCCTCCTTTATTCCCTGCACTTCTCAGTCCCACCTCTATGCTTTCTTCCTCCCTCCCTCCCGCAGGGCACCTACCCCATGCCCTTCTCCCCCGACTCCGCCAGCCCCACCTCCTCTCCACAGGGACCCATGCATCCAGCCCTACCTCCCCCTTCAGCCCGCCCCACCTCACCTCACCTCACCTCCTCCTTTAGCCTGCACTCCCTCGCTTCTACCTCCCCCTTCAGCCCGCCCCACCTCACCTCCTCCTTTAGCCTGCACTCCCTCGCTTCCACAGTCCCACCCATCTGCTTGCTTCCACTGCAACTGTACAAGGAAATTACCAACTATTCCGTTTCTGTGCCGAAAGCAGGACTCAAACCCAGGCCCCCAGCGCTGTAACACAAGCACTTAACCTCTAGGCCACTGCAGTTAGCTGGTATTTGGGGGAGCTTGGGGGGGCATGATGTTCTAGCCTCATTTTCTTCAGTGAACATGTTTCACAATGCAAATGGGTATGCTCACAGGGGCATGCAGAAGAAAGACATATAGCCCAAAAGCTGCTTTCAGAAGCACAGCCACCAGTGGCTCCAGTGGGAAGTGATTGGTCTTGGAATGCGCGAGACCTGAGTTCTAATCCTCCTGGGCATGTTTTTTATTTATTTTTGCTGCTTGTTCATGATTTTTAAATGTAAAAACTCTGCACTCAAAAATAAAAATGATTTGACAGACTCTTGCTGTAGCCAGCCTTTCTCACTCTTTGCCCTGGGGGAGAACAACCCAATCACCCCTTCAGCCCCTCTTACTCGTCTCACAGCACCTCCCATAAGCGAGGAATGCATCTTTTGTTGGTAGATTTCCTTCATGAGGCTTAGCTAGGCCTGCATTCCTTTTCAAAGGGCCATAGAAGAGAGCAAAAAAGGAGAAGGCAGAATAGAGCATGAAATAGGTGGAAGACAAGGGGTCAGGGGGGTTGGCAGTAAAAGAAACAGGGCCTGGCCTGGCAGAGAGTTAGAAGTTAGGGAACACAATGAGCGAGGGAGGAGGAAAGATGCCTCAGGCATTGAGCTCTCGGACTCTTCCCCACCGTGCCTGCAGAAAGAGCCTTCTCCCGAATGGATACATTTGCCTGGAGAGCCCAGAACTAATTTCAGTTAGCCAGAGGGTAAACAGAGGCCAGGGAGAGGTGCACGCCCCTCCATTTGACTAGGCTTCTGGGGCTTCTGGGAGGAAAAAAGGCATCAGTATTCCAGCAAGATCATCGTCACCAAGGCCACCATCACTAGGGGATTACAGAGCATGCTGTGACACTCTCCGGGGCCTGGTTGGCCAGGCTTATGTTGAAGAGCACATATCCTAACCCTAAGCTACCTGGGTGGCTGCACCATAGGGGCTGCACCGGATATAGGGCTGTGCCCGTAAGGGCTGTGGTCGCGTTTGGGAGCGTTAGGGACGCGTGGAGGCCGCAGGGCGCAGACCTCTGCCCATTTCCCTCCAGGATTAGGCCCTGATTCTCAGGCGTGGAGCCAGCCACTCCAAAACTGGCAGAAAGCAGCCCTCTCACCCCCAGGGCAAAGAGTGGGAAAGGCTGGTTACATCAAGTGTCTTTCAAATCTTTCACTTTCGAGAGCAGAGTGTTTACATTTTGGAATCATGAACAAGCAGCAATAGGAAAGCATACAGTATCAGAGGACAGAACACTGCCCTGCGCATATCAGTACACCCCAATGACAAAGTCAAAGATTTAAATGACCTGCTTAGCTATGAGTGGCTGACACCTCACAATGATTATCATCTCTCCGTGAAGCAAAACATCCTCGGAATTGGGTTGAAAGATAGATCTAATGTGCCAAAGGAAGGCAACATGGAAATTCAGTTTCCTGCTCTCAGGGGAAGGAGGGTCGACAGCCCAATGGGTTAATGCACCTACTGCAGCCTCCTATGTGGAGCCTGCAGGCGACGCATGCAGTTGCTGGTGAGATGCTGATACAGGTTCGCCTGCTATGCAGGGGCCCGTGGTCACCTCACAGCACCTCGAGAAGGTGTCCTGTTTGAGTCCCAGGGCAATCATTGTGTCAACCATGACCCGTAGATTACACCTTTTCCCCTCGTTTTTTTCCAATCAATTGGGGCCAGAGAGACAAGCTTTTGTATGGGCCTTACCAAGGCCAGCGTGCAGAAAACAAAGGCGCAACTGTTAGTAGTAACGCAGGTATTGAAGGGGCATTAGCTGTTGGCGGATGGCGCAGGGCAATGCATACCCATTTTCAAATAAAAAAAGGTTTTTTTTTATTAAAAAAAAAATACATGCCCAGGAAATTCCAGACCTTGGATTAGAACTCAGGTCTCCAGCATTCCAAGACCAAGCACTTATCACTTGTGCCACTGGTGGTTGTGCTTCTGAGACTTGCTTTTGGGCGTATATATCTTTCTCCTGCACTCCCCTGTGAGCATACCCATTTGCGTTGTGAAACATGTTCACTGGAGCCTACAAGGATAGAACATCTGGCCCCCCCGCTCCCCCAAATACCAGCTAACTGCAGTGGCCTAGAGGTTAAGTGCTTGCATTACAGCAGCTGGGGGCCTGGGTTCGGGTCCTGCTTTCGGCACATAAACAGAATAGTTGGTCATCTCCTGGTACAGTTGGAGTGGAAGAAAGCGGAGAGGCGGGACTGTGGAAGCGAGGGAGTGCAGGCTAAAGGAAGAGGTGGGGTAGGCTAAAGGGGGAGGTAAGGTCGGATGAAGGGGTCCCTGGGGAGAAGAGGTGAGGCTGGCTGAGTCGGGGGAGGTCTAGAAGGGCATGGGGTAGGGGCCCTGGTAGAGGGAGGAAGAAAGCATAGAGGTGGGGCTGAGGAAGCCAGGAAGAAGGGGTGGTGGGGGCTGTGTAAAAGGAGAGTCCTAAGGTGGGGAAAGGGGCCATTGAGGAGGGCAGAAAAAAGGGTGCCAGTGGTGGGTGGAAAGGACAATGGGCTGACATTTTGTTCTCATCCAGCACTACCCTTTTAGCCTGCATTCCTCCTTTATTCCCTGCACTTCTCAGTCCCACCTCTATGCTTTCTTCCTCCCTCCCTCCCGCAGGGCACCTACCCCATGCCCTTCTCCCCCGACTCCGCCAGCCCCACCTCCTCTCCACAGGGACCCATGCATCCAGCCCTACCTCCCCCTTCAGCCCGCCCCACCTCACCTCACCTCACCTCACCTCCTCCTTTAGCCTGCACTCCCTCGCTTCTACCTCCCCCTTCAGCCCGCCCCACCTCACCTCCTCCTTTAGCCTGCACTCCCTCGCTTCCACAGTCCCACCCATCTGCTTGCTTCCACTGCAACTGTACAAGGAGATTACCAACTATTCCGTTTCTGTGCCGAAAGCAGGACTCAAACCCAGGCCCCCAGCGCTGTAACACAAGCACTTAACCTCTAGGCCACTGCAGTTAGCTGGTATTTGGGGGAGCTTGGGGGGGCATGATGTTCTAGCCTCATTTTCTTCAGTGAACATGTTTCACAATGCAAATGGGTATGCTCACAGGGGCATGCAGAAGAAAGACATATAGCCCAAAAGCTGCTTTCAGAAGCACAGCCACCAGTGGCTCCAGTGGGAAGTGATTGGTCTTGGAATGCGCGAGACCTGAGTTCTAATCCTCCTGGGCATGTTTTTTATTTATTTTTGCTGCTTGTTCATGATTTTTAAATGTAAAAACTCTGCACTCAAAAATAAAAATGATTTGACAGACTCTTGCTGTAGCCAGCCTTTCTCACTCTTTGCCCTGGGGGAGAACAACCCAATCACCCCTTCAGCCCCTCTTACTCGTCTCACAGCACCTCCCATAAGCGAGGAATGCATCTTTTGTTGGTAGATTTCCTTCATGAGGCTTAGCTAGGCCTGCATTCCTTTTCAAAGGGCCATAGAAGAGAGCAAAAAAGGAGAAGGCAGAATAGAGCATGAAATAGGTGGAAGACAAGGGGTCAGGGGGGTTGGCAGTAAAAGAAACAGGGCCTGGCCTGGCAGAGAGTTAGAAGTTAGGGAACACAATGAGCGAGGGAGGAGGAAAGATGCCTCAGGCATTGAGCTCTCGGACTCTTCCCCACCGTGCCTGCAGAAAGAGCCTTCTCCCGAATGGATACATTTGCCTGGAGAGCCCAGAACTAATTTCAGTTAGCCAGAGGGTAAACAGAGGCCAGGGAGAGGTGCACGCCCCTCCATTTGACTAGGCTTCTGGGGCTTCTGGGAGGAAAAAAGGCATCAGTATTCCAGCAAGATCATCGTCACCAAGGCCACCATCACTAGGGGATTACAGAGCATGCTGTGACACTCTCCGGGGCCTGGTTGGCCAGG
Source organism: Ambystoma mexicanum (assembly GCF_040938575.1). Taxonomy (NCBI): domain Eukaryota; kingdom Metazoa; phylum Chordata; class Amphibia; order Caudata; family Ambystomatidae; genus Ambystoma; species Ambystoma mexicanum. The sequence goes on from NW_027182365.1 coordinate 26,592, forward strand.
CTTATGTTGAAGAGCACATATCCTAACCCTAAGCTACCTGGGTGGCTGCACCATAGGGGCTGCACCGGATATAGGGCTGTGCCCGTAAGGGCTGTGGTCGCGTTTGGGAGCGTTAGGGACGCGTGGAGGCCGCAGGGCGCAGACCTCTGCCCATTTCCCTCCAGGATTAGGCCCTGATTCTCAGGCGTGGAGCCAGCCACTCCAAAACTGGCAGAAAGCAGCCCTCTCACCCCCAGGGCAAAGAGTGGGAAAGGCTGGTTACATCAAGTGTCTTTCAAATCTTTCACTTTCGAGAGCAGAGTGTTTACATTTTGGAATCATGAACAAGCAGCAATAGGAAAGCATACAGTATCAGAGGACAGAACACTGCCCTGCGCATATCAGTACACCCCAATGACAAAGTCAAAGATTTAAATGACCTGCTTAGCTATTTATTTTTATTTTTAAATGTCTTTATTGGCATTTGTGAGTAAACTTGTACAAGGATAAGATTCTGAAAGCAGTTACATTCAAAATGCAATAACTGGCGTAAATGTGATATGGTGATCAGCTTATAACCAACGACAAAACTATTAATAAAGAACAAACAAACTAAGGAAGAAAGGGAAAAGAAGAGAAAAGAAATAACAATAACAGTAACAGTGACTGTCCCAACTCTCGGTGTGGTTTCTTAATCAATGTCGCCAGGTTCGGGGAGTGGGTCCGGAGGCGGGTATCGGCTTTGCTCCCTCAGTACAGTTGCTGGGTGGAGCCCTTGGGTGTGGTGGGCTAATCTGTAGTGTCTGTTGCTTTCTAGGATGCAAGGGGGGTGGGTTCAAGGAGGTTTGTAGCTCGTTGCAAAGACCATGTCTCTAAGGAGGGCTTTCCAGGCCTCCAGCACATTGCTCACATCGTCGCCGCCACATTTGTTTCCCTCCTCCCAGGCTACAGTCTCAGCCGTAGTCCATCTTTCCATTTCCCTGATCCAGGGGTCATACCTGGGGCCCGCTGGGGCCTTCCAGGCCATGGCAATTGTTCTCTTAACTAGAAGGCAGGCCATATCCATAAGCTTCGTCAAGTGTTTGATTTTACCAAGTCTCGGATAGGTGCCCAGTAGGCACTCCTTGGGTGTCCACTCGTAAGTTTCTAGGCCAGCATTCCTGCAGGTCCGTTCAGCGGCCTGCCAGAGTTTCTGAGATTTGGAACAGGTCCAAAACATGTGAATCATGTCCGCCAGGTCTGAGGAGCACCAGGGGCACCTTGAGTCCGCTTTGTTGTTGAACGTGGATATCCGGTGAGGGGTCATATACGTTCTGTAGAGTACGTTCAGTTGGATCAGTCTAAACCTGGCGTTTCTGGATACCTCCTTTGGATATATCAGGGCTCTCGCCCATTCGGCCTCTGTGATTTCAGTCCGGAGGTCTGCCTCCCATTTTACCTTCAGCCGGGCGCTCTTTGGGTTGGGTCGATCGTTCAGTTGAGTGTACAACCTGGACGTCGGTCTCCATCCGTCACCAACGTCATACATTTCTCTCAGGAGGGGGTGAGTTTCTGGTTCCTCAGGCCATGCGACCCAGTTCTTTCTGGCCACATGTCTCACTTTTTGGTACCAGAGGAAATGGCCCAGTGGTAGTCCATCTCCTTCTCGAAGCGACTCGAAGTCCCTGAAGAGGCCATCATGAAACATGTCCCCCCATGTGTAGAGACCATGGTTCTCCCATCTCCTCATAGTTGCCAGGTCGGTGGAGGTTTTGCAGACATCCGTCATCATGGGGGTGTCGGGTGTATAAGAGCGTTGCAGGCCCGCCATGGATCTCACCTTGTTCCATACCCGCCTTCCAACCTCTAGTATAGTGGGTGGGTTGGGGGGTCCAAGTCGGGGGTTCCAGAGTAGCTCCTTGGGATACAGCGGTGAAGAGGAGTGGGATAGAAGTTCTAGCTCAGCTGAAGGTTCATCTGAGAGCCATTTTGCCAGGTGTGTCGACTGAGCCGCCAGAAAGTATCTCTGGAAGTCGGGGAGCTGAATGCCGCCCTCTGCGTAAGGGAGTGTGAGGGTATTCAGTGTGAGTCGGTGCCGGGCTCGTCCCCAGAGGAAGTCCCTGATCAGAGAGTCGAGTGTCCTGAAAAAGGGTGGGGGAATGTAATACACCACGTTGGTGAAATAGTAGAGGAACCTGGGGAGGATTATCATTTTAGCTATCGCCGCCCTCCCCATCATGGAGAGCGGGAGCTTTGACCAGAACTGTATGGATCTCCGCACTCCGCCCATTGCGGCCTCCGTGTTGGCTTTGTGGGTGGATATTGGTGAATGTGTGATGTTGAGGCCTAGGTATCGAAAAGTGTCCACCTGCCAACGGATCCCGATCTCAGGAAGCTCCTCCTCAGGTTTATTTTTCAGTCTTGCTAGTGGGAACGCGCAAGACTTCTGCCTGCTAAATCTTATCCCCGAGTATCTTGCAAAGTTGTCCAGAACATCCAATACAATCGGGGCATTCTCCAAGGGGTCGCGCAGGTATAGGAGGACGTCGTCGGCATATAACGAGATGATGTTGTCTGATCCTCCAATGCTGATGCCAGCGTCAAAGAACTGCTTCCTGAAGTATATTGCCACCGGCTCCAGGCCTAGAATGTACAGCATTGGAGACAGTGGGCATCCCTGTCTGGTACCCCTCTGGATGGGCCAGGCCCTCGATATCATGACACCCGTTTTAACTCTTGCCAATGGGTCGCTGTACAGGACCTCTATCCAGCGGATGAAGTGTTCGCCAAGTCCGAACTCCCTCAGGGTTTCGATCAGCCACTCCCAGTAAATAGAGTCAAAGGCTTTTATGGCATCCAGTGAGAGTACTGCTAGATCTTCCTCGCTTTCGGACGTCTGTGAAATGATATGTTGGAGCCTCCTGAGATTGGCGGAGGTGTTACGCCCCGGAACGAAGCCATTCTGGTCCTCATGTACCAGGGAACCGATCACCCTCGAGAGCCTTTTGGCCAATATGGTCGTCAATATTTTGCCGTCGTAGTTTAGGAGCGCCAGTGGGCGATATGAGTCACATCTATCGGCTGGTTTGCCTGGCTTGAGCATCGGGACGATGAGGGTTTCTCTCATAGTGTTAGGGAGAGTGCCCGACTCGTATGCCTCCGTATATACTGCGTGTAGTATAGGAGAGGTGATCTCCTCGTAGGCCTTGTAGAATTCTGGGATGAGTCCATCTGTGCCAGGAGCCTTGCCTGTGGAGAGGGATCTGATTGCATCTGTGATGTCCTCCACCGTAATAGGCTCCCCAAGTTTGTCCTGTTGTTCCTGGCTCAGCCTAGGCAGTCCCACCTCAGCCAGCGTATCCTTTATATCTGCTATGGGGACCTTCGTCTCATGAGTGTATAGGTCGTTATAGAATTCCGTGAAGGTATCATTAATCTCTTGTCGTGTTCTGCAGGTCTTTTCGTTCGTATCTTTGATCTCCTTGAGGGCCTGTCTCGGGTGCTCTTTCCTGCATAGCCATGCGAGTATTCTGCCCGGTTTGTCAGCTTCCCTGTGGGCCTTCGAGGTGCGCACAGAGAAGTCAAACTTCGAGAGTCTTTCCCATGCCTCCCTGCAATCCTCTCTGATCAGTTTCAGTTCAGCCTCCCTTTCGGTGGTTGGTGGGGCGCCACTTTCAAGTCGCTTTATTCTCTCCTCCACGACCTCCAGTTCTCTCCTCAGTTGTCGCCTGATCCCGCCCGCCTCGGCGATTATCTCCCCCCTTGTCACTACTTTCAGCGCCTCCCAAAGCGTGCTCCACTTCTCGACCGAACCCTTATTTATCGCTAAATATTCTTCCAGCTTTTCTCTTAGGGTTTCCTTGAATGCTGGGTCGGTCAAGGCATCTGATGGCATGCGCCACGTCGGGATGGGGGGGCGGGGGCCCTTGAGGGAGAGCTGCAACAGCAAGGGGGAGTGATCAGATATTGTTCTGCCCATGTATTCTGCCAATTCAACTTGCGGGGTTAGTTCGTTGGCGATGAAGAAGTAGTCCAGTCTCGTGTGGAGGCTATGGGGAGCCGAGTAGAATGAATATGATCTATCCGAGGGGTGGAGGTCTCTCCAAATGTCCGTCAGGTGTAGGTCTGCCACCATCCTGGGGAGGGCCCCAGGAGAGGCGCTATGGGGCATGCGTGGAGCTGTCGATCTGTCCAGTTCCGGGTTCATAATAGAGTTGAAGTCCCCCCCCCATATGAACGTATACTCTCGGTAGTGCAGCAATTTTGCGCATAGGTCCTTGATGTGTGAGGGTATATTGTGCTGGGGAAAATACGAGTTTACTATACACAGGGGAGTGTTCTCAAGCATGCCCCACACTATTGCATACCTGCCCTCTTTATCCAGCTCCGTTCCCATTTGTTGAAATGGTGTGTCCGGGCTCACCCATGTATAGACTCCTCTTGCGTACTTTGAGAAGGATGCGCCGCTACCCTGGCCTCCCCAGTATTTCAGGATTTTGTCTGTGGCCTCCAAGGTGAGATGTGTTTCTTGCAGGAGGGCCAATGATATTTTTTTCCTCTTTAGATAAGAAAAAATCCGGTTTCTTCTTATGTATGTTCCCATCCCTCTAACGTTCCATGTAATTAGCTTGAGTCTTGCTGCCATTGCATAAGTGGGTTCCTCGATGAGGGGAGTGCCACCCCTTCTCCCAGTGTTGCATGAGCCGTATTGTAGGGTGGGTGATGAGCCATTTGTGTGGGGTGGGTAGGCCCGCCTAGGCCCAGGAAATCTTTATTCATCCGGGTTGGGACAGTCATAACAATAACAACTTGGAACAAGTAACTAAAACTAATGCACCCAGCTTCAGCCACCGGGGTGGAGTGCTCGGGGGCCCTCGCGCCGTCCGACCTAGTCCAGGTCTCTGGCGCGAGTGGTTGTGTGCAGGAAAGAGGTCTGCACTGGTCAACGGTGGGTCCGTGGTCTGTGTCCATGGGCGGGAGGTCGAGTGAGCCCGCAGTCATTTAGCGTTCTGATGTGGTAGTTTTTCTTCAGTATTGGTATAGCCTCGGTTCGGTTTGGAGTATAATACCAAAGAAATGGGTGCTCCAGCCGCGTTAGTATGCGGTCAGCTTTTTGGGCGTGCTAAGTGCGTTCCTCTAGCGTGGTTTCTTTGGGAGCCTCAGCAAGGTTATTGTGTTCCATCCACATAGTGGCCGCTTCTGGTGATTCCAAGAATATTGCCCGCCCATTGTGGATTACTTTTAGTCGTGATGGATAGAGCAGCATGTATTTTATGTTCAGTGTCCTCAGCTGGGCCTTGATGGGGACAAAGGAATTCCTTGCTCTCTGCACCGATTGGGTATAGTCGGGGTAGATGGTAATCTTTGAGTCACCCCGCTCGATTATACCTCCTTCCCTCGAGAATTTCAGGATCACCTCTCGGTCGCGGAAATTGAGGACCTTGGCGATGATGGGGCGGGGGTAGGATCCAGGCGGGGGGCGCTTCTGGAGGGATCTATGAGCTCTTTCAATGGCGAATCCCTGCGAGAGTTTCGACACCCCTACTTCCTGCTGTATCAGGGACTCCACATAAGCCGTCGGGTCCATGGTCTCCGACCCCTCCGGTACGCCCAGGATCCTGATATTGTTCCGTCTGGCCCGACCCTCTGCTTCTTCGGATCTCGCCTCCAAGAAGTGCACTTTCCGTTTGAGGTCCGCTACCTCTTTCTGTAGAGACGTCGTCTCATCTGAGATGTCCTTCTGGGAGGATTCGACTATGGTGACGCGCTCCGTTAAGTTGCGGGCATCTTGCCTGATAAGTTGTATGTCCGTCTTAACCTCCCCGATTTTCGTATCGATGAATGTCCTCAGGGCCGCGATCGCCTCAAGCACTTGATTATGTCTGGTCTCATCCCCAGGGGCATCTTGTGCTGGTGAGGTCTTCGGTGTGGATTGAGCAGCAGGCTTGGATGTTACAAAGGGGTCCAGAGTAGCGTGCTTGGCTTTGTTCCTCGCGGCAGCCATCTTGCCTCTTTGATGCCGTCGCCACCCTCTCCCCCGTGTCTATCGGCCGCGTAGCGATCTTCCTCCTGGCCCTTCTTGGCTGCTGCACCGGGTCCTGACGGTGCCCTCGAGTGGCCCGAGCCGGGGTGCACTCGACTGCAGGGAGGGACTGCTCGAGTCAGCGAGTCGCTGGCTCCCGGATCCAGTGCGAGCCGCTGGGTTATCAACGTGAGGCGGCCGCCATCTTGTGTGCCTCGCCCGGGAAGAAGGGGGAGCCAGCGCCGGGTCGCGGTAGAAGCTTCTCAGGCCCCGATTTTCGTCGGGGTTGGGTGGAAGACAAGGTCTCCCGCTTCGGCCGCCGGTGGATCTCCTCGGATGCGGTGTCTGTGGGCTGAATCACCTTGAAAAGGATCGGACTGCTGCGGCCCAGACGGAGCTCAGGGAACTCGCGTCCTCACTCCGTGGACATCAGGCCACGCCCCTTCTGACCTGCTTAGCTATGAGTGGCTGACACCTCACAATGATTATCATCTCTCCGTGAAGCAAAACATCCTCGGAATTGGGTTGAAAGATAGATCTAATGTGCCAAAGGAAGGCAACATGGAAATTCAGTTTCCTGCTCTCAGGGGAAGGAGGGTCGACAGCCCAATGGGTTAATGCACCTACTGCAGCCTCCTATGTGGAGCCTGCAGGCGACGCATGCAGTTGCTGGTGAGATGCTGATACAGGTTCGCCTGCTATGCAGGGGCCCGTGGTCACCTCACAGCACCTCGAGAAGGTGTCCTGTTTGAGTCCCAGGGCAATCATTGTGTCAACCATGACCCGTAGATTACACCTTTTCCCCTCGTTTTTTTCCAATCAATTGGGGCCAGAGAGACAAGCTTTTGTATGGGCCTTACCAAGGCCAGCGTGCAGAAAACAAAGGCGCAACTGTTAGTAGTAACGCAGGTATTGAAGGGGCATTAGCTGTTGGCGGATGGCGCAGGGCAATGCATACCCATTTTCAAATAAAAAAAGTTTTTTTTTTATTAAAAAAAAAATACATGCCCAGGAAATTCCAGACCTTGGATTAGAACTCAGGTCTCCAGCATTCCAAGACCAAGCACTTATCACTTGTGCCACTGGTGGTTGTGCTTCTGAGACTTGCTTTTGGGCGTATATATCTTTCTCCTGCACTCCCCTGTGAGCATACCCATTTGCGTTGTGAAACATGTTCACTGGAGCCTACAAGGATAGAACATCTGGCCCCCCCGCTCCCCCAAATACCAGCTAACTGCAGTGGCCTAGAGGTTAAGTGCTTGCATTACAGCAGCTGGGGGCCTGGGTTCGGGTCCTGCTTTCGGCACATAAACAGAATAGTTGGTCATCTCCTGGTACAGTTGGAGTGGAAGAAAGCGGAGAGGCGGGACTGTGGAAGCGAGGGAGTGCAGGCTAAAGGAAGAGGTGGGGTAGGCTAAAGGGGGAGGTAAGGTCGGATGAAGGGGTCCCTGGGGAGAAGAGGTGAGGCTGGCTGAGTCGGGGGAGGTCTAGAAGGGCATGGGGTAGGGGCCCTGGTAGAGGGAGGAAGAAAGCATAGAGGTGGGGCTGAGGAAGCCAGGAAGAAGGGGTGGTGGGGGCTGTGTAAAAGGAGAGTCCTAAGGTGGGGAAAGGGGCCATTGAGGAGGGCAGAAAAAAGGGTGCCAGTGGTGGGTGGAAAGGACAATGGGCTGACATTTTGTTCTCATCCAGCACTACCCTTTTAGCCTGCATTCCTCCTTTATTCCCTGCACTTCTCAGTCCCACCTCTATGCTTTCTTCCTCCCTCCCTCCCGCAGGGCACCTACCCCATGCCCTTCTCCCCCGACTCCGCCAGCCCCACCTCCTCTCCACAGGGACCCATGCATCCAGCCCTACCTCCCCCTTCAGCCCGCCCCACCTCACCTCACCTCACCTCACCTCCTCCTTTAGCCTGCACTCCCTCGCTTCTACCTCCCCCTTCAGCCCGCCCCACCTCACCTCCTCCTTTAGCCTGCACTCCCTCGCTTCCACAGTCCCACCCATCTGCTTGCTTCCACTGCAACTGTACAAGGAGATTACCAACTATTCCGTTTCTGTGCCGAAAGCAGGACTCAAACCCAGGCCCCCAGCGCTGTAACACAAGCACTTAACCTCTAGGCCACTGCAGTTAGCTGGTATTTGGGGGAGCTTGGGGGGGCATGATGTTCTAGCCTCATTTTCTTCAGTGAACATGTTTCACAATGCAAATGGGTATGCTCACAGGGGCATGCAGAAGAAAGACATATAGCCCAAAAGCTGCTTTCAGAAGCACAGCCACCAGTGGCTCCAGTGGGAAGTGATTGGTCTTGGAATGCGCGAGACCTGAGTTCTAATCCTCCTGGGCATGTTTTTTATTTATTTTTGCTGCTTGTTCATGATTTTTAAATGTAAAAACTCTGCACTCAAAAATAAAAATGATTTGACAGACTCTTGCTGTAGCCAGCCTTTCTCACTCTTTGCCCTGGGGGAGAACAACCCAATCACCCCTTCAGCCCCTCTTACTCGTCTCACAGCACCTCCCATAAGCGAGGAATGCATCTTTTGTTGGTAGATTTCCTTCATGAGGCTTAGCTAGGCCTGCATTCCTTTTCAAAGGGCCATAGAAGAGAGCAAAAAAGGAGAAGGCAGAATAGAGCATGAAATAGGTGGAAGACAAGGGGTCAGGGGGGTTGGCAGTAAAAGAAACAGGGCCTGGCCTGGCAGAGAGTTAGAAGTTAGGGAACACAATGAGCGAGGGAGGAGGAAAGATGCCTCAGGCATTGAGCTCTCGGACTCTTCCCCACCGTGCCTGCAGAAAGAGCCTTCTCCCGAATGGATACATTTGCCTGGAGAGCCCAGAACTAATTTCAGTTAGCCAGAGGGTAAACAGAGGCCAGGGAGAGGTGCACGCCCCTCCATTTGACTAGGCTTCTGGGGCTTCTGGGAGGAAAAAAGGCATCAGTATTCCAGCAAGATCATCGTCACCAAGGCCACCATCACTAGGGGATTACAGAGCATGCTGTGACACTCTCCGGGGCCTGGTTGGCCAGGCTTATGTTGAAGAGCACATATCCTAACCCTAAGCTACCTGGGTGGCTGCACCATAGGGGCTGCACCGGATATAGGGCTGTGCCCGTAAGGGCTGTGGTCGCGTTTGGGAGCGTTAGGGACGCGTGGAGGCCGCAGGGCGCAGACCTCTGCCCATTTCCCTCCAGGATTAGGCCCTGATTCTCAGGCGTGGAGCCAGCCACTCCAAAACTGGCAGAAAGCAGCCCTCTCACCCCCAGGGCAAAGAGTGGGAAAGGCTGGTTACATCAAGTGTCTTTCAAATCTTTCACTTTCGAGAGCAGAGTGTTTACATTTTGGAATCATGAACAAGCAGCAATAGGAAAGCATACAGTATCAGAGGACAGAACACTGCCCTGCGCATATCAGTACACCCCAATGACAAAGTCAAAGATTTAAATGACCTGCTTAGCTATGAGTGGCTGACACCTCACAATGATTATCATCTCTCCGTGAAGCAAAACATCCTCGGAATTGGGTTGAAAGATAGATCTAATGTGCCAAAGGAAGGCAACATGGAAATTCAGTTTCCTGCTCTCAGGGGAAGGAGGGTCGACAGCCCAATGGGTTAATGCACCTACTGCAGCCTCCTATGTGGAGCCTGCAGGCGACGCATGCAGTTGCTGGTGAGATGCTGATACAGGTTCGCCTGCTATGCAGGGGCCCGTGGTCACCTCACAGCACCTCGAGAAGGTGTCCTGTTTGAGTCCCAGGGCAATCATTGTGTCAACCATGACCCGTAGATTACACCTTTTCCCCTCGTTTTTTTCCAATCAATTGGGGCCAGAGAGACAAGCTTTTGTATGGGCCTTACCAAGGCCAGCGTGCAGAAAACAAAGGCGCAACTGTTAGTAGTAACGCAGGTATTGAAGGGGCATTAGCTGTTGGCGGATGGCGCAGGGCAATGCATACCCATTTTCAAATAAAAAAAGTTTTTTTTTTATTAAAAAAAAAATACATGCCCAGGAAATTCCAGACCTTGGATTAGAACTCAGGTCTCCAGCATTCCAAGACCAAGCACTTATCACTTGTGCCACTGGTGGTTGTGCTTCTGAGACTTGCTTTTGGGCGTATATATCTTTCTCCTGCACTCCCCTGTGAGCATACCCATTTGCGTTGTGAAACATGTTCACTGGAGCCTACAAGGATAGAACATCTGGCCCCCCCCGCTCCCCCAAATACCAGCTAACTGCAGTGGCCTAGAGGTTAAGTGCTTGCATTACAGCAGCTGGGGGCCTGGGTTCGGGTCCTGCTTTCGGCACATAAACAGAATAGTTGGTCATCTCCTGGTACAGTTGGAGTGGAAGAAAGCGGAGAGGCGGGACTGTGGAAGCGAGGGAGTGCAGGCTAAAGGAAGAGGTGGGGTAGGCTAAAGGGGGAGGTAAGGTCGGATGAAGGGGTCCCTGGGGAGAAGAGGTGAGGCTGGCTGAGTCGGGGGAGGTCTAGAAGGGCATGGGGTAGGGGCCCTGGTAGAGGGAGGAAGAAAGCATAGAGGTGGGGCTGAGGAAGCCAGGAAGAAGGGGTGGTGGGGGCTGTGTAAAAGGAGAGTCCTAAGGTGGGGAAAGGGGCCATTGAGGAGGGCAGAAAAAAGGGTGCCAGTGGTGGGTGGAAAGGACAATGGGCTGACATTTTGTTCTCATCCAGCACTACCCTTTTAGCCTGCATTCCTCCTTTATTCCCTGCACTTCTCAGTCCCACCTCTATGCTTTCTTCCTCCCTCCCTCCCGCAGGGCACCTACCCCATGCCCTTCTCCCCCGACTCCGCCAGCCCCACCTCCTCTCCACAGGGACCCATGCATCCAGCCCTACCTCCCCCTTCAGCCCGCCCCACCTCACCTCACCTCACCTCCTCCTTTAGCCTGCACTCCCTCGCTTCTACCTCCCCCTTCAGCCCGCCCCACCTCACCTCCTCCTTTAGCCTGCACTCCCTCGCTTCCACAGTCCCACCCATCTGCTTGCTTCCACTGCAACTGTACAAGGAAATTACCAACTATTCCGTTTCTGTGCCGAAAGCAGGACTCAAACCCAGGCCCCCAGCGCTGTAACACAAGCACTTAACCTCTAGGCCACTGCAGTTAGCTGGTATTTGGGGGAGCTTGGGGGGGCATGATGTTCTAGCCTCATTTTCTTCAGTGAACATGTTTCACAATGCAAATGGGTATGCTCACAGGGGCATGCAGAAGAAAGACATATAGCCCAAAAGCTGCTTTCAGAAGCACAGCCACCAGTGGCTCCAGTGGGAAGTGATTGGTCTTGGAATGCGCGAGACCTGAGTTCTAATCCTCCTGGGCATGTTTTTTATTTATTTTTGCTGCTTGTTCATGATTTTTAAATGTAAAAACTCTGCACTCAAAAATAAAAATGATTTGACAGACTCTTGCTGTAGCCAGCCTTTCTCACTCTTTGCCCTGGGGGAGAACAACCCAATCACCCCTTCAGCCCCTCTTACTCGTCTCACAGCACCTCCCATAAGCGAGGAATGCAACTTTTGTTGGTAGATTTCCTTCATGAGGCTTAGCTAGGCCTGCATTCCTTTTCAAAGGGCCATAGAAGAGAGCAAAAAAGGAGAAGGCAGAATAGAGCATGAAATAGGTGGAAGACAAGGGGTCAGGGGGGTTGGCAGTAAAAGAAACAGGGCCTGGCCTGGCAGAGAGTTAGAAGTTAGGGAACACAATGAGCGAGGGAGGAGGAAAGATGCCTCAGGCATTGAGCTCTCGGACTCTTCCCCACCGTGCCTGCAGAAAGAGCCTTCTCCCGAATGGATACATTTGCCTGGAGAGCCCAGAACTAATTTCAGTTAGCCAGAGGGTAAACAGAGGCCAGGGAGAGGTGCACGCCCCTCCATTTGACTAGGCTTCTGGGGCTTCTGGGAGGAAAAAAGGCATCAGTATTCCAGCAAGATCATCGTCACCAAGGCCACCATCACTAGGGGATTACAGAGCATGCTGTGACACTCTCCGGGGCCTGGTTGGCCAGGCTTATGTTGAAGAGCACATATCCTAACCCTAAGCTACCTGGGTGGCTGCACCATAGGGGCTGCACCGGATATAGGGCTGTGCCCGTAAGGGCTGTGGTCGCGTTTGGGAGCGTTAGGGACGCGTGGAGGCCGCAGGGCGCAGACCTCTGCCCATTTCCCTCCAGGATTAGGCCCTGATTCTCAGGCGTGGAGCCAGCCACTCCAAAACTGGCAGAAAGCAGCCCTCTCACCCCCAGGGCAAAGAGTGGGAAAGGCTGGTTACATCAAGTGTCTTTCAAATCTTTCACTTTCGAGAGCAGAGTGTTTACATTTTGGAATCATGAACAAGCAGCAATAGGAAAGCATACAGTATCAGAGGACAGAACACTGCCCTGCGCATATCAGTACACCCCAATGACAAAGTCAAAGATTTAAATGACCTGCTTAGCTATGAGTGGCTGACACCTCACAATGATTATCATCTCTCCGTGAAGCAAAACATCCTCGGAATTGGGTTGAAAGATAGATCTAATGTGCCAAAGGAAGGCAACATGGAAATTCAGTTTCCTGCTCTCAGGGGAAGGAGGGTCGACAGCCCAATGGGTTAATGCACCTACTGCAGCCTCCTATGTGGAGCCTGCAGGCGACGCATGCAGTTGCTGGTGAGATGCTGATACAGGTTCGCCTGCTATGCAGGGGCCCGTGGTCACCTCACAGCACCTCGAGAAGGTGTCCTGTTTGAGTCCCAGGGCAATCATTGTGTCAACCATGACCCGTAGATTACACCTTTTCCCCTCGTTTTTTTCCAATCAATTGGGGCCAGAGAGACAAGCTTTTGTATGGGCCTTACCAAGGCCAGCGTGCAGAAAACAAAGGCGCAACTGTTAGTAGTAACGCAGGTATTGAAGGGGCATTAGCTGTTGGCGGATGGCGCAGGGCAATGCATACCCATTTTCAAATAAAAAAAGGTTTTTTTTTATTAAAAAAAAAATACATGCCCAGGAAATTCCAGACCTTGGATTAGAACTCAGGTCTCCAGCATTCCAAGACCAAGCACTTATCACTTGTGCCACTGGTGGTTGTGCTTCTGAGACTTGCTTTTGGGCGTATATATCTTTCTCCTGCACTCCCCTGTGAGCATACCCATTTGCGTTGTGAAACATGTTCACTGGAGCCTACAAGGATAGAACATCTGGCCCCCCCGCTCCCCCAAATACCAGCTAACTGCAGTGGCCTAGAGGTTAAGTGCTTGCATTACAGCAGCTGGGGGCCTGGGTTCGGGTCCTGCTTTCGGCACATAAACAGAATAGTTGGTCATCTCCTGGTACAGTTGGAGTGGAAGAAAGCGGAGAGGCGGGACTGTGGAAGCGAGGGAGTGCAGGCTAAAGGAAGAGGTGGGGTAGGCTAAAGGGGGAGGTAAGGTCGGATGAAGGGGTCCCTGGGGAGAAGAGGTGAGGCTGGCTGAGTCGGGGGAGGTCTAGAAGGGCATGGGGTAGGGGCCCTGGTAGAGGGAGGAAGAAAGCATAGAGGTGGGGCTGAGGAAGCCAGGAAGAAGGGGTGGTGGGGGCTGTGTAAAAGGAGAGTCCTAAGGTGGGGAAAGGGGCCATTGAGGAGGGCAGAAAAAAGGGTGCCAGTGGTGGGTGGAAAGGACAATGGGCTGACATTTTGTTCTCATCCAGCACTACCCTTTTAGCCTGCATTCCTCCTTTATTCCCTGCACTTCTCAGTCCCACCTCTATGCTTTCTTCCTCCCTCCCTCCCGCAGGGCACCTACCCCATGCCCTTCTCCCCCGACTCCGCCAGCCCCACCTCCTCTCCACAGCCCCGGAGAGTGTCACAGCATGCTCTGTAATCCCCTAGTGATGGTGGCCTTGGTGACGATGATCTTGCTGGAATACTGATGCCTTTTTTCCTCCCAGAAGCCCCAGAAGCCTAGTCAAATGGAGGGGCGTGCACCTCTCCCTGGCCTCTGTTTACCCTCTGGCTAACTGAAATTAGTTCTGGGCTCTCCAGGCAAATGTATCCATTCGGGAGAAGGCTCTTTCTGCAGGCACGGTGGGGAAGAGTCCGAGAGCTCAATGCCTGAGGCATCTTTCCTCCTCCCTCGCTCATTGTGTTCCCTAACTTCTAACTCTCTGCCAGGCCAGGCCCTGTTTCTTTTACTGCCAACCCCCCTGACCCCTTGTCTTCCACCTATTTCATGCTCTATTCTGCCTTCTCCTTTTTTGCTCTCTTCTATGGCCCTTTGAAAAGGAATGCAGGCCTAGCTAAGCCTCATGAAGGAAATCTACCAACAAAAGATGCATTCCTCGCTTATGGGAGGTGCTGTGAGACGAGTAAGAGGGGCTGAAGGGGTGATTGGGTTGTTCTCCCCCAGGGCAAAGAGTGAGAAAGGCTGGCTACAGCAAGAGTCTGTCAAATCATTTTTATTTTTGAGTGCAGAGTTTTTACATTTAAAAATCATGAACAAGCAGCAAAAATAAATAAAAAACATGCCCAGGAGGATTAGAACTCAGGTCTCGCGCATTCCAAGACCAATCACTTCCCACTGGAGCCACTGGTGGCTGTGCTTCTGAAAGCAGCTTTTGGGCTATATATCTTTCTCCTGCACTCCCCTGTGAGCATACCCATTTGCGTTGTGAAACATGTTCACTGGAGCCTACAAGGATAGAACATCTGGCCCCCCCCGCTCCCCCAAATACCAGCTAACTGCAGTGGCCTAGAGGTTAAGTGCTTGCATTACAGCAGCTGGGGGCCTGGGTTCGGGTCCTGCTTTCGGCACATAAACAGAATAGTTGGTCATCTCCTGGTACAGTTGGAGTGGAAGAAAGCGGAGAGGCGGGACTGTGGAAGCGAGGGAGTGCAGGCTAAAGGAAGAGGTGGGGTAGGCTAAAGGGGGAGGTAAGGTCGGATGAAGGGGTCCCTGGGGAGAAGAGGTGAGGCTGGCTGAGTCGGGGGAGGTCTAGAAGGGCATGGGGTAGGGGCCCTGGTAGAGGGAGGAAGAAAGCATAGAGGTGGGGCTGAGGAAGCCAGGAAGAAGGGGTGGTGGGGGCTGTGTAAAAGGAGAGTCCTAAGGTGGGGAAAGGGGCCATTGAGGAGGGCAGAAAAAAGGGTGCCAGTGGTGGGTGGAAAGGACAATGGGCTGACATTTTGTTCTCATCCAGCACTACCCTTTTAGCCTGCATTCCTCCTTTATTCCCTGCACTTCTCAGTCCCACCTCTATGCTTTCTTCCTCCCTCCCTCCCGCAGGGCACCTACCCCATGCCCTTCTCCCCCGACTCCGCCAGCCCCACCTCCTCTCCACAGGGACCCATGCATCCAGCCCTACCTCCCCCTTCAGCCCGCCCCACCTCACCTCACCTCACCTCCTCCTTTAGCCTGCACTCCCTCGCTTCTACCTCCCCCTTCAGCCCGCCCCACCTCACCTCCTCCTTTAGCCTGCACTCCCTCGCTTCCACAGTCCCACCCATCTGCTTGCTTCCACTGCAACTGTACAAGGAAATTACCAACTATTCCGTTTCTGTGCCGAAAGCAGGACTCAAACCCAGGCCCCCAGCGCTGTAACACAAGCACTTAACCTCTAGGCCACTGCAGTTAGCTGGTATTTGGGGGAGCTTGGGGGGGCATGATGTTCTAGCCTCATTTTCTTCAGTGAACATGTTTCACAATGCAAATGGGTATGCTCACAGGGGCATGCAGAAGAAAGACATATAGCCCAAAAGCTGCTTTCAGAAGCACAGCCACCAGTGGCTCCAGTGGGAAGTGATTGGTCTTGGAATGCGCGAGACCTGAGTTCTAATCCTCCTGGGCATGTTTTTTATTTATTTTTGCTGCTTGTTCATGATTTTTAAATGTAAAAACTCTGCACTCAAAAATAAAAATGATTTGACAGACTCTTGCTGTAGCCAGCCTTTCTCACTCTTTGCCCTGGGGGAGAACAACCCAATCACCCCTTCAGCCCCTCTTACTCGTCTCACAGCACCTCCCATAAGCGAGGAATGCAACTTTTGTTGGTAGATTTCCTTCATGAGGCTTAGCTAGGCCTGCATTCCTTTTCAAAGGGCCATAGAAGAGAGCAAAAAAGGAGAAGGCAGAATAGAGCATGAAATAGGTGGAAGACAAGGGGTCAGGGGGGTTGGCAGTAAAAGAAACAGGGCCTGGCCTGGCAGAGAGTTAGAAGTTAGGGAACACAATGAGCGAGGGAGGAGGAAAGATGCCTCAGGCATTGAGCTCTCGGACTCTTCCCCACCGTGCCTGCAGAAAGAGCCTTCTCCCGAATGGATACATTTGCCTGGAGAGCCCAGAACTAATTTCAGTTAGCCAGAGGGTAAACAGAGGCCAGGGAGAGGTGCACGCCCCTCCATTTGACTAGGCTTCTGGGGCTTCTGGGAGGAAAAAAGGCATCAGTATTCCAGCAAGATCATCGTCACCAAGGCCACCATCACTAGGGGATTACAGAGCATGCTGTGACACTCTCCGGGGCCTGGTTGGCCAGGCTTATGTTGAAGAGCACATATCCTAACCCTAAGCTACCTGGGTGGCTGCACCATAGGGGCTGCACCGGATATAGGGCTGTGCCCGTAAGGGCTGTGGTCGCGTTTGGGAGCGTTAGGGACGCGTGGAGGCCGCAGGGCGCAGACCTCTGCCCATTTCCCTCCAGGATTAGGCCCTGATTCTCAGGCGTGGAGCCAGCCACTCCAAAACTGGCAGAAAGCAGCCCTCTCACCCCCAGGGCAAAGAGTGGGAAAGGCTGGTTACATCAAGTGTCTTTCAAATCTTTCACTTTCGAGAGCAGAGTGTTTACATTTTGGAATCATGAACAAGCAGCAATAGGAAAGCATACAGTATCAGAGGACAGAACACTGCCCTGCGCATATCAGTACACCCCAATGACAAAGTCAAAGATTTAAATGACCTGCTTAGCTATGAGTGGCTGACACCTCACAATGATTATCATCTCTCCGTGAAGCAAAACATCCTCGGAATTGGGTTGAAAGATAGATCTAATGTGCCAAAGGAAGGCAACATGGAAATTCAGTTTCCTGCTCTCAGGGGAAGGAGGGTCGACAGCCCAATGGGTTAATGCACCTACTGCAGCCTCCTATGTGGAGCCTGCAGGCGACGCATGCAGTTGCTGGTGAGATGCTGATACAGGTTCGCCTGCTATGCAGGGGCCCGTGGTCACCTCACAGCACCTCGAGAAGGTGTCCTGTTTGAGTCCCAGGGCAATCATTGTGTCAACCATGACCCGTAGATTACACCTTTTCCCCTCGTTTTTTTCCAATCAATTGGGGCCAGAGAGACAAGCTTTTGTATGGGCCTTACCAAGGCCAGCGTGCAGAAAACAAAGGCGCAACTGTTAGTAGTAACGCAGGTATTGAAGGGGCATTAGCTGTTGGCGGATGGCGCAGGGCAATGCATACCCATTTTCAAATAAAAAAAGGTTTTTTTTTATTAAAAAAAAAATACATGCCCAGGAAATTCCAGACCTTGGATTAGAACTCAGGTCTCCAGCATTCCAAGACCAAGCACTTATCACTTGTGCCACTGGTGGTTGTGCTTCTGAGACTTGCTTTTGGGCGTATATATCTTTCTCCTGCACTCCCCTGTGAGCATACCCATTTGCGTTGTGAAACATGTTCACTGGAGCCTACAAGGATAGAACATCTGGCCCCCCCGCTCCCCCAAATACCAGCTAACTGCAGTGGCCTAGAGGTTAAGTGCTTGCATTACAGCAGCTGGGGGCCTGGGTTCGGGTCCTGCTTTCGGCACATAAACAGAATAGTTGGTCATCTCCTGGTACAGTTGGAGTGGAAGAAAGCGGAGAGGCGGGACTGTGGAAGCGAGGGAGTGCAGGCTAAAGGAAGAGGTGGGGTAGGCTAAAGGGGGAGGTAAGGTCGGATGAAGGGGTCCCTGGGGAGAAGAGGTGAGGCTGGCTGAGTCGGGGGAGGTCTAGAAGGGCATGGGGTAGGGGCCCTGGTAGAGGGAGGAAGAAAGCATAGAGGTGGGGCTGAGGAAGCCAGGAAGAAGGGGTGGTGGGGGCTGTGTAAAAGGAGAGTCCTAAGGTGGGGAAAGGGGCCATTGAGGAGGGCAGAAAAAAGGGTGCCAGTGGTGGGTGGAAAGGACAATGGGCTGACATTTTGTTCTCATCCAGCACTACCCTTTTAGCCTGCATTCCTCCTTTATTCCCTGCACTTCTCAGTCCCACCTCTATGCTTTCTTCCTCCCTCCCTCCCGCAGGGCACCTACCCCATGCCCTTCTCCCCCGACTCCGCCAGCCCCACCTCCTCTCCACAGGGACCCATGCATCCAGCCCTACCTCCCCCTTCAGCCCGCCCCACCTCACCTCACCTCACCTCCTCCTTTAGCCTGCACTCCCTCGCTTCTACCTCCCCCTTCAGCCCGCCCCACCTCACCTCCTCCTTTAGCCTGCACTCCCTCGCTTCCACAGTCCCACCCATCTGCTTGCTTCCACTGCAACTGTACAAGGAGATTACCAACTATTCCGTTTCTGTGCCGAAAGCAGGACTCAAACCCAGGCCCCCAGCGCTGTAACACAAGCACTTAACCTCTAGGCCACTGCAGTTAGCTGGTATTTGGGGGAGCTTGGGGGGGCATGATGTTCTAGCCTCATTTTCTTCAGTGAACATGTTTCACAATGCAAATGGGTATGCTCACAGGGGCATGCAGAAGAAAGACATATAGCCCAAAAGCTGCTTTCAGAAGCACAGCCACCAGTGGCTCCAGTGGGAAGTGATTGGTCTTGGAATGCGCGAGACCTGAGTTCTAATCCTCCTGGGCATGTTTTTTATTTATTTTTGCTGCTTGTTCATGATTTTTAAATGTAAAAACTCTGCACTCAAAAATAAAAATGATTTGACAGACTCTTGCTGTAGCCAGCCTTTCTCACTCTTTGCCCTGGGGGAGAACAACCCAATCACCCCTTCAGCCCCTCTTACTCGTCTCACAGCACCTCCCATAAGCGAGGAATGCATCTTTTGTTGGTAGATTTCCTTCATGAGGCTTAGCTAGGCCTGCATTCCTTTTCAAAGGGCCATAGAAGAGAGCAAAAAAGGAGAAGGCAGAATAGAGCATGAAATAGGTGGAAGACAAGGGGTCAGGGGGGTTGGCAGTAAAAGAAACAGGGCCTGGCCTGGCAGAGAGTTAGAAGTTAGGGAACACAATGAGCGAGGGAGGAGGAAAGATGCCTCAGGCATTGAGCTCTCGGACTCTTCCCCACCGTGCCTGCAGAAAGAGCCTTCTCCCGAATGGATACATTTGCCTGGAGAGCCCAGAACTAATTTCAGTTAGCCAGAGGGTAAACAGAGGCCAGGGAGAGGTGCACGCCCCTCCATTTGACTAGGCTTCTGGGGCTTCTGGGAGGAAAAAAGGCATCAGTATTCCAGCAAGATCATCGTCACCAAGGCCACCATCACTAGGGGATTACAGAGCATGCTGTGACACTCTCCGGGGCCTGGTTGGCCAGGCTTATGTTGAAGAGCACATATCCTAACCCTAAGCTACCTGGGTGGCTGCACCATAGGGGCTGCACCGGATATAGGGCTGTGCCCGTAAGGGCTGTGGTCGCGTTTGGGAGCGTTAGGGACGCGTGGAGGCCGCAGGGCGCAGACCTCTGCCCATTTCCCTCCAGGATTAGGCCCTGATTCTCAGGCGTGGAGCCAGCCACTCCAAAACTGGCAGAAAGCAGCCCTCTCACCCCCAGGGCAAAGAGTGGGAAAGGCTGGTTACATCAAGTGTCTTTCAAATCTTTCACTTTCGAGAGCAGAGTGTTTACATTTTGGAATCATGAACAAGCAGCAATAGGAAAGCATACAGTATCAGAGGACAGAACACTGCCCTGCGCATATCAGTACACCCCAATGACAAAGTCAAAGATTTAAATGACCTGCTTAGCTATGAGTGGCTGACACCTCACAATGATTATCATCTCTCCGTGAAGCAAAACATCCTCGGAATTGGGTTGAAAGATAGATCTAATGTGCCAAAGGAAGGCAACATGGAAATTCAGTTTCCTGCTCTCAGGGGAAGGAGGGTCGACAGCCCAATGGGTTAATGCACCTACTGCAGCCTCCTATGTGGAGCCTGCAGGCGACGCATGCAGTTGCTGGTGAGATGCTGATACAGGTTCGCCTGCTATGCAGGGGCCCGTGGTCACCTCACAGCACCTCGAGAAGGTGTCCTGTTTGAGTCCCAGGGCAATCATTGTGTCAACCATGACCCGTAGATTACACCTTTTCCCCTCGTTTTTTTCCAATCAATTGGGGCCAGAGAGACAAGCTTTTGTATGGGCCTTACCAAGGCCAGCGTGCAGAAAACAAAGGCGCAACTGTTAGTAGTAACGCAGGTATTGAAGGGGCATTAGCTGTTGGCGGATGGCGCAGGGCAATGCATACCCATTTTCAAATAAAAAAAGGTTTTTTTTTATTAAAAAAAAAATACATGCCCAGGAAATTCCAGACCTTGGATTAGAACTCAGGTCTCCAGCATTCCAAGACCAAGCACTTATCACTTGTGCCACTGGTGGTTGTGCTTCTGAGACTTGCTTTTGGGCGTATATATCTTTCTCCTGCACTCCCCTGTGAGCATACCCATTTGCGTTGTGAAACATGTTCACTGGAGCCTACAAGGATAGAACATCTGGCCCCCCCGCTCCCCCAAATACCAGCTAACTGCAGTGGCCTAGAGGTTAAGTGCTTGCATTACAGCAGCTGGGGGCCTGGGTTCGGGTCCTGCTTTCGGCACATAAACAGAATAGTTGGTCATCTCCTGGTACAGTTGGAGTGGAAGAAAGCGGAGAGGCGGGACTGTGGAAGCGAGGGAGTGCAGGCTAAAGGAAGAGGTGGGGTAGGCTAAAGGGGGAGGTAAGGTCGGATGAAGGGGTCCCTGGGGAGAAGAGGTGAGGCTGGCTGAGTCGGGGGAGGTCTAGAAGGGCATGGGGTAGGGGCCCTGGTAGAGGGAGGAAGAAAGCATAGAGGTGGGGCTGAGGAAGCCAGGAAGAAGGGGTGGTGGGGGCTGTGTAAAAGGAGAGTCCTAAGGTGGGGAAAGGGGCCATTGAGGAGGGCAGAAAAAAGGGTGCCAGTGGTGGGTGGAAAGGACAATGGGCTGACATTTTGTTCTCATCCAGCACTACCCTTTTAGCCTGCATTCCTCCTTTATTCCCTGCACTTCTCAGTCCCACCTCTATGCTTTCTTCCTCCCTCCCTCCCGCAGGGCACCTACCCCATGCCCTTCTCCCCCGACTCCGCCAGCCCCACCTCCTCTCCACAGGGACCCATGCATCCAGCCCTACCTCCCCCTTCAGCCCGCCCCACCTCACCTCACCTCACCTCCTCCTTTAGCCTGCACTCCCTCGCTTCTACCTCCCCCTTCAGCCCGCCCCACCTCACCTCCTCCTTTAGCCTGCACTCCCTCGCTTCCACAGTCCCACCCATCTGCTTGCTTCCACTGCAACTGTACAAGGAAATTACCAACTATTCCGTTTCTGTGCCGAAAGCAGGACTCAAACCCAGGCCCCCAGCGCTGTAACACAAGCACTTAACCTCTAGGCCACTGCAGTTAGCTGGTATTTGGGGGAGCTTGGGGGGGCATGATGTTCTAGCCTCATTTTCTTCAGTGAACATGTTTCACAATGCAAATGGGTATGCTCACAGGGGCATGCAGAAGAAAGACATATAGCCCAAAAGCTGCTTTCAGAAGCACAGCCACCAGTGGCTCCAGTGGGAAGTGATTGGTCTTGGAATGCGCGAGACCTGAGTTCTAATCCTCCTGGGCATGTTTTTTATTTATTTTTGCTGCTTGTTCATGATTTTTAAATGTAAAAACTCTGCACTCAAAAATAAAAATGATTTGACAGACTCTTGCTGTAGCCAGCCTTTCTCACTCTTTGCCCTGGGGGAGAACAACCCAATCACCCCTTCAGCCCCTCTTACTCGTCTCACAGCACCTCCCATAAGCGAGGAATGCAACTTTTGTTGGTAGATTTCCTTCATGAGGCTTAGCTAGGCCTGCATTCCTTTTCAAAGGGCCATAGAAGAGAGCAAAAAAGGAGAAGGCAGAATAGAGCATGAAATAGGTGGAAGACAAGGGGTCAGGGGGGTTGGCAGTAAAAGAAACAGGGCCTGGCCTGGCAGAGAGTTAGAAGTTAGGGAACACAATGAGCGAGGGAGGAGGAAAGATGCCTCAGGCATTGAGCTCTCGGACTCTTCCCCACCGTGCCTGCAGAAAGAGCCTTCTCCCGAATGGATACATTTGCCTGGAGAGCCCAGAACTAATTTCAGTTAGCCAGAGGGTAAACAGAGGCCAGGGAGAGGTGCACGCCCCTCCATTTGACTAGGCTTCTGGGGCTTCTGGGAGGAAAAAAGGCATCAGTATTCCAGCAAGATCATCGTCACCAAGGCCACCATCACTAGGGGATTACAGAGCATGCTGTGACACTCTCCGGGGCCTGGTTGGCCAGGCTTATGTTGAAGAGCACATATCCTAACCCTAAGCTACCTGGGTGGCTGCACCATAGGGGCTGCACCGGATATAGGGCTGTGCCCGTAAGGGCTGTGGTCGCGTTTGGGAGCGTTAGGGACGCGTGGAGGCCGCAGGGCGCAGACCTCTGCCCATTTCCCTCAGGATTAGGCCCTGATTCTCAGGCGTGGAGCCAGCCACTCCAAAACTGGCAGAAAGCAGCCCTCTCACCCCCAGGGCAAAGAGTGGGAAAGGCTGGTTACATCAAGTGTCTTTCAAATCTTTCACTTTCGAGAGCAGAGTGTTTACATTTTGGAATCATGAACAAGCAGCAATAGGAAAGCATACAGTATCAGAGGACAGAACACTGCCCTGCGCATATCAGTACACCCCAATGACAAAGTCAAAGATTTAAATGACCTGCTTAGCTATGAGTGGCTGACACCTCACAATGATTATCATCTCTCCGTGAAGCAAAACATCCTCGGAATTGGGTTGAAAGATAGATCTAATGTGCCAAAGGAAGGCAACATGGAAATTCAGTTTCCTGCTCTCAGGGGAAGGAGGGTCGACAGCCCAATGGGTTAATGCACCTACTGCAGCCTCCTATGTGGAGCCTGCAGGCGACGCATGCAGTTGCTGGTGAGATGCTGATACAGGTTCGCCTGCTATGCAGGGGCCCGTGGTCACCTCACAGCACCTCGAGAAGGTGTCCTGTTTGAGTCCCAGGGCAATCATTGTGTCAACCATGACCCGTAGATTACACCTTTTCCCCTCGTTTTTTTCCAATCAATTGGGGCCAGAGAGACAAGCTTTTGTATGGGCCTTACCAAGGCCAGCGTGCAGAAAACAAAGGCGCAACTGTTAGTAGTAACGCAGGTATTGAAGGGGCATTAGCTGTTGGCGGATGGCGCAGGGCAATGCATACCCATTTTCAAATAAAAAAAGGTTTTTTTTTATTAAAAAAAAAATACATGCCCAGGAAATTCCAGACCTTGGATTAGAACTCAGGTCTCCAGCATTCCAAGACCAAGCACTTATCACTTGTGCCACTGGTGGTTGTGCTTCTGAGACTTGCTTTTGGGCGTATATATCTTTCTCCTGCACTCCCCTGTGAGCATACCCATTTGCGTTGTGAAACATGTTCACTGGAGCCTACAAGGATAGAACATCTGGCCCCCCCGCTCCCCCAAATACCAGCTAACTGCAGTGGCCTAGAGGTTAAGTGCTTGCATTACAGCAGCTGGGGGCCTGGGTTCGGGTCCTGCTTTCGGCACATAAACAGAATAGTTGGTCATCTCCTGGTACAGTTGGAGTGGAAGAAAGCGGAGAGGCGGGACTGTGGAAGCGAGGGAGTGCAGGCTAAAGGAAGAGGTGGGGTAGGCTAAAGGGGGAGGTAAGGTCGGATGAAGGGGTCCCTGGGGAGAAGAGGTGAGGCTGGCTGAGTCGGGGGAGGTCTAGAAGGGCATGGGGTAGGGGCCCTGGTAGAGGGAGGAAGAAAGCATAGAGGTGGGGCTGAGGAAGCCAGGAAGAAGGGGTGGTGGGGGCTGTGTAAAAGGAGAGTCCTAAGGTGGGGAAAGGGGCCATTGAGGAGGGCAGAAAAAAGGGTGCCAGTGGTGGGTGGAAAGGACAATGGGCTGACATTTTGTTCTCATCCAGCACTACCCTTTTAGCCTGCATTCCTCCTTTATTCCCTGCACTTCTCAGTCCCACCTCTATGCTTTCTTCCTCCCTCCCTCCCGCAGGGCACCTACCCCATGCCCTTCTCCCCCGACTCCGCCAGCCCCACCTCCTCTCCACAGGGACCCATGCATCCAGCCCTACCTCCCCCTTCAGCCCGCCCCACCTCACCTCACCTCACCTCCTCCTTTAGCCTGCACTCCCTCGCTTCTACCTCCCCCTTCAGCCCGCCCCACCTCACCTCCTCCTTTAGCCTGCACTCCCTCGCTTCCACAGTCCCACCCATCTGCTTGCTTCCACTGCAACTGTACAAGGAGATTACCAACTATTCCGTTTCTGTGCCGAAAGCAGGACTCAAACCCAGGCCCCCAGCGCTGTAACACAAGCACTTAACCTCTAGGCCACTGCAGTTAGCTGGTATTTGGGGGAGCTTGGGGGGGCATGATGTTCTAGCCTCATTTTCTTCAGTGAACATGTTTCACAATGCAAATGGGTATGCTCACAGGGGCATGCAGAAGAAAGACATATAGCCCAAAAGCTGCTTTCAGAAGCACAGCCACCAGTGGCTCCAGTGGGAAGTGATTGGTCTTGGAATGCGCGAGACCTGAGTTCTAATCCTCCTGGGCATGTTTTTTATTTATTTTTGCTGCTTGTTCATGATTTTTAAATGTAAAAACTCTGCACTCAAAAATAAAAATGATTTGACAGACTCTTGCTGTAGCCAGCCTTTCTCACTCTTTGCCCTGGGGGAGAACAACCCAATCACCCCTTCAGCCCCTCTTACTCGTCTCACAGCACCTCCCATAAGCGAGGAATGCATCTTTTGTTGGTAGATTTCCTTCATGAGGCTTAGCTAGGCCTGCATTCCTTTTCAAAGGGCCATAGAAGAGAGCAAAAAAGGAGAAGGCAGAATAGAGCATGAAATAGGTGGAAGACAAGGGGTCAGGGGGGTTGGCAGTAAAAGAAACAGGGCCTGGCCTGGCAGAGAGTTAGAAGTTAGGGAACACAATGAGCGAGGGAGGAGGAAAGATGCCTCAGGCATTGAGCTCTCGGACTCTTCCCCACCGTGCCTGCAGAAAGAGCCTTCTCCCGAATGGATACATTTGCCTGGAGAGCCCAGAACTAATTTCAGTTAGCCAGAGGGTAAACAGAGGCCAGGGAGAGGTGCACGCCCCTCCATTTGACTAGGCTTCTGGGGCTTCTGGGAGGAAAAAAGGCATCAGTATTCCAGCAAGATCATCGTCACCAAGGCCACCATCACTAGGGGATTACAGAGCATGCTGTGACACTCTCCGGGGCCTGGTTGGCCAGGCTTATGTTGAAGAGCACATATCCTAACCCTAAGCTACCTGGGTGGCTGCACCATAGGGGCTGCACCGGATATAGGGCTGTGCCCGTAAGGGCTGTGGTCGCGTTTGGGAGCGTTAGGGACGCGTGGAGGCCGCAGGGCGCAGACCTCTGCCCATTTCCCTCCAGGATTAGGCCCTGATTCTCAGGCGTGGAGCCAGCCACTCCAAAACTGGCAGAAAGCAGCCCTCTCACCCCCAGGGCAAAGAGTGGGAAAGGCTGGTTACATCAAGTGTCTTTCAAATCTTTCACTTTCGAGAGCAGAGTGTTTACATTTTGGAATCATGAACAAGCAGCAATAGGAAAGCATACAGTATCAGAGGACAGAACACTGCCCTGCGCATATCAGTACACCCCAATGACAAAGTCAAAGATTTAAATGACCTGCTTAGCTATGAGTGGCTGACACCTCACAATGATTATCATCTCTCCGTGAAGCAAAACATCCTCGGAATTGGGTTGAAAGATAGATCTAATGTGCCAAAGGAAGGCAACATGGAAATTCAGTTTCCTGCTCTCAGGGGAAGGAGGGTCGACAGCCCAATGGGTTAATGCACCTACTGCAGCCTCCTATGTGGAGCCTGCAGGCGACGCATGCAGTTGCTGGTGAGATGCTGATACAGGTTCGCCTGCTATGCAGGGGCCCGTGGTCACCTCACAGCACCTCGAGAAGGTGTCCTGTTTGAGTCCCAGGGCAATCATTGTGTCAACCATGACCCGTAGATTACACCTTTTCCCCTCGTTTTTTTCCAATCAATTGGGGCCAGAGAGACAAGCTTTTGTATGGGCCTTACCAAGGCCAGCGTGCAGAAAACAAAGGCGCAACTGTTAGTAGTAACGCAGGTATTGAAGGGGCATTAGCTGTTGGCGGATGGCGCAGGGCAATGCATACCCATTTTCAAATAAAAAAAGTTTTTTTTTTATTAAAAAAAAAATACATGCCCAGGAAATTCCAGACCTTGGATTAGAACTCAGGTCTCCAGCATTCCAAGACCAAGCACTTATCACTTGTGCCACTGGTGGTTGTGCTTCTGAGACTTGCTTTTGGGCGTATATATCTTTCTCCTGCACTCCCCTGTGAGCATACCCATTTGCGTTGTGAAACATGTTCACTGGAGCCTACAAGGATAGAACATCTGGCCCCCCCCGCTCCCCCAAATACCAGCTAACTGCAGTGGCCTAGAGGTTAAGTGCTTGCATTACAGCAGCTGGGGGCCTGGGTTCGGGTCCTGCTTTCGGCACATAAACAGAATAGTTGGTCATCTCCTGGTACAGTTGGAGTGGAAGAAAGCGGAGAGGCGGGACTGTGGAAGCGAGGGAGTGCAGGCTAAAGGAAGAGGTGGGGTAGGCTAAAGGGGGAGGTAAGGTCGGATGAAGGGGTCCCTGGGGAGAAGAGGTGAGGCTGGCTGAGTCGGGGGAGGTCTAGAAGGGCATGGGGTAGGGGCCCTGGTAGAGGGAGGAAGAAAGCATAGAGGTGGGGCTGAGGAAGCCAGGAAGAAGGGGTGGTGGGGGCTGTGTAAAAGGAGAGTCCTAAGGTGGGGAAAGGGGCCATTGAGGAGGGCAGAAAAAAGGGTGCCAGTGGTGGGTGGAAAGGACAATGGGCTGACATTTTGTTCTCATCCAGCACTACCCTTTTAGCCTGCATTCCTCCTTTATTCCCTGCACTTCTCAGTCCCACCTCTATGCTTTCTTCCTCCCTCCCTCCCGCAGGGCACCTACCCCATGCCCTTCTCCCCCGACTCCGCCAGCCCCACCTCCTCTCCACAGGGACCCATGCATCCAGCCCTACCTCCCCCTTCAGCCCGCCCCACCTCACCTCACCTCACCTCCTCCTTTAGCCTGCACTCCCTCGCTTCTACCTCCCCCTTCAGCCCGCCCCACCTCACCTCCTCCTTTAGCCTGCACTCCCTCGCTTCCACAGTCCCACCCATCTGCTTGCTTCCACTGCAACTGTACAAGGAAATTACCAACTATTCCGTTTCTGTGCCGAAAGCAGGACTCAAACCCAGGCCCCCAGCGCTGTAACACAAGCACTTAACCTCTAGGCCACTGCAGTTAGCTGGTATTTGGGGGAGCTTGGGGGGGCATGATGTTCTAGCCTCATTTTCTTCAGTGAACATGTTTCACAATGCAAATGGGTATGCTCACAGGGGCATGCAGAAGAAAGACATATAGCCCAAAAGCTGCTTTCAGAAGCACAGCCACCAGTGGCTCCAGTGGGAAGTGATTGGTCTTGGAATGCGCGAGACCTGAGTTCTAATCCTCCTGGGCATGTTTTTTATTTATTTTTGCTGCTTGTTCATGATTTTTAAATGTAAAAACTCTGCACTCAAAAATAAAAATGATTTGACAGACTCTTGCTGTAGCCAGCCTTTCTCACTCTTTGCCCTGGGGGAGAACAACCCAATCACCCCTTCAGCCCCTCTTACTCGTCTCACAGCACCTCCCATAAGCGAGGAATGCAACTTTTGTTGGTAGATTTCCTTCATGAGGCTTAGCTAGGCCTGCATTCCTTTTCAAAGGGCCATAGAAGAGAGCAAAAAAGGAGAAGGCAGAATAGAGCATGAAATAGGTGGAAGACAAGGGGTCAGGGGGGTTGGCAGTAAAAGAAACAGGGCCTGGCCTGGCAGAGAGTTAGAAGTTAGGGAACACAATGAGCGAGGGAGGAGGAAAGATGCCTCAGGCATTGAGCTCTCGGACTCTTCCCCACCGTGCCTGCAGAAAGAGCCTTCTCCCGAATGGATACATTTGCCTGGAGAGCCCAGAACTAATTTCAGTTAGCCAGAGGGTAAACAGAGGCCAGGGAGAGGTGCACGCCCCTCCATTTGACTAGGCTTCTGGGGCTTCTGGGAGGAAAAAAGGCATCAGTATTCCAGCAAGATCATCGTCACCAAGGCCACCATCACTAGGGGATTACAGAGCATGCTGTGACACTCTCCGGGGCCTGGTTGGCCAGGCTTATGTTGAAGAGCACATATCCTAACCCTAAGCTACCTGGGTGGCTGCACCATAGGGGCTGCACCGGATATAGGGCTGTGCCCGTAAGGGCTGTGGTCGCGTTTGGGAGCGTTAGGGACGCGTGGAGGCCGCAGGGCGCAGACCTCTGCCCATTTCCCTCCAGGATTAGGCCCTGATTCTCAGGCGTGGAGCCAGCCACTCCAAAACTGGCAGAAAGCAGCCCTCTCACCCCCAGGGCAAAGAGTGGGAAAGGCTGGTTACATCAAGTGTCTTTCAAATCTTTCACTTTCGAGAGCAGAGTGTTTACATTTTGGAATCATGAACAAGCAGCAATAGGAAAGCATACAGTATCAGAGGACAGAACACTGCCCTGCGCATATCAGTACACCCCAATGACAAAGTCAAAGATTTAAATGACCTGCTTAGCTATGAGTGGCTGACACCTCACAATGATTATCATCTCTCCGTGAAGCAAAACATCCTCGGAATTGGGTTGAAAGATAGATCTAATGTGCCAAAGGAAGGCAACATGGAAATTCAGTTTCCTGCTCTCAGGGGAAGGAGGGTCGACAGCCCAATGGGTTAATGCACCTACTGCAGCCTCCTATGTGGAGCCTGCAGGCGACGCATGCAGTTGCTGGTGAGATGCTGATACAGGTTCGCCTGCTATGCAGGGGCCCGTGGTCACCTCACAGCACCTCGAGAAGGTGTCCTGTTTGAGTCCCAGGGCAATCATTGTGTCAACCATGACCCGTAGATTACACCTTTTCCCCTCGTTTTTTTCCAATCAATTGGGGCCAGAGAGACAAGCTTTTGTATGGGCCTTACCAAGGCCAGCGTGCAGAAAACAAAGGCGCAACTGTTAGTAGTAACGCAGGTATTGAAGGGGCATTAGCTGTTGGCGGATGGCGCAGGGCAATGCATACCCATTTTCAAATAAAAAAAGTTTTTTTTTTATTAAAAAAAAAATACATGCCCAGGAAATTCCAGACCTTGGATTAGAACTCAGGTCTCCAGCATTCCAAGACCAAGCACTTATCACTTGTGCCACTGGTGGTTGTGCTTCTGAGACTTGCTTTTGGGCGTATATATCTTTCTCCTGCACTCCCCTGTGAGCATACCCATTTGCGTTGTGAAACATGTTCACTGGAGCCTACAAGGATAGAACATCTGGCCCCCCCGCTCCCCCAAATACCAGCTAACTGCAGTGGCCTAGAGGTTAAGTGCTTGCATTACAGCAGCTGGGGGCCTGGGTTCGGGTCCTGCTTTCGGCACATAAACAGAATAGTTGGTCATCTCCTGGTACAGTTGGAGTGGAAGAAAGCGGAGAGGCGGGACTGTGGAAGCGAGGGAGTGCAGGCTAAAGGAAGAGGTGGGGTAGGCTAAAGGGGGAGGTAAGGTCGGATGAAGGGGTCCCTGGGGAGAAGAGGTGAGGCTGGCTGAGTCGGGGGAGGTCTAGAAGGGCATGGGGTAGGGGCCCTGGTAGAGGGAGGAAGAAAGCATAGAGGTGGGGCTGAGGAAGCCAGGAAGAAGGGGTGGTGGGGGCTGTGTAAAAGGAGAGTCCTAAGGTGGGGAAAGGGGCCATTGAGGAGGGCAGAAAAAAGGGTGCCAGTGGTGGGTGGAAAGGACAATGGGCTGACATTTTGTTCTCATCCAGCACTACCCTTTTAGCCTGCATTCCTCCTTTATTCCCTGCACTTCTCAGTCCCACCTCTATGCTTTCTTCCTCCCTCCCTCCCGCAGGGCACCTACCCCATGCCCTTCTCCCCCGACTCCGCCAGCCCCACCTCCTCTCCACAGGGACCCATGCATCCAGCCCTACCTCCCCCTTCAGCCCGCCCCACCTCACCTCACCTCCTCCTTTAGCCTGCACTCCCTCGCTTCTACCTCCCCCTTCAGCCCGCCCCACCTCACCTCCTCCTTTAGCCTGCACTCCCTCGCTTCCACAGTCCCACCCATCTGCTTGCTTCCACTGCAACTGTACAAGGAAATTACCAACTATTCCGTTTCTGTGCCGAAAGCAGGACTCAAACCCAGGCCCCCAGCGCTGTAACACAAGCACTTAACCTCTAGGCCACTGCAGTTAGCTGGTATTTGGGGGAGCTTGGGGGGGCATGATGTTCTAGCCTCATTTTCTTCAGTGAACATGTTTCACAATGCAAATGGGTATGCTCACAGGGGCATGCAGAAGAAAGACATATAGCCCAAAAGCTGCTTTCAGAAGCACAGCCACCAGTGGCTCCAGTGGGAAGTGATTGGTCTTGGAATGCGCGAGACCTGAGTTCTAATCCTCCTGGGCATGTTTTTTATTTATTTTTGCTGCTTGTTCATGATTTTTAAATGTAAAAACTCTGCACTCAAAAATAAAAATGATTTGACAGACTCTTGCTGTAGCCAGCCTTTCTCACTCTTTGCCCTGGGGGAGAACAACCCAATCACCCCTTCAGCCCCTCTTACTCGTCTCACAGCACCTCCCATAAGCGAGGAATGCATCTTTTGTTGGTAGATTTCCTTCATGAGGCTTAGCTAGGCCTGCATTCCTTTTCAAAGGGCCATAGAAGAGAGCAAAAAAGGAGAAGGCAGAATAGAGCATGAAATAGGTGGAAGACAAGGGGTCAGGGGGGTTGGCAGTAAAAGAAACAGGGCCTGGCCTGGCAGAGAGTTAGAAGTTAGGGAACACAATGAGCGAGGGAGGAGGAAAGATGCCTCAGGCATTGAGCTCTCGGACTCTTCCCCACCGTGCCTGCAGAAAGAGCCTTCTCCCGAATGGATACATTTGCCTGGAGAGCCCAGAACTAATTTCAGTTAGCCAGAGGGTAAACAGAGGCCAGGGAGAGGTGCACGCCCCTCCATTTGACTAGGCTTCTGGGGCTTCTGGGAGGAAAAAAGGCATCAGTATTCCAGCAAGATCATCGTCACCAAGGCCACCATCACTAGGGGATTACAGAGCATGCTGTGACACTCTCCGGGGCCTGGTTGGCCAGGCTTATGTTGAAGAGCACATATCCTAACCCTAAGCTACCTGGGTGGCTGCACCATAGGGGCTGCACCGGATATAGGGCTGTGCCCGTAAGGGCTGTGGTCGCGTTTGGGAGCGTTAGGGACGCGTGGAGGCCGCAGGGCGCAGACCTCTGCCCATTTCCCTCCAGGATTAGGCCCTGATTCTCAGGCGTGGAGCCAGCCACTCCAAAACTGGCAGAAAGCAGCCCTCTCACCCCCAGGGCAAAGAGTGGGAAAGGCTGGTTACATCAAGTGTCTTTCAAATCTTTCACTTTCGAGAGCAGAGTGTTTACATTTTGGAATCATGAACAAGCAGCAATAGGAAAGCATACAGTATCAGAGGACAGAACACTGCCCTGCGCATATCAGTACACCCCAATGACAAAGTCAAAGATTTAAATGACCTGCTTAGCTATGAGTGGCTGACACCTCACAATGATTATCATCTCTCCGTGAAGCAAAACATCCTCGGAATTGGGTTGAAAGATAGATCTAATGTGCCAAAGGAAGGCAACATGGAAATTCAGTTTCCTGCTCTCAGGGGAAGGAGGGTCGACAGCCCAATGGGTTAATGCACCTACTGCAGCCTCCTATGTGGAGCCTGCAGGCGACGCATGCAGTTGCTGGTGAGATGCTGATACAGGTTCGCCTGCTATGCAGGGGCCCGTGGTCACCTCACAGCACCTCGAGAAGGTGTCCTGTTTGAGTCCCAGGGCAATCATTGTGTCAACCATGACCCGTAGATTACACCTTTTCCCCTCGTTTTTTTCCAATCAATTGGGGCCAGAGAGACAAGCTTTTGTATGGGCCTTACCAAGGCCAGCGTGCAGAAAACAAAGGCGCAACTGTTAGTAGTAACGCAGGTATTGAAGGGGCATTAGCTGTTGGCGGATGGCGCAGGGCAATGCATACCCATTTTCAAATAAAAAAAGGTTTTTTTTTATTAAAAAAAAAATACATGCCCAGGAAATTCCAGACCTTGGATTAGAACTCAGGTCTCCAGCATTCCAAGACCAAGCACTTATCACTTGTGCCACTGGTGGTTGTGCTTCTGAGACTTGCTTTTGGGCGTATATATCTTTCTCCTGCACTCCCCTGTGAGCATACCCATTTGCGTTGTGAAACATGTTCACTGGAGCCTACAAGGATAGAACATCTGGCCCCCCCGCTCCCCCAAATACCAGCTAACTGCAGTGGCCTAGAGGTTAAGTGCTTGCATTACAGCAGCTGGGGGCCTGGGTTCGGGTCCTGCTTTCGGCACATAAACAGAATAGTTGGTCATCTCCTGGTACAGTTGGAGTGGAAGAAAGCGGAGAGGCGGGACTGTGGAAGCGAGGGAGTGCAGGCTAAAGGAAGAGGTGGGGTAGGCTAAAGGGGGAGGTAAGGTCGGATGAAGGGGTCCCTGGGGAGAAGAGGTGAGGCTGGCTGAGTCGGGGGAGGTCTAGAAGGGCATGGGGTAGGGGCCCTGGTAGAGGGAGGAAGAAAGCATAGAGGTGGGGCTGAGGAAGCCAGGAAGAAGGGGTGGTGGGGGCTGTGTAAAAGGAGAGTCCTAAGGTGGGGAAAGGGGCCATTGAGGAGGGCAGAAAAAAGGGTGCCAGTGGTGGGTGGAAAGGACAATGGGCTGACATTTTGTTCTCATCCAGCACTACCCTTTTAGCCTGCATTCCTCCTTTATTCCCTGCACTTCTCAGTCCCACCTCTATGCTTTCTTCCTCCCTCCCTCCCGCAGGGCACCTACCCCATGCCCTTCTCCCCCGACTCCGCCAGCCCCACCTCCTCTCCACAGGGACCCATGCATCCAGCCCTACCTCCCCCTTCAGCCCGCCCCACCTCACCTCACCTCACCTCCTCCTTTAGCCTGCACTCCCTCGCTTCTACCTCCCCCTTCAGCCCGCCCCACCTCACCTCCTCCTTTAGCCTGCACTCCCTCGCTTCCACAGTCCCACCCATCTGCTTGCTTCCACTGCAACTGTACAAGGAGATTACCAACTATTCCGTTTCTGTGCCGAAAGCAGGACTCAAACCCAGGCCCCCAGCGCTGTAACACAAGCACTTAACCTCTAGGCCACTGCAGTTAGCTGGTATTTGGGGGAGCTTGGGGGGGCATGATGTTCTAGCCTCATTTTCTTCAGTGAACATGTTTCACAATGCAAATGGGTATGCTCACAGGGGCATGCAGAAGAAAGACATATAGCCCAAAAGCTGCTTTCAGAAGCACAGCCACCAGTGGCTCCAGTGGGAAGTGATTGGTCTTGGAATGCGCGAGACCTGAGTTCTAATCCTCCTGGGCATGTTTTTTATTTATTTTTGCTGCTTGTTCATGATTTTTAAATGTAAAAACTCTGCACTCAAAAATAAAAATGATTTGACAGACTCTTGCTGTAGCCAGCCTTTCTCACTCTTTGCCCTGGGGGAGAACAACCCAATCACCCCTTCAGCCCCTCTTACTCGTCTCACAGCACCTCCCATAAGCGAGGAATGCATCTTTTGTTGGTAGATTTCCTTCATGAGGCTTAGCTAGGCCTGCATTCCTTTTCAAAGGGCCATAGAAGAGAGCAAAAAAGGAGAAGGCAGAATAGAGCATGAAATAGGTGGAAGACAAGGGGTCAGGGGGGTTGGCAGTAAAAGAAACAGGGCCTGGCCTGGCAGAGAGTTAGAAGTTAGGGAACACAATGAGCGAGGGAGGAGGAAAGATGCCTCAGGCATTGAGCTCTCGGACTCTTCCCCACCGTGCCTGCAGAAAGAGCCTTCTCCCGAATGGATACATTTGCCTGGAGAGCCCAGAACTAATTTCAGTTAGCCAGAGGGTAAACAGAGGCCAGGGAGAGGTGCACGCCCCTCCATTTGACTAGGCTTCTGGGGCTTCTGGGAGGAAAAAAGGCATCAGTATTCCAGCAAGATCATCGTCACCAAGGCCACCATCACTAGGGGATTACAGAGCATGCTGTGACACTCTCCGGGGCCTGGTTGGCCAGGCTTATGTTGAAGAGCACATATCCTAACCCTAAGCTACCTGGGTGGCTGCACCATAGGGGCTGCACCGGATATAGGGCTGTGCCCGTAAGGGCTGTGGTCGCGTTTGGGAGCGTTAGGGACGCGTGGAGGCCGCAGGGCGCAGACCTCTGCCCATTTCCCTCCAGGATTAGGCCCTGATTCTCAGGCGTGGAGCCAGCCACTCCAAAACTGGCAGAAAGCAGCCCTCTCACCCCCAGGGCAAAGAGTGGGAAAGGCTGGTTACATCAAGTGTCTTTCAAATCTTTCACTTTCGAGAGCAGAGTGTTTACATTTTGGAATCATGAACAAGCAGCAATAGGAAAGCATACAGTATCAGAGGACAGAACACTGCCCTGCGCATATCAGTACACCCCAATGACAAAGTCAAAGATTTAAATGACCTGCTTAGCTATGAGTGGCTGACACCTCACAATGATTATCATCTCTCCGTGAAGCAAAACATCCTCGGAATTGGGTTGAAAGATAGATCTAATGTGCCAAAGGAAGGCAACATGGAAATTCAGTTTCCTGCTCTCAGGGGAAGGAGGGTCGACAGCCCAATGGGTTAATGCACCTACTGCAGCCTCCTATGTGGAGCCTGCAGGCGACGCATGCAGTTGCTGGTGAGATGCTGATACAGGTTCGCCTGCTATGCAGGGGCCCGTGGTCACCTCACAGCACCTCGAGAAGGTGTCCTGTTTGAGTCCCAGGGCAATCATTGTGTCAACCATGACCCGTAGATTACACCTTTTCCCCTCGTTTTTTTCCAATCAATTGGGGCCAGAGAGACAAGCTTTTGTATGGGCCTTACCAAGGCCAGCGTGCAGAAAACAAAGGCGCAACTGTTAGTAGTAACGCAGGTATTGAAGGGGCATTAGCTGTTGGCGGATGGCGCAGGGCAATGCATACCCATTTTCAAATAAAAAAAGTTTTTTTTTTATTAAAAAAAAAATACATGCCCAGGAAATTCCAGACCTTGGATTAGAACTCAGGTCTCCAGCATTCCAAGACCAAGCACTTATCACTTGTGCCACTGGTGGTTGTGCTTCTGAGACTTGCTTTTGGGCGTATATATCTTTCTCCTGCACTCCCCTGTGAGCATACCCATTTGCGTTGTGAAACATGTTCACTGGAGCCTACAAGGATAGAACATCTGGCCCCCCCGCTCCCCCAAATACCAGCTAACTGCAGTGGCCTAGAGGTTAAGTGCTTGCATTACAGCAGCTGGGGGCCTGGGTTCGGGTCCTGCTTTCGGCACATAAACAGAATAGTTGGTCATCTCCTGGTACAGTTGGAGTGGAAGAAAGCGGAGAGGCGGGACTGTGGAAGCGAGGGAGTGCAGGCTAAAGGAAGAGGTGGGGTAGGCTAAAGGGGGAGGTAAGGTCGGATGAAGGGGTCCCTGGGGAGAAGAGGTGAGGCTGGCTGAGTCGGGGGAGGTCTAGAAGGGCATGGGGTAGGGGCCCTGGTAGAGGGAGGAAGAAAGCATAGAGGTGGGGCTGAGGAAGCCAGGAAGAAGGGGTGGTGGGGGCTGTGTAAAAGGAGAGTCCTAAGGTGGGGAAAGGGGCCATTGAGGAGGGCAGAAAAAAGGGTGCCAGTGGTGGGTGGAAAGGACAATGGGCTGACATTTTGTTCTCATCCAGCACTACCCTTTTAGCCTGCATTCCTCCTTTATTCCCTGCACTTCTCAGTCCCACCTCTATGCTTTCTTCCTCCCTCCCTCCCGCAGGGCACCTACCCCATGCCCTTCTCCCCCGACTCCGCCAGCCCCACCTCCTCTCCACAGGGACCCATGCATCCAGCCCTACCTCCCCCTTCAGCCCGCCCCACCTCACCTCACCTCACCTCCTCCTTTAGCCTGCACTCCCTCGCTTCTACCTCCCCCTTCAGCCCGCCCCACCTCACCTCCTCCTTTAGCCTGCACTCCCTCGCTTCCACAGTCCCACCCATCTGCTTGCTTCCACTGCAACTGTACAAGGAAATTACCAACTATTCCGTTTCTGTGCCGAAAGCAGGACTCAAACCCAGGCCCCCAGCGCTGTAACACAAGCACTTAACCTCTAGGCCACTGCAGTTAGCTGGTATTTGGGGGAGCTTGGGGGGGCATGATGTTCTAGCCTCATTTTCTTCAGTGAACATGTTTCACAATGCAAATGGGTATGCTCACAGGGGCATGCAGAAGAAAGACATATAGCCCAAAAGCTGCTTTCAGAAGCACAGCCACCAGTGGCTCCAGTGGGAAGTGATTGGTCTTGGAATGCGCGAGACCTGAGTTCTAATCCTCCTGGGCATGTTTTTTATTTATTTTTGCTGCTTGTTCATGATTTTTAAATGTAAAAACTCTGCACTCAAAAATAAAAATGATTTGACAGACTCTTGCTGTAGCCAGCCTTTCTCACTCTTTGCCCTGGGGGAGAACAACCCAATCACCCCTTCAGCCCCTCTTACTCGTCTCACAGCACCTCCCATAAGCGAGGAATGCAACTTTTGTTGGTAGATTTCCTTCATGAGGCTTAGCTAGGCCTGCATTCCTTTTCAAAGGGCCATAGAAGAGAGCAAAAAAGGAGAAGGCAGAATAGAGCATGAAATAGGTGGAAGACAAGGGGTCAGGGGGGTTGGCAGTAAAAGAAACAGGGCCTGGCCTGGCAGAGAGTTAGAAGTTAGGGAACACAATGAGCGAGGGAGGAGGAAAGATGCCTCAGGCATTGAGCTCTCGGACTCTTCCCCACCGTGCCTGCAGAAAGAGCCTTCTCCCGAATGGATACATTTGCCTGGAGAGCCCAGAACTAATTTCAGTTAGCCAGAGGGTAAACAGAGGCCAGGGAGAGGTGCACGCCCCTCCATTTGACTAGGCTTCTGGGGCTTCTGGGAGGAAAAAAGGCATCAGTATTCCAGCAAGATCATCGTCACCAAGGCCACCATCACTAGGGGATTACAGAGCATGCTGTGACACTCTCCGGGGCCTGGTTGGCCAGGCTTATGTTGAAGAGCACATATCCTAACCCTAAGCTACCTGGGTGGCTGCACCATAGGGGCTGCACCGGATATAGGGCTGTGCCCGTAAGGGCTGTGGTCGCGTTTGGGAGCGTTAGGGACGCGTGGAGGCCGCAGGGCGCAGACCTCTGCCCATTTCCCTCCAGGATTAGGCCCTGATTCTCAGGCGTGGAGCCAGCCACTCCAAAACTGGCAGAAAGCAGCCCTCTCACCCCCAGGGCAAAGAGTGGGAAAGGCTGGTTACATCAAGTGTCTTTCAAATCTTTCACTTTCGAGAGCAGAGTGTTTACATTTTGGAATCATGAACAAGCAGCAATAGGAAAGCATACAGTATCAGAGGACAGAACACTGCCCTGCGCATATCAGTACACCCCAATGACAAAGTCAAAGATTTAAATGACCTGCTTAGCTATGAGTGGCTGACACCTCACAATGATTATCATCTCTCCGTGAAGCAAAACATCCTCGGAATTGGGTTGAAAGATAGATCTAATGTGCCAAAGGAAGGCAACATGGAAATTCAGTTTCCTGCTCTCAGGGGAAGGAGGGTCGACAGCCCAATGGGTTAATGCACCTACTGCAGCCTCCTATGTGGAGCCTGCAGGCGACGCATGCAGTTGCTGGTGAGATGCTGATACAGGTTCGCCTGCTATGCAGGGGCCCGTGGTCACCTCACAGCACCTCGAGAAGGTGTCCTGTTTGAGTCCCAGGGCAATCATTGTGTCAACCATGACCCGTAGATTACACCTTTTCCCCTCGTTTTTTTCCAATCAATTGGGGCCAGAGAGACAAGCTTTTGTATGGGCCTTACCAAGGCCAGCGTGCAGAAAACAAAGGCGCAACTGTTAGTAGTAACGCAGGTATTGAAGGGGCATTAGCTGTTGGCGGATGGCGCAGGGCAATGCATACCCATTTTCAAATAAAAAAAGTTTTTTTTTTATTAAAAAAAAAATACATGCCCAGGAAATTCCAGACCTTGGATTAGAACTCAGGTCTCCAGCATTCCAAGACCAAGCACTTATCACTTGTGCCACTGGTGGTTGTGCTTCTGAGACTTGCTTTTGGGCGTATATATCTTTCTCCTGCACTCCCCTGTGAGCATACCCATTTGCGTTGTGAAACATGTTCACTGGAGCCTACAAGGATAGAACATCTGGCCCCCCCGCTCCCCCAAATACCAGCTAACTGCAGTGGCCTAGAGGTTAAGTGCTTGCATTACAGCAGCTGGGGGCCTGGGTTCGGGTCCTGCTTTCGGCACATAAACAGAATAGTTGGTCATCTCCTGGTACAGTTGGAGTGGAAGAAAGCGGAGAGGCGGGACTGTGGAAGCGAGGGAGTGCAGGCTAAAGGAAGAGGTGGGGTAGGCTAAAGGGGGAGGTAAGGTCGGATGAAGGGGTCCCTGGGGAGAAGAGGTGAGGCTGGCTGAGTCGGGGGAGGTCTAGAAGGGCATGGGGTAGGGGCCCTGGTAGAGGGAGGAAGAAAGCATAGAGGTGGGGCTGAGGAAGCCAGGAAGAAGGGGTGGTGGGGGCTGTGTAAAAGGAGAGTCCTAAGGTGGGGAAAGGGGCCATTGAGGAGGGCAGAAAAAAGGGTGCCAGTGGTGGGTGGAAAGGACAATGGGCTGACATTTTGTTCTCATCCAGCACTACCCTTTTAGCCTGCATTCCTCCTTTATTCCCTGCACTTCTCAGTCCCACCTCTATGCTTTCTTCCTCCCTCCCTCCCGCAGGGCACCTACCCCATGCCCTTCTCCCCCGACTCCGCCAGCCCCACCTCCTCTCCACAGGGACCCATGCATCCAGCCCTACCTCCCCCTTCAGCCCGCCCCACCTCACCTCACCTCACCTCCTCCTTTAGCCTGCACTCCCTCGCTTCTACCTCCCCCTTCAGCCCGCCCCACCTCACCTCCTCCTTTAGCCTGCACTCCCTCGCTTCCACAGTCCCACCCATCTGCTTGCTTCCACTGCAACTGTACAAGGAGATTACCAACTATTCCGTTTCTGTGCCGAAAGCAGGACTCAAACCCAGGCCCCCAGCGCTGTAACACAAGCACTTAACCTCTAGGCCACTGCAGTTAGCTGGTATTTGGGGGAGCTTGGGGGGGCATGATGTTCTAGCCTCATTTTCTTCAGTGAACATGTTTCACAATGCAAATGGGTATGCTCACAGGGGCATGCAGAAGAAAGACATATAGCCCAAAAGCTGCTTTCAGAAGCACAGCCACCAGTGGCTCCAGTGGGAAGTGATTGGTCTTGGAATGCGCGAGACCTGAGTTCTAATCCTCCTGGGCATGTTTTTTATTTATTTTTGCTGCTTGTTCATGATTTTTAAATGTAAAAACTCTGCACTCAAAAATAAAAATGATTTGACAGACTCTTGCTGTAGCCAGCCTTTCTCACTCTTTGCCCTGGGGGAGAACAACCCAATCACCCCTTCAGCCCCTCTTACTCGTCTCACAGCACCTCCCATAAGCGAGGAATGCATCTTTTGTTGGTAGATTTCCTTCATGAGGCTTAGCTAGGCCTGCATTCCTTTTCAAAGGGCCATAGAAGAGAGCAAAAAAGGAGAAGGCAGAATAGAGCATGAAATAGGTGGAAGACAAGGGGTCAGGGGGGTTGGCAGTAAAAGAAACAGGGCCTGGCCTGGCAGAGAGTTAGAAGTTAGGGAACACAATGAGCGAGGGAGGAGGAAAGATGCCTCAGGCATTGAGCTCTCGGACTCTTCCCCACCGTGCCTGCAGAAAGAGCCTTCTCCCGAATGGATACATTTGCCTGGAGAGCCCAGAACTAATTTCAGTTAGCCAGAGGGTAAACAGAGGCCAGGGAGAGGTGCACGCCCCTCCATTTGACTAGGCTTCTGGGGCTTCTGGGAGGAAAAAAGGCATCAGTATTCCAGCAAGATCATCGTCACCAAGGCCACCATCACTAGGGGATTACAGAGCATGCTGTGACACTCTCCGGGGCCTGGTTGGCCAGGCTTATGTTGAAGAGCACATATCCTAACCCTAAGCTACCTGGGTGGCTGCACCATAGGGGCTGCACCGGATATAGGGCTGTGCCCGTAAGGGCTGTGGTCGCGTTTGGGAGCGTTAGGGACGCGTGGAGGCCGCAGGGCGCAGACCTCTGCCCATTTCCCTCCAGGATTAGGCCCTGA
Organism: Ambystoma mexicanum; assembly: GCF_040938575.1. Classification (NCBI taxonomy): domain Eukaryota; kingdom Metazoa; phylum Chordata; class Amphibia; order Caudata; family Ambystomatidae; genus Ambystoma; species Ambystoma mexicanum. The sequence goes on from NW_027182365.1 coordinate 67,167, forward strand.
TTCTCAGGCGTGGAGCCAGCCACTCCAAAACTGGCAGAAAGCAGCCCTCTCACCCCCAGGGCAAAGAGTGGGAAAGGCTGGTTACATCAAGTGTCTTTCAAATCTTTCACTTTCGAGAGCAGAGTGTTTACATTTTGGAATCATGAACAAGCAGCAATAGGAAAGCATACAGTATCAGAGGACAGAACACTGCCCTGCGCATATCAGTACACCCCAATGACAAAGTCAAAGATTTAAATGACCTGCTTAGCTATGAGTGGCTGACACCTCACAATGATTATCATCTCTCCGTGAAGCAAAACATCCTCGGAATTGGGTTGAAAGATAGATCTAATGTGCCAAAGGAAGGCAACATGGAAATTCAGTTTCCTGCTCTCAGGGGAAGGAGGGTCGACAGCCCAATGGGTTAATGCACCTACTGCAGCCTCCTATGTGGAGCCTGCAGGCGACGCATGCAGTTGCTGGTGAGATGCTGATACAGGTTCGCCTGCTATGCAGGGGCCCGTGGTCACCTCACAGCACCTCGAGAAGGTGTCCTGTTTGAGTCCCAGGGCAATCATTGTGTCAACCATGACCCGTAGATTACACCTTTTCCCCTCGTTTTTTTCCAATCAATTGGGGCCAGAGAGACAAGCTTTTGTATGGGCCTTACCAAGGCCAGCGTGCAGAAAACAAAGGCGCAACTGTTAGTAGTAACGCAGGTATTGAAGGGGCATTAGCTGTTGGCGGATGGCGCAGGGCAATGCATACCCATTTTCAAATAAAAAAAGTTTTTTTTTTATTAAAAAAAAAATACATGCCCAGGAAATTCCAGACCTTGGATTAGAACTCAGGTCTCCAGCATTCCAAGACCAAGCACTTATCACTTGTGCCACTGGTGGTTGTGCTTCTGAGACTTGCTTTTGGGCGTATATATCTTTCTCCTGCACTCCCCTGTGAGCATACCCATTTGCGTTGTGAAACATGTTCACTGGAGCCTACAAGGATAGAACATCTGGCCCCCCCGCTCCCCCAAATACCAGCTAACTGCAGTGGCCTAGAGGTTAAGTGCTTGCATTACAGCAGCTGGGGGCCTGGGTTCGGGTCCTGCTTTCGGCACATAAACAGAATAGTTGGTCATCTCCTGGTACAGTTGGAGTGGAAGAAAGCGGAGAGGCGGGACTGTGGAAGCGAGGGAGTGCAGGCTAAAGGAAGAGGTGGGGTAGGCTAAAGGGGGAGGTAAGGTCGGATGAAGGGGTCCCTGGGGAGAAGAGGTGAGGCTGGCTGAGTCGGGGGAGGTCTAGAAGGGCATGGGGTAGGGGCCCTGGTAGAGGGAGGAAGAAAGCATAGAGGTGGGGCTGAGGAAGCCAGGAAGAAGGGGTGGTGGGGGCTGTGTAAAAGGAGAGTCCTAAGGTGGGGAAAGGGGCCATTGAGGAGGGCAGAAAAAAGGGTGCCAGTGGTGGGTGGAAAGGACAATGGGCTGACATTTTGTTCTCATCCAGCACTACCCTTTTAGCCTGCATTCCTCCTTTATTCCCTGCACTTCTCAGTCCCACCTCTATGCTTTCTTCCTCCCTCCCTCCCGCAGGGCACCTACCCCATGCCCTTCTCCCCCGACTCCGCCAGCCCCACCTCCTCTCCACAGGGACCCATGCATCCAGCCCTACCTCCCCCTTCAGCCCGCCCCACCTCACCTCACCTCACCTCCTCCTTTAGCCTGCACTCCCTCGCTTCTACCTCCCCCTTCAGCCCGCCCCACCTCACCTCCTCCTTTAGCCTGCACTCCCTCGCTTCCACAGTCCCACCCATCTGCTTGCTTCCACTGCAACTGTACAAGGAAATTACCAACTATTCCGTTTCTGTGCCGAAAGCAGGACTCAAACCCAGGCCCCCAGCGCTGTAACACAAGCACTTAACCTCTAGGCCACTGCAGTTAGCTGGTATTTGGGGGAGCTTGGGGGGGCATGATGTTCTAGCCTCATTTTCTTCAGTGAACATGTTTCACAATGCAAATGGGTATGCTCACAGGGGCATGCAGAAGAAAGACATATAGCCCAAAAGCTGCTTTCAGAAGCACAGCCACCAGTGGCTCCAGTGGGAAGTGATTGGTCTTGGAATGCGCGAGACCTGAGTTCTAATCCTCCTGGGCATGTTTTTTATTTATTTTTGCTGCTTGTTCATGATTTTTAAATGTAAAAACTCTGCACTCAAAAATAAAAATGATTTGACAGACTCTTGCTGTAGCCAGCCTTTCTCACTCTTTGCCCTGGGGGAGAACAACCCAATCACCCCTTCAGCCCCTCTTACTCGTCTCACAGCACCTCCCATAAGCGAGGAATGCAACTTTTGTTGGTAGATTTCCTTCATGAGGCTTAGCTAGGCCTGCATTCCTTTTCAAAGGGCCATAGAAGAGAGCAAAAAAGGAGAAGGCAGAATAGAGCATGAAATAGGTGGAAGACAAGGGGTCAGGGGGGTTGGCAGTAAAAGAAACAGGGCCTGGCCTGGCAGAGAGTTAGAAGTTAGGGAACACAATGAGCGAGGGAGGAGGAAAGATGCCTCAGGCATTGAGCTCTCGGACTCTTCCCCACCGTGCCTGCAGAAAGAGCCTTCTCCCGAATGGATACATTTGCCTGGAGAGCCCAGAACTAATTTCAGTTAGCCAGAGGGTAAACAGAGGCCAGGGAGAGGTGCACGCCCCTCCATTTGACTAGGCTTCTGGGGCTTCTGGGAGGAAAAAAGGCATCAGTATTCCAGCAAGATCATCGTCACCAAGGCCACCATCACTAGGGGATTACAGAGCATGCTGTGACACTCTCCGGGGCCTGGTTGGCCAGGCTTATGTTGAAGAGCACATATCCTAACCCTAAGCTACCTGGGTGGCTGCACCATAGGGGCTGCACCGGATATAGGGCTGTGCCCGTAAGGGCTGTGGTCGCGTTTGGGAGCGTTAGGGACGCGTGGAGGCCGCAGGGCGCAGACCTCTGCCCATTTCCCTCCAGGATTAGGCCCTGATTCTCAGGCGTGGAGCCAGCCACTCCAAAACTGGCAGAAAGCAGCCCTCTCACCCCCAGGGCAAAGAGTGGGAAAGGCTGGTTACATCAAGTGTCTTTCAAATCTTTCACTTTCGAGAGCAGAGTGTTTACATTTTGGAATCATGAACAAGCAGCAATAGGAAAGCATACAGTATCAGAGGACAGAACACTGCCCTGCGCATATCAGTACACCCCAATGACAAAGTCAAAGATTTAAATGACCTGCTTAGCTATGAGTGGCTGACACCTCACAATGATTATCATCTCTCCGTGAAGCAAAACATCCTCGGAATTGGGTTGAAAGATAGATCTAATGTGCCAAAGGAAGGCAACATGGAAATTCAGTTTCCTGCTCTCAGGGGAAGGAGGGTCGACAGCCCAATGGGTTAATGCACCTACTGCAGCCTCCTATGTGGAGCCTGCAGGCGACGCATGCAGTTGCTGGTGAGATGCTGATACAGGTTCGCCTGCTATGCAGGGGCCCGTGGTCACCTCACAGCACCTCGAGAAGGTGTCCTGTTTGAGTCCCAGGGCAATCATTGTGTCAACCATGACCCGTAGATTACACCTTTTCCCCTCGTTTTTTTCCAATCAATTGGGGCCAGAGAGACAAGCTTTTGTATGGGCCTTACCAAGGCCAGCGTGCAGAAAACAAAGGCGCAACTGTTAGTAGTAACGCAGGTATTGAAGGGGCATTAGCTGTTGGCGGATGGCGCAGGGCAATGCATACCCATTTTCAAATAAAAAAAGTTTTTTTTTTATTAAAAAAAAAATACATGCCCAGGAAATTCCAGACCTTGGATTAGAACTCAGGTCTCCAGCATTCCAAGACCAAGCACTTATCACTTGTGCCACTGGTGGTTGTGCTTCTGAGACTTGCTTTTGGGCGTATATATCTTTCTCCTGCACTCCCCTGTGAGCATACCCATTTGCGTTGTGAAACATGTTCACTGGAGCCTACAAGGATAGAACATCTGGCCCCCCCGCTCCCCCAAATACCAGCTAACTGCAGTGGCCTAGAGGTTAAGTGCTTGCATTACAGCAGCTGGGGGCCTGGGTTCGGGTCCTGCTTTCGGCACATAAACAGAATAGTTGGTCATCTCCTGGTACAGTTGGAGTGGAAGAAAGCGGAGAGGCGGGACTGTGGAAGCGAGGGAGTGCAGGCTAAAGGAAGAGGTGGGGTAGGCTAAAGGGGGAGGTAAGGTCGGATGAAGGGGTCCCTGGGGAGAAGAGGTGAGGCTGGCTGAGTCGGGGGAGGTCTAGAAGGGCATGGGGTAGGGGCCCTGGTAGAGGGAGGAAGAAAGCATAGAGGTGGGGCTGAGGAAGCCAGGAAGAAGGGGTGGTGGGGGCTGTGTAAAAGGAGAGTCCTAAGGTGGGGAAAGGGGCCATTGAGGAGGGCAGAAAAAAGGGTGCCAGTGGTGGGTGGAAAGGACAATGGGCTGACATTTTGTTCTCATCCAGCACTACCCTTTTAGCCTGCATTCCTCCTTTATTCCCTGCACTTCTCAGTCCCACCTCTATGCTTTCTTCCTCCCTCCCTCCCGCAGGGCACCTACCCCATGCCCTTCTCCCCCGACTCCGCCAGCCCCACCTCCTCTCCACAGGGACCCATGCATCCAGCCCTACCTCCCCCTTCAGCCCGCCCCACCTCACCTCACCTCACCTCCTCCTTTAGCCTGCACTCCCTCGCTTCTACCTCCCCCTTCAGCCCGCCCCACCTCACCTCCTCCTTTAGCCTGCACTCCCTCGCTTCCACAGTCCCACCCATCTGCTTGCTTCCACTGCAACTGTACAAGGAGATTACCAACTATTCCGTTTCTGTGCCGAAAGCAGGACTCAAACCCAGGCCCCCAGCGCTGTAACACAAGCACTTAACCTCTAGGCCACTGCAGTTAGCTGGTATTTGGGGGAGCTTGGGGGGGCATGATGTTCTAGCCTCATTTTCTTCAGTGAACATGTTTCACAATGCAAATGGGTATGCTCACAGGGGCATGCAGAAGAAAGACATATAGCCCAAAAGCTGCTTTCAGAAGCACAGCCACCAGTGGCTCCAGTGGGAAGTGATTGGTCTTGGAATGCGCGAGACCTGAGTTCTAATCCTCCTGGGCATGTTTTTTATTTATTTTTGCTGCTTGTTCATGATTTTTAAATGTAAAAACTCTGCACTCAAAAATAAAAATGATTTGACAGACTCTTGCTGTAGCCAGCCTTTCTCACTCTTTGCCCTGGGGGAGAACAACCCAATCACCCCTTCAGCCCCTCTTACTCGTCTCACAGCACCTCCCATAAGCGAGGAATGCAACTTTTGTTGGTAGATTTCCTTCATGAGGCTTAGCTAGGCCTGCATTCCTTTTCAAAGGGCCATAGAAGAGAGCAAAAAAGGAGAAGGCAGAATAGAGCATGAAATAGGTGGAAGACAAGGGGTCAGGGGGGTTGGCAGTAAAAGAAACAGGGCCTGGCCTGGCAGAGAGTTAGAAGTTAGGGAACACAATGAGCGAGGGAGGAGGAAAGATGCCTCAGGCATTGAGCTCTCGGACTCTTCCCCACCGTGCCTGCAGAAAGAGCCTTCTCCCGAATGGATACATTTGCCTGGAGAGCCCAGAACTAATTTCAGTTAGCCAGAGGGTAAACAGAGGCCAGGGAGAGGTGCACGCCCCTCCATTTGACTAGGCTTCTGGGGCTTCTGGGAGGAAAAAAGGCATCAGTATTCCAGCAAGATCATCGTCACCAAGGCCACCATCACTAGGGGATTACAGAGCATGCTGTGACACTCTCCGGGGCCTGGTTGGCCAGGCTTATGTTGAAGAGCACATATCCTAACCCTAAGCTACCTGGGTGGCTGCACCATAGGGGCTGCACCGGATATAGGGCTGTGCCCGTAAGGGCTGTGGTCGCGTTTGGGAGCGTTAGGGACGCGTGGAGGCCGCAGGGCGCAGACCTCTGCCCATTTCCCTCCAGGATTAGGCCCTGATTCTCAGGCGTGGAGCCAGCCACTCCAAAACTGGCAGAAAGCAGCCCTCTCACCCCCAGGGCAAAGAGTGGGAAAGGCTGGTTACATCAAGTGTCTTTCAAATCTTTCACTTTCGAGAGCAGAGTGTTTACATTTTGGAATCATGAACAAGCAGCAATAGGAAAGCATACAGTATCAGAGGACAGAACACTGCCCTGCGCATATCAGTACACCCCAATGACAAAGTCAAAGATTTAAATGACCTGCTTAGCTATGAGTGGCTGACACCTCACAATGATTATCATCTCTCCGTGAAGCAAAACATCCTCGGAATTGGGTTGAAAGATAGATCTAATGTGCCAAAGGAAGGCAACATGGAAATTCAGTTTCCTGCTCTCAGGGGAAGGAGGGTCGACAGCCCAATGGGTTAATGCACCTACTGCAGCCTCCTATGTGGAGCCTGCAGGCGACGCATGCAGTTGCTGGTGAGATGCTGATACAGGTTCGCCTGCTATGCAGGGGCCCGTGGTCACCTCACAGCACCTCGAGAAGGTGTCCTGTTTGAGTCCCAGGGCAATCATTGTGTCAACCATGACCCGTAGATTACACCTTTTCCCCTCGTTTTTTTCCAATCAATTGGGGCCAGAGAGACAAGCTTTTGTATGGGCCTTACCAAGGCCAGCGTGCAGAAAACAAAGGCGCAACTGTTAGTAGTAACGCAGGTATTGAAGGGGCATTAGCTGTTGGCGGATGGCGCAGGGCAATGCATACCCATTTTCAAATAAAAAAAGTTTTTTTTTTATTAAAAAAAAAATACATGCCCAGGAAATTCCAGACCTTGGATTAGAACTCAGGTCTCCAGCATTCCAAGACCAAGCACTTATCACTTGTGCCACTGGTGGTTGTGCTTCTGAGACTTGCTTTTGGGCGTATATATCTTTCTCCTGCACTCCCCTGTGAGCATACCCATTTGCGTTGTGAAACATGTTCACTGGAGCCTACAAGGATAGAACATCTGGCCCCCCCGCTCCCCCAAATACCAGCTAACTGCAGTGGCCTAGAGGTTAAGTGCTTGCATTACAGCAGCTGGGGGCCTGGGTTCGGGTCCTGCTTTCGGCACATAAACAGAATAGTTGGTCATCTCCTGGTACAGTTGGAGTGGAAGAAAGCGGAGAGGCGGGACTGTGGAAGCGAGGGAGTGCAGGCTAAAGGAAGAGGTGGGGTAGGCTAAAGGGGGAGGTAAGGTCGGATGAAGGGGTCCCTGGGGAGAAGAGGTGAGGCTGGCTGAGTCGGGGGAGGTCTAGAAGGGCATGGGGTAGGGGCCCTGGTAGAGGGAGGAAGAAAGCATAGAGGTGGGGCTGAGGAAGCCAGGAAGAAGGGGTGGTGGGGGCTGTGTAAAAGGAGAGTCCTAAGGTGGGGAAAGGGGCCATTGAGGAGGGCAGAAAAAAGGGTGCCAGTGGTGGGTGGAAAGGACAATGGGCTGACATTTTGTTCTCATCCAGCACTACCCTTTTAGCCTGCATTCCTCCTTTATTCCCTGCACTTCTCAGTCCCACCTCTATGCTTTCTTCCTCCCTCCCTCCCGCAGGGCACCTACCCCATGCCCTTCTCCCCCGACTCCGCCAGCCCCACCTCCTCTCCACAGGGACCCATGCATCCAGCCCTACCTCCCCCTTCAGCCCGCCCCACCTCACCTCACCTCACCTCCTCCTTAGCCTGCACTCCCTCGCTTCTACCTCCCCCTTCAGCCCGCCCCACCTCACCTCCTCCTTTAGCCTGCACTCCCTCGCTTCCACAGTCCCACCCATCTGCTTGCTTCCACTGCAACTGTACAAGGAGATTACCAACTATTCCGTTTCTGTGCCGAAAGCAGGACTCAAACCCAGGCCCCCAGCGCTGTAACACAAGCACTTAACCTCTAGGCCACTGCAGTTAGCTGGTATTTGGGGGAGCTTGGGGGGGCATGATGTTCTAGCCTCATTTTCTTCAGTGAACATGTTTCACAATGCAAATGGGTATGCTCACAGGGGCATGCAGAAGAAAGACATATAGCCCAAAAGCTGCTTTCAGAAGCACAGCCACCAGTGGCTCCAGTGGGAAGTGATTGGTCTTGGAATGCGCGAGACCTGAGTTCTAATCCTCCTGGGCATGTTTTTTATTTATTTTTGCTGCTTGTTCATGATTTTTAAATGTAAAAACTCTGCACTCAAAAATAAAAATGATTTGACAGACTCTTGCTGTAGCCAGCCTTTCTCACTCTTTGCCCTGGGGGAGAACAACCCAATCACCCCTTCAGCCCCTCTTACTCGTCTCACAGCACCTCCCATAAGCGAGGAATGCATCTTTTGTTGGTAGATTTCCTTCATGAGGCTTAGCTAGGCCTGCATTCCTTTTCAAAGGGCCATAGAAGAGAGCAAAAAAGGAGAAGGCAGAATAGAGCATGAAATAGGTGGAAGACAAGGGGTCAGGGGGGTTGGCAGTAAAAGAAACAGGGCCTGGCCTGGCAGAGAGTTAGAAGTTAGGGAACACAATGAGCGAGGGAGGAGGAAAGATGCCTCAGGCATTGAGCTCTCGGACTCTTCCCCACCGTGCCTGCAGAAAGAGCCTTCTCCCGAATGGATACATTTGCCTGGAGAGCCCAGAACTAATTTCAGTTAGCCAGAGGGTAAACAGAGGCCAGGGAGAGGTGCACGCCCCTCCATTTGACTAGGCTTCTGGGGCTTCTGGGAGGAAAAAAGGCATCAGTATTCCAGCAAGATCATCGTCACCAAGGCCACCATCACTAGGGGATTACAGAGCATGCTGTGACACTCTCCGGGGCCTGGTTGGCCAGGCTTATGTTGAAGAGCACATATCCTAACCCTAAGCTACCTGGGTGGCTGCACCATAGGGGCTGCACCGGATATAGGGCTGTGCCCGTAAGGGCTGTGGTCGCGTTTGGGAGCGTTAGGGACGCGTGGAGGCCGCAGGGCGCAGACCTCTGCCCATTTCCCTCCAGGATTAGGCCCTGATTCTCAGGCGTGGAGCCAGCCACTCCAAAACTGGCAGAAAGCAGCCCTCTCACCCCCAGGGCAAAGAGTGGGAAAGGCTGGTTACATCAAGTGTCTTTCAAATCTTTCACTTTCGAGAGCAGAGTGTTTACATTTTGGAATCATGAACAAGCAGCAATAGGAAAGCATACAGTATCAGAGGACAGAACACTGCCCTGCGCATATCAGTACACCCCAATGACAAAGTCAAAGATTTAAATGACCTGCTTAGCTATGAGTGGCTGACACCTCACAATGATTATCATCTCTCCGTGAAGCAAAACATCCTCGGAATTGGGTTGAAAGATAGATCTAATGTGCCAAAGGAAGGCAACATGGAAATTCAGTTTCCTGCTCTCAGGGGAAGGAGGGTCGACAGCCCAATGGGTTAATGCACCTACTGCAGCCTCCTATGTGGAGCCTGCAGGCGACGCATGCAGTTGCTGGTGAGATGCTGATACAGGTTCGCCTGCTATGCAGGGGCCCGTGGTCACCTCACAGCACCTCGAGAAGGTGTCCTGTTTGAGTCCCAGGGCAATCATTGTGTCAACCATGACCCGTAGATTACACCTTTTCCCCTCGTTTTTTTCCAATCAATTGGGGCCAGAGAGACAAGCTTTTGTATGGGCCTTACCAAGGCCAGCGTGCAGAAAACAAAGGCGCAACTGTTAGTAGTAACGCAGGTATTGAAGGGGCATTAGCTGTTGGCGGATGGCGCAGGGCAATGCATACCCATTTTCAAATAAAAAAAGGTTTTTTTTTATTAAAAAAAAAATACATGCCCAGGAAATTCCAGACCTTGGATTAGAACTCAGGTCTCCAGCATTCCAAGACCAAGCACTTATCACTTGTGCCACTGGTGGTTGTGCTTCTGAGACTTGCTTTTGGGCGTATATATCTTTCTCCTGCACTCCCCTGTGAGCATACCCATTTGCGTTGTGAAACATGTTCACTGGAGCCTACAAGGATAGAACATCTGGCCCCCCCGCTCCCCCAAATACCAGCTAACTGCAGTGGCCTAGAGGTTAAGTGCTTGCATTACAGCAGCTGGGGGCCTGGGTTCGGGTCCTGCTTTCGGCACATAAACAGAATAGTTGGTCATCTCCTGGTACAGTTGGAGTGGAAGAAAGCGGAGAGGCGGGACTGTGGAAGCGAGGGAGTGCAGGCTAAAGGAAGAGGTGGGGTAGGCTAAAGGGGGAGGTAAGGTCGGATGAAGGGGTCCCTGGGGAGAAGAGGTGAGGCTGGCTGAGTCGGGGGAGGTCTAGAAGGGCATGGGGTAGGGGCCCTGGTAGAGGGAGGAAGAAAGCATAGAGGTGGGGCTGAGGAAGCCAGGAAGAAGGGGTGGTGGGGGCTGTGTAAAAGGAGAGTCCTAAGGTGGGGAAAGGGGCCATTGAGGAGGGCAGAAAAAAGGGTGCCAGTGGTGGGTGGAAAGGACAATGGGCTGACATTTTGTTCTCATCCAGCACTACCCTTTTAGCCTGCATTCCTCCTTTATTCCCTGCACTTCTCAGTCCCACCTCTATGCTTTCTTCCTCCCTCCCTCCCGCAGGGCACCTACCCCATGCCCTTCTCCCCCGACTCCGCCAGCCCCACCTCCTCTCCACAGGGACCCATGCATCCAGCCCTACCTCCCCCTTCAGCCCGCCCCACCTCACCTCACCTCACCTCCTCCTTTAGCCTGCACTCCCTCGCTTCTACCTCCCCCTTCAGCCCGCCCCACCTCACCTCCTCCTTTAGCCTGCACTCCCTCGCTTCCACAGTCCCACCCATCTGCTTGCTTCCACTGCAACTGTACAAGGAAATTACCAACTATTCCGTTTCTGTGCCGAAAGCAGGACTCAAACCCAGGCCCCCAGCGCTGTAACACAAGCACTTAACCTCTAGGCCACTGCAGTTAGCTGGTATTTGGGGGAGCTTGGGGGGGCATGATGTTCTAGCCTCATTTTCTTCAGTGAACATGTTTCACAATGCAAATGGGTATGCTCACAGGGGCATGCAGAAGAAAGACATATAGCCCAAAAGCTGCTTTCAGAAGCACAGCCACCAGTGGCTCCAGTGGGAAGTGATTGGTCTTGGAATGCGCGAGACCTGAGTTCTAATCCTCCTGGGCATGTTTTTTATTTATTTTTGCTGCTTGTTCATGATTTTTAAATGTAAAAACTCTGCACTCAAAAATAAAAATGATTTGACAGACTCTTGCTGTAGCCAGCCTTTCTCACTCTTTGCCCTGGGGGAGAACAACCCAATCACCCCTTCAGCCCCTCTTACTCGTCTCACAGCACCTCCCATAAGCGAGGAATGCATCTTTTGTTGGTAGATTTCCTTCATGAGGCTTAGCTAGGCCTGCATTCCTTTTCAAAGGGCCATAGAAGAGAGCAAAAAAGGAGAAGGCAGAATAGAGCATGAAATAGGTGGAAGACAAGGGGTCAGGGGGGTTGGCAGTAAAAGAAACAGGGCCTGGCCTGGCAGAGAGTTAGAAGTTAGGGAACACAATGAGCGAGGGAGGAGGAAAGATGCCTCAGGCATTGAGCTCTCGGACTCTTCCCCACCGTGCCTGCAGAAAGAGCCTTCTCCCGAATGGATACATTTGCCTGGAGAGCCCAGAACTAATTTCAGTTAGCCAGAGGGTAAACAGAGGCCAGGGAGAGGTGCACGCCCCTCCATTTGACTAGGCTTCTGGGGCTTCTGGGAGGAAAAAAGGCATCAGTATTCCAGCAAGATCATCGTCACCAAGGCCACCATCACTAGGGGATTACAGAGCATGCTGTGACACTCTCCGGGGCCTGGTTGGCCAGGCTTATGTTGAAGAGCACATATCCTAACCCTAAGCTACCTGGGTGGCTGCACCATAGGGGCTGCACCGGATATAGGGCTGTGCCCGTAAGGGCTGTGGTCGCGTTTGGGAGCGTTAGGGACGCGTGGAGGCCGCAGGGCGCAGACCTCTGCCCATTTCCCTCCAGGATTAGGCCCTGATTCTCAGGCGTGGAGCCAGCCACTCCAAAACTGGCAGAAAGCAGCCCTCTCACCCCCAGGGCAAAGAGTGGGAAAGGCTGGTTACATCAAGTGTCTTTCAAATCTTTCACTTTCGAGAGCAGAGTGTTTACATTTTGGAATCATGAACAAGCAGCAATAGGAAAGCATACAGTATCAGAGGACAGAACACTGCCCTGCGCATATCAGTACACCCCAATGACAAAGTCAAAGATTTAAATGACCTGCTTAGCTATGAGTGGCTGACACCTCACAATGATTATCATCTCTCCGTGAAGCAAAACATCCTCGGAATTGGGTTGAAAGATAGATCTAATGTGCCAAAGGAAGGCAACATGGAAATTCAGTTTCCTGCTCTCAGGGGAAGGAGGGTCGACAGCCCAATGGGTTAATGCACCTACTGCAGCCTCCTATGTGGAGCCTGCAGGCGACGCATGCAGTTGCTGGTGAGATGCTGATACAGGTTCGCCTGCTATGCAGGGGCCCGTGGTCACCTCACAGCACCTCGAGAAGGTGTCCTGTTTGAGTCCCAGGGCAATCATTGTGTCAACCATGACCCGTAGATTACACCTTTTCCCCTCGTTTTTTTCCAATCAATTGGGGCCAGAGAGACAAGCTTTTGTATGGGCCTTACCAAGGCCAGCGTGCAGAAAACAAAGGCGCAACTGTTAGTAGTAACGCAGGTATTGAAGGGGCATTAGCTGTTGGCGGATGGCGCAGGGCAATGCATACCCATTTTCAAATAAAAAAAGTTTTTTTTTTATTAAAAAAAAAATACATGCCCAGGAAATTCCAGACCTTGGATTAGAACTCAGGTCTCCAGCATTCCAAGACCAAGCACTTATCACTTGTGCCACTGGTGGTTGTGCTTCTGAGACTTGCTTTTGGGCGTATATATCTTTCTCCTGCACTCCCCTGTGAGCATACCCATTTGCGTTGTGAAACATGTTCACTGGAGCCTACAAGGATAGAACATCTGGCCCCCCCGCTCCCCCAAATACCAGCTAACTGCAGTGGCCTAGAGGTTAAGTGCTTGCATTACAGCAGCTGGGGGCCTGGGTTCGGGTCCTGCTTTCGGCACATAAACAGAATAGTTGGTCATCTCCTGGTACAGTTGGAGTGGAAGAAAGCGGAGAGGCGGGACTGTGGAAGCGAGGGAGTGCAGGCTAAAGGAAGAGGTGGGGTAGGCTAAAGGGGGAGGTAAGGTCGGATGAAGGGGTCCCTGGGGAGAAGAGGTGAGGCTGGCTGAGTCGGGGGAGGTCTAGAAGGGCATGGGGTAGGGGCCCTGGTAGAGGGAGGAAGAAAGCATAGAGGTGGGGCTGAGGAAGCCAGGAAGAAGGGGTGGTGGGGGCTGTGTAAAAGGAGAGTCCTAAGGTGGGGAAAGGGGCCATTGAGGAGGGCAGAAAAAAGGGTGCCAGTGGTGGGTGGAAAGGACAATGGGCTGACATTTTGTTCTCATCCAGCACTACCCTTTTAGCCTGCATTCCTCCTTTATTCCCTGCACTTCTCAGTCCCACCTCTATGCTTTCTTCCTCCCTCCCTCCCGCAGGGCACCTACCCCATGCCCTTCTCCCCCGACTCCGCCAGCCCCACCTCCTCTCCACAGGGACCCATGCATCCAGCCCTACCTCCCCCTTCAGCCCGCCCCACCTCACCTCACCTCACCTCCTCCTTTAGCCTGCACTCCCTCGCTTCTACCTCCCCCTTCAGCCCGCCCCACCTCACCTCCTCCTTTAGCCTGCACTCCCTCGCTTCCACAGTCCCACCCATCTGCTTGCTTCCACTGCAACTGTACAAGGAGATTACCAACTATTCCGTTTCTGTGCCGAAAGCAGGACTCAAACCCAGGCCCCCAGCGCTGTAACACAAGCACTTAACCTCTAGGCCACTGCAGTTAGCTGGTATTTGGGGGAGCTTGGGGGGGCATGATGTTCTAGCCTCATTTTCTTCAGTGAACATGTTTCACAATGCAAATGGGTATGCTCACAGGGGCATGCAGAAGAAAGACATATAGCCCAAAAGCTGCTTTCAGAAGCACAGCCACCAGTGGCTCCAGTGGGAAGTGATTGGTCTTGGAATGCGCGAGACCTGAGTTCTAATCCTCCTGGGCATGTTTTTTATTTATTTTTGCTGCTTGTTCATGATTTTTAAATGTAAAAACTCTGCACTCAAAAATAAAAATGATTTGACAGACTCTTGCTGTAGCCAGCCTTTCTCACTCTTTGCCCTGGGGGAGAACAACCCAATCACCCCTTCAGCCCCTCTTACTCGTCTCACAGCACCTCCCATAAGCGAGGAATGCATCTTTTGTTGGTAGATTTCCTTCATGAGGCTTAGCTAGGCCTGCATTCCTTTTCAAAGGGCCATAGAAGAGAGCAAAAAAGGAGAAGGCAGAATAGAGCATGAAATAGGTGGAAGACAAGGGGTCAGGGGGGTTGGCAGTAAAAGAAACAGGGCCTGGCCTGGCAGAGAGTTAGAAGTTAGGGAACACAATGAGCGAGGGAGGAGGAAAGATGCCTCAGGCATTGAGCTCTCGGACTCTTCCCCACCGTGCCTGCAGAAAGAGCCTTCTCCCGAATGGATACATTTGCCTGGAGAGCCCAGAACTAATTTCAGTTAGCCAGAGGGTAAACAGAGGCCAGGGAGAGGTGCACGCCCCTCCATTTGACTAGGCTTCTGGGGCTTCTGGGAGGAAAAAAGGCATCAGTATTCCAGCAAGATCATCGTCACCAAGGCCACCATCACTAGGGGATTACAGAGCATGCTGTGACACTCTCCGGGGCCTGGTTGGCCAGGCTTATGTTGAAGAGCACATATCCTAACCCTAAGCTACCTGGGTGGCTGCACCATAGGGGCTGCACCGGATATAGGGCTGTGCCCGTAAGGGCTGTGGTCGCGTTTGGGAGCGTTAGGGACGCGTGGAGGCCGCAGGGCGCAGACCTCTGCCCATTTCCCTCCAGGATTAGGCCCTGATTCTCAGGCGTGGAGCCAGCCACTCCAAAACTGGCAGAAAGCAGCCCTCTCACCCCCAGGGCAAAGAGTGGGAAAGGCTGGTTACATCAAGTGTCTTTCAAATCTTTCACTTTCGAGAGCAGAGTGTTTACATTTTGGAATCATGAACAAGCAGCAATAGGAAAGCATACAGTATCAGAGGACAGAACACTGCCCTGCGCATATCAGTACACCCCAATGACAAAGTCAAAGATTTAAATGACCTGCTTAGCTATGAGTGGCTGACACCTCACAATGATTATCATCTCTCCGTGAAGCAAAACATCCTCGGAATTGGGTTGAAAGATAGATCTAATGTGCCAAAGGAAGGCAACATGGAAATTCAGTTTCCTGCTCTCAGGGGAAGGAGGGTCGACAGCCCAATGGGTTAATGCACCTACTGCAGCCTCCTATGTGGAGCCTGCAGGCGACGCATGCAGTTGCTGGTGAGATGCTGATACAGGTTCGCCTGCTATGCAGGGGCCCGTGGTCACCTCACAGCACCTCGAGAAGGTGTCCTGTTTGAGTCCCAGGGCAATCATTGTGTCAACCATGACCCGTAGATTACACCTTTTCCCCTCGTTTTTTTCCAATCAATTGGGGCCAGAGAGACAAGCTTTTGTATGGGCCTTACCAAGGCCAGCGTGCAGAAAACAAAGGCGCAACTGTTAGTAGTAACGCAGGTATTGAAGGGGCATTAGCTGTTGGCGGATGGCGCAGGGCAATGCATACCCATTTTCAAATAAAAAAAGTTTTTTTTTTATTAAAAAAAAAATACATGCCCAGGAAATTCCAGACCTTGGATTAGAACTCAGGTCTCCAGCATTCCAAGACCAAGCACTTATCACTTGTGCCACTGGTGGTTGTGCTTCTGAGACTTGCTTTTGGGCGTATATATCTTTCTCCTGCACTCCCCTGTGAGCATACCCATTTGCGTTGTGAAACATGTTCACTGGAGCCTACAAGGATAGAACATCTGGCCCCCCCGCTCCCCCAAATACCAGCTAACTGCAGTGGCCTAGAGGTTAAGTGCTTGCATTACAGCAGCTGGGGGCCTGGGTTCGGGTCCTGCTTTCGGCACATAAACAGAATAGTTGGTCATCTCCTGGTACAGTTGGAGTGGAAGAAAGCGGAGAGGCGGGACTGTGGAAGCGAGGGAGTGCAGGCTAAAGGAAGAGGTGGGGTAGGCTAAAGGGGGAGGTAAGGTCGGATGAAGGGGTCCCTGGGGAGAAGAGGTGAGGCTGGCTGAGTCGGGGGAGGTCTAGAAGGGCATGGGGTAGGGGCCCTGGTAGAGGGAGGAAGAAAGCATAGAGGTGGGGCTGAGGAAGCCAGGAAGAAGGGGTGGTGGGGGCTGTGTAAAAGGAGAGTCCTAAGGTGGGGAAAGGGGCCATTGAGGAGGGCAGAAAAAAGGGTGCCAGTGGTGGGTGGAAAGGACAATGGGCTGACATTTTGTTCTCATCCAGCACTACCCTTTTAGCCTGCATTCCTCCTTTATTCCCTGCACTTCTCAGTCCCACCTCTATGCTTTCTTCCTCCCTCCCTCCCGCAGGGCACCTACCCCATGCCCTTCTCCCCCGACTCCGCCAGCCCCACCTCCTCTCCACAGGGACCCATGCATCCAGCCCTACCTCCCCCTTCAGCCCGCCCCACCTCACCTCACCTCACCTCCTCCTTTAGCCTGCACTCCCTCGCTTCTACCTCCCCCTTCAGCCCGCCCCACCTCACCTCCTCCTTTAGCCTGCACTCCCTCGCTTCCACAGTCCCACCCATCTGCTTGCTTCCACTGCAACTGTACAAGGAAATTACCAACTATTCCGTTTCTGTGCCGAAAGCAGGACTCAAACCCAGGCCCCCAGCGCTGTAACACAAGCACTTAACCTCTAGGCCACTGCAGTTAGCTGGTATTTGGGGGAGCTTGGGGGGGCATGATGTTCTAGCCTCATTTTCTTCAGTGAACATGTTTCACAATGCAAATGGGTATGCTCACAGGGGCATGCAGAAGAAAGACATATAGCCCAAAAGCTGCTTTCAGAAGCACAGCCACCAGTGGCTCCAGTGGGAAGTGATTGGTCTTGGAATGCGCGAGACCTGAGTTCTAATCCTCCTGGGCATGTTTTTTATTTATTTTTGCTGCTTGTTCATGATTTTTAAATGTAAAAACTCTGCACTCAAAAATAAAAATGATTTGACAGACTCTTGCTGTAGCCAGCCTTTCTCACTCTTTGCCCTGGGGGAGAACAACCCAATCACCCCTTCAGCCCCTCTTACTCGTCTCACAGCACCTCCCATAAGCGAGGAATGCAACTTTTGTTGGTAGATTTCCTTCATGAGGCTTAGCTAGGCCTGCATTCCTTTTCAAAGGGCCATAGAAGAGAGCAAAAAAGGAGAAGGCAGAATAGAGCATGAAATAGGTGGAAGACAAGGGGTCAGGGGGGTTGGCAGTAAAAGAAACAGGGCCTGGCCTGGCAGAGAGTTAGAAGTTAGGGAACACAATGAGCGAGGGAGGAGGAAAGATGCCTCAGGCATTGAGCTCTCGGACTCTTCCCCACCGTGCCTGCAGAAAGAGCCTTCTCCCGAATGGATACATTTGCCTGGAGAGCCCAGAACTAATTTCAGTTAGCCAGAGGGTAAACAGAGGCCAGGGAGAGGTGCACGCCCCTCCATTTGACTAGGCTTCTGGGGCTTCTGGGAGGAAAAAAGGCATCAGTATTCCAGCAAGATCATCGTCACCAAGGCCACCATCACTAGGGGATTACAGAGCATGCTGTGACACTCTCCGGGGCCTGGTTGGCCAGGCTTATGTTGAAGAGCACATATCCTAACCCTAAGCTACCTGGGTGGCTGCACCATAGGGGCTGCACCGGATATAGGGCTGTGCCCGTAAGGGCTGTGGTCGCGTTTGGGAGCGTTAGGGACGCGTGGAGGCCGCAGGGCGCAGACCTCTGCCCATTTCCCTCCAGGATTAGGCCCTGATTCTCAGGCGTGGAGCCAGCCACTCCAAAACTGGCAGAAAGCAGCCCTCTCACCCCCAGGGCAAAGAGTGGGAAAGGCTGGTTACATCAAGTGTCTTTCAAATCTTTCACTTTCGAGAGCAGAGTGTTTACATTTTGGAATCATGAACAAGCAGCAATAGGAAAGCATACAGTATCAGAGGACAGAACACTGCCCTGCGCATATCAGTACACCCCAATGACAAAGTCAAAGATTTAAATGACCTGCTTAGCTATGAGTGGCTGACACCTCACAATGATTATCATCTCTCCGTGAAGCAAAACATCCTCGGAATTGGGTTGAAAGATAGATCTAATGTGCCAAAGGAAGGCAACATGGAAATTCAGTTTCCTGCTCTCAGGGGAAGGAGGGTCGACAGCCCAATGGGTTAATGCACCTACTGCAGCCTCCTATGTGGAGCCTGCAGGCGACGCATGCAGTTGCTGGTGAGATGCTGATACAGGTTCGCCTGCTATGCAGGGGCCCGTGGTCACCTCACAGCACCTCGAGAAGGTGTCCTGTTTGAGTCCCAGGGCAATCATTGTGTCAACCATGACCCGTAGATTACACCTTTTCCCCTCGTTTTTTTCCAATCAATTGGGGCCAGAGAGACAAGCTTTTGTATGGGCCTTACCAAGGCCAGCGTGCAGAAAACAAAGGCGCAACTGTTAGTAGTAACGCAGGTATTGAAGGGGCATTAGCTGTTGGCGGATGGCGCAGGGCAATGCATACCCATTTTCAAATAAAAAAAGTTTTTTTTTTATTAAAAAAAAAATACATGCCCAGGAAATTCCAGACCTTGGATTAGAACTCAGGTCTCCAGCATTCCAAGACCAAGCACTTATCACTTGTGCCACTGGTGGTTGTGCTTCTGAGACTTGCTTTTGGGCGTATATATCTTTCTCCTGCACTCCCCTGTGAGCATACCCATTTGCGTTGTGAAACATGTTCACTGGAGCCTACAAGGATAGAACATCTGGCCCCCCCGCTCCCCCAAATACCAGCTAACTGCAGTGGCCTAGAGGTTAAGTGCTTGCATTACAGCAGCTGGGGGCCTGGGTTCGGGTCCTGCTTTCGGCACATAAACAGAATAGTTGGTCATCTCCTGGTACAGTTGGAGTGGAAGAAAGCGGAGAGGCGGGACTGTGGAAGCGAGGGAGTGCAGGCTAAAGGAAGAGGTGGGGTAGGCTAAAGGGGGAGGTAAGGTCGGATGAAGGGGTCCCTGGGGAGAAGAGGTGAGGCTGGCTGAGTCGGGGGAGGTCTAGAAGGGCATGGGGTAGGGGCCCTGGTAGAGGGAGGAAGAAAGCATAGAGGTGGGGCTGAGGAAGCCAGGAAGAAGGGGTGGTGGGGGCTGTGTAAAAGGAGAGTCCTAAGGTGGGGAAAGGGGCCATTGAGGAGGGCAGAAAAAAGGGTGCCAGTGGTGGGTGGAAAGGACAATGGGCTGACATTTTGTTCTCATCCAGCACTACCCTTTTAGCCTGCATTCCTCCTTTATTCCCTGCACTTCTCAGTCCCACCTCTATGCTTTCTTCCTCCCTCCCTCCCGCAGGGCACCTACCCCATGCCCTTCTCCCCCGACTCCGCCAGCCCCACCTCCTCTCCACAGGGACCCATGCATCCAGCCCTACCTCCCCCTTCAGCCCGCCCCACCTCACCTCACCTCACCTCCTCCTTTAGCCTGCACTCCCTCGCTTCTACCTCCCCCTTCAGCCCGCCCCACCTCACCTCCTCCTTTAGCCTGCACTCCCTCGCTTCCACAGTCCCACCCATCTGCTTGCTTCCACTGCAACTGTACAAGGAGATTACCAACTATTCCGTTTCTGTGCCGAAAGCAGGACTCAAACCCAGGCCCCCAGCGCTGTAACACAAGCACTTAACCTCTAGGCCACTGCAGTTAGCTGGTATTTGGGGGAGCTTGGGGGGGCATGATGTTCTAGCCTCATTTTCTTCAGTGAACATGTTTCACAATGCAAATGGGTATGCTCACAGGGGCATGCAGAAGAAAGACATATAGCCCAAAAGCTGCTTTCAGAAGCACAGCCACCAGTGGCTCCAGTGGGAAGTGATTGGTCTTGGAATGCGCGAGACCTGAGTTCTAATCCTCCTGGGCATGTTTTTTATTTATTTTTGCTGCTTGTTCATGATTTTTAAATGTAAAAACTCTGCACTCAAAAATAAAAATGATTTGACAGACTCTTGCTGTAGCCAGCCTTTCTCACTCTTTGCCCTGGGGGAGAACAACCCAATCACCCCTTCAGCCCCTCTTACTCGTCTCACAGCACCTCCCATAAGCGAGGAATGCATCTTTTGTTGGTAGATTTCCTTCATGAGGCTTAGCTAGGCCTGCATTCCTTTTCAAAGGGCCATAGAAGAGAGCAAAAAAGGAGAAGGCAGAATAGAGCATGAAATAGGTGGAAGACAAGGGGTCAGGGGGGTTGGCAGTAAAAGAAACAGGGCCTGGCCTGGCAGAGAGTTAGAAGTTAGGGAACACAATGAGCGAGGGAGGAGGAAAGATGCCTCAGGCATTGAGCTCTCGGACTCTTCCCCACCGTGCCTGCAGAAAGAGCCTTCTCCCGAATGGATACATTTGCCTGGAGAGCCCAGAACTAATTTCAGTTAGCCAGAGGGTAAACAGAGGCCAGGGAGAGGTGCACGCCCCTCCATTTGACTAGGCTTCTGGGGCTTCTGGGAGGAAAAAAGGCATCAGTATTCCAGCAAGATCATCGTCACCAAGGCCACCATCACTAGGGGATTACAGAGCATGCTGTGACACTCTCCGGGGCCTGGTTGGCCAGGCTTATGTTGAAGAGCACATATCCTAACCCTAAGCTACCTGGGTGGCTGCACCATAGGGGCTGCACCGGATATAGGGCTGTGCCCGTAAGGGCTGTGGTCGCGTTTGGGAGCGTTAGGGACGCGTGGAGGCCGCAGGGCGCAGACCTCTGCCCATTTCCCTCCAGGATTAGGCCCTGATTCTCAGGCGTGGAGCCAGCCACTCCAAAACTGGCAGAAAGCAGCCCTCTCACCCCCAGGGCAAAGAGTGGGAAAGGCTGGTTACATCAAGTGTCTTTCAAATCTTTCACTTTCGAGAGCAGAGTGTTTACATTTTGGAATCATGAACAAGCAGCAATAGGAAAGCATACAGTATCAGAGGACAGAACACTGCCCTGCGCATATCAGTACACCCCAATGACAAAGTCAAAGATTTAAATGACCTGCTTAGCTATGAGTGGCTGACACCTCACAATGATTATCATCTCTCCGTGAAGCAAAACATCCTCGGAATTGGGTTGAAAGATAGATCTAATGTGCCAAAGGAAGGCAACATGGAAATTCAGTTTCCTGCTCTCAGGGGAAGGAGGGTCGACAGCCCAATGGGTTAATGCACCTACTGCAGCCTCCTATGTGGAGCCTGCAGGCGACGCATGCAGTTGCTGGTGAGATGCTGATACAGGTTCGCCTGCTATGCAGGGGCCCGTGGTCACCTCACAGCACCTCGAGAAGGTGTCCTGTTTGAGTCCCAGGGCAATCATTGTGTCAACCATGACCCGTAGATTACACCTTTTCCCCTCGTTTTTTTCCAATCAATTGGGGCCAGAGAGACAAGCTTTTGTATGGGCCTTACCAAGGCCAGCGTGCAGAAAACAAAGGCGCAACTGTTAGTAGTAACGCAGGTATTGAAGGGGCATTAGCTGTTGGCGGATGGCGCAGGGCAATGCATACCCATTTTCAAATAAAAAAAGGTTTTTTTTTATTAAAAAAAAAATACATGCCCAGGAAATTCCAGACCTTGGATTAGAACTCAGGTCTCCAGCATTCCAAGACCAAGCACTTATCACTTGTGCCACTGGTGGTTGTGCTTCTGAGACTTGCTTTTGGGCGTATATATCTTTCTCCTGCACTCCCCTGTGAGCATACCCATTTGCGTTGTGAAACATGTTCACTGGAGCCTACAAGGATAGAACATCTGGCCCCCCCGCTCCCCCAAATACCAGCTAACTGCAGTGGCCTAGAGGTTAAGTGCTTGCATTACAGCAGCTGGGGGCCTGGGTTCGGGTCCTGCTTTCGGCACATAAACAGAATAGTTGGTCATCTCCTGGTACAGTTGGAGTGGAAGAAAGCGGAGAGGCGGGACTGTGGAAGCGAGGGAGTGCAGGCTAAAGGAAGAGGTGGGGTAGGCTAAAGGGGGAGGTAAGGTCGGATGAAGGGGTCCCTGGGGAGAAGAGGTGAGGCTGGCTGAGTCGGGGGAGGTCTAGAAGGGCATGGGGTAGGGGCCCTGGTAGAGGGAGGAAGAAAGCATAGAGGTGGGGCTGAGGAAGCCAGGAAGAAGGGGTGGTGGGGGCTGTGTAAAAGGAGAGTCCTAAGGTGGGGAAAGGGGCCATTGAGGAGGGCAGAAAAAAGGGTGCCAGTGGTGGGTGGAAAGGACAATGGGCTGACATTTTGTTCTCATCCAGCACTACCCTTTTAGCCTGCATTCCTCCTTTATTCCCTGCACTTCTCAGTCCCACCTCTATGCTTTCTTCCTCCCTCCCTCCCGCAGGGCACCTACCCCATGCCCTTCTCCCCCGACTCCGCCAGCCCCACCTCCTCTCCACAGGGACCCATGCATCCAGCCCTACCTCCCCCTTCAGCCCGCCCCACCTCACCTCACCTCACCTCCTCCTTTAGCCTGCACTCCCTCGCTTCTACCTCCCCCTTCAGCCCGCCCCACCTCACCTCCTCCTTTAGCCTGCACTCCCTCGCTTCCACAGTCCCACCCATCTGCTTGCTTCCACTGCAACTGTACAAGGAGATTACCAACTATTCCGTTTCTGTGCCGAAAGCAGGACTCAAACCCAGGCCCCCAGCGCTGTAACACAAGCACTTAACCTCTAGGCCACTGCAGTTAGCTGGTATTTGGGGGAGCTTGG
This sequence comes from Ambystoma mexicanum, assembly GCF_040938575.1. Lineage (NCBI taxonomy): Eukaryota > Metazoa > Chordata > Amphibia > Caudata > Ambystomatidae > Ambystoma > Ambystoma mexicanum. The sequence goes on from NW_027182365.1 coordinate 90,040, forward strand.
GGGGGCATGATGTTCTAGCCTCATTTTCTTCAGTGAACATGTTTCACAATGCAAATGGGTATGCTCACAGGGGCATGCAGAAGAAAGACATATAGCCCAAAAGCTGCTTTCAGAAGCACAGCCACCAGTGGCTCCAGTGGGAAGTGATTGGTCTTGGAATGCGCGAGACCTGAGTTCTAATCCTCCTGGGCATGTTTTTTATTTATTTTTGCTGCTTGTTCATGATTTTTAAATGTAAAAACTCTGCACTCAAAAATAAAAATGATTTGACAGACTCTTGCTGTAGCCAGCCTTTCTCACTCTTTGCCCTGGGGGAGAACAACCCAATCACCCCTTCAGCCCCTCTTACTCGTCTCACAGCACCTCCCATAAGCGAGGAATGCATCTTTTGTTGGTAGATTTCCTTCATGAGGCTTAGCTAGGCCTGCATTCCTTTTCAAAGGGCCATAGAAGAGAGCAAAAAAGGAGAAGGCAGAATAGAGCATGAAATAGGTGGAAGACAAGGGGTCAGGGGGGTTGGCAGTAAAAGAAACAGGGCCTGGCCTGGCAGAGAGTTAGAAGTTAGGGAACACAATGAGCGAGGGAGGAGGAAAGATGCCTCAGGCATTGAGCTCTCGGACTCTTCCCCACCGTGCCTGCAGAAAGAGCCTTCTCCCGAATGGATACATTTGCCTGGAGAGCCCAGAACTAATTTCAGTTAGCCAGAGGGTAAACAGAGGCCAGGGAGAGGTGCACGCCCCTCCATTTGACTAGGCTTCTGGGGCTTCTGGGAGGAAAAAAGGCATCAGTATTCCAGCAAGATCATCGTCACCAAGGCCACCATCACTAGGGGATTACAGAGCATGCTGTGACACTCTCCGGGGCCTGGTTGGCCAGGCTTATGTTGAAGAGCACATATCCTAACCCTAAGCTACCTGGGTGGCTGCACCATAGGGGCTGCACCGGATATAGGGCTGTGCCCGTAAGGGCTGTGGTCGCGTTTGGGAGCGTTAGGGACGCGTGGAGGCCGCAGGGCGCAGACCTCTGCCCATTTCCCTCCAGGATTAGGCCCTGATTCTCAGGCGTGGAGCCAGCCACTCCAAAACTGGCAGAAAGCAGCCCTCTCACCCCCAGGGCAAAGAGTGGGAAAGGCTGGTTACATCAAGTGTCTTTCAAATCTTTCACTTTCGAGAGCAGAGTGTTTACATTTTGGAATCATGAACAAGCAGCAATAGGAAAGCATACAGTATCAGAGGACAGAACACTGCCCTGCGCATATCAGTACACCCCAATGACAAAGTCAAAGATTTAAATGACCTGCTTAGCTATGAGTGGCTGACACCTCACAATGATTATCATCTCTCCGTGAAGCAAAACATCCTCGGAATTGGGTTGAAAGATAGATCTAATGTGCCAAAGGAAGGCAACATGGAAATTCAGTTTCCTGCTCTCAGGGGAAGGAGGGTCGACAGCCCAATGGGTTAATGCACCTACTGCAGCCTCCTATGTGGAGCCTGCAGGCGACGCATGCAGTTGCTGGTGAGATGCTGATACAGGTTCGCCTGCTATGCAGGGGCCCGTGGTCACCTCACAGCACCTCGAGAAGGTGTCCTGTTTGAGTCCCAGGGCAATCATTGTGTCAACCATGACCCGTAGATTACACCTTTTCCCCTCGTTTTTTTCCAATCAATTGGGGCCAGAGAGACAAGCTTTTGTATGGGCCTTACCAAGGCCAGCGTGCAGAAAACAAAGGCGCAACTGTTAGTAGTAACGCAGGTATTGAAGGGGCATTAGCTGTTGGCGGATGGCGCAGGGCAATGCATACCCATTTTCAAATAAAAAAAGTTTTTTTTTTATTAAAAAAAAAATACATGCCCAGGAAATTCCAGACCTTGGATTAGAACTCAGGTCTCCAGCATTCCAAGACCAAGCACTTATCACTTGTGCCACTGGTGGTTGTGCTTCTGAGACTTGCTTTTGGGCGTATATATCTTTCTCCTGCACTCCCCTGTGAGCATACCCATTTGCGTTGTGAAACATGTTCACTGGAGCCTACAAGGATAGAACATCTGGCCCCCCCGCTCCCCCAAATACCAGCTAACTGCAGTGGCCTAGAGGTTAAGTGCTTGCATTACAGCAGCTGGGGGCCTGGGTTCGGGTCCTGCTTTCGGCACATAAACAGAATAGTTGGTCATCTCCTGGTACAGTTGGAGTGGAAGAAAGCGGAGAGGCGGGACTGTGGAAGCGAGGGAGTGCAGGCTAAAGGAAGAGGTGGGGTAGGCTAAAGGGGGAGGTAAGGTCGGATGAAGGGGTCCCTGGGGAGAAGAGGTGAGGCTGGCTGAGTCGGGGGAGGTCTAGAAGGGCATGGGGTAGGGGCCCTGGTAGAGGGAGGAAGAAAGCATAGAGGTGGGGCTGAGGAAGCCAGGAAGAAGGGGTGGTGGGGGCTGTGTAAAAGGAGAGTCCTAAGGTGGGGAAAGGGGCCATTGAGGAGGGCAGAAAAAAGGGTGCCAGTGGTGGGTGGAAAGGACAATGGGCTGACATTTTGTTCTCATCCAGCACTACCCTTTTAGCCTGCATTCCTCCTTTATTCCCTGCACTTCTCAGTCCCACCTCTATGCTTTCTTCCTCCCTCCCTCCCGCAGGGCACCTACCCCATGCCCTTCTCCCCCGACTCCGCCAGCCCCACCTCCTCTCCACAGGGACCCATGCATCCAGCCCTACCTCCCCCTTCAGCCCGCCCCACCTCACCTCACCTCACCTCCTCCTTTAGCCTGCACTCCCTCGCTTCTACCTCCCCCTTCAGCCCGCCCCACCTCACCTCCTCCTTTAGCCTGCACTCCCTCGCTTCCACAGTCCCACCCATCTGCTTGCTTCCACTGCAACTGTACAAGGAAATTACCAACTATTCCGTTTCTGTGCCGAAAGCAGGACTCAAACCCAGGCCCCCAGCGCTGTAACACAAGCACTTAACCTCTAGGCCACTGCAGTTAGCTGGTATTTGGGGGAGCTTGGGGGGGCATGATGTTCTAGCCTCATTTTCTTCAGTGAACATGTTTCACAATGCAAATGGGTATGCTCACAGGGGCATGCAGAAGAAAGACATATAGCCCAAAAGCTGCTTTCAGAAGCACAGCCACCAGTGGCTCCAGTGGGAAGTGATTGGTCTTGGAATGCGCGAGACCTGAGTTCTAATCCTCCTGGGCATGTTTTTTATTTATTTTTGCTGCTTGTTCATGATTTTTAAATGTAAAAACTCTGCACTCAAAAATAAAAATGATTTGACAGACTCTTGCTGTAGCCAGCCTTTCTCACTCTTTGCCCTGGGGGAGAACAACCCAATCACCCCTTCAGCCCCTCTTACTCGTCTCACAGCACCTCCCATAAGCGAGGAATGCAACTTTTGTTGGTAGATTTCCTTCATGAGGCTTAGCTAGGCCTGCATTCCTTTTCAAAGGGCCATAGAAGAGAGCAAAAAAGGAGAAGGCAGAATAGAGCATGAAATAGGTGGAAGACAAGGGGTCAGGGGGGTTGGCAGTAAAAGAAACAGGGCCTGGCCTGGCAGAGAGTTAGAAGTTAGGGAACACAATGAGCGAGGGAGGAGGAAAGATGCCTCAGGCATTGAGCTCTCGGACTCTTCCCCACCGTGCCTGCAGAAAGAGCCTTCTCCCGAATGGATACATTTGCCTGGAGAGCCCAGAACTAATTTCAGTTAGCCAGAGGGTAAACAGAGGCCAGGGAGAGGTGCACGCCCCTCCATTTGACTAGGCTTCTGGGGCTTCTGGGAGGAAAAAAGGCATCAGTATTCCAGCAAGATCATCGTCACCAAGGCCACCATCACTAGGGGATTACAGAGCATGCTGTGACACTCTCCGGGGCCTGGTTGGCCAGGCTTATGTTGAAGAGCACATATCCTAACCCTAAGCTACCTGGGTGGCTGCACCATAGGGGCTGCACCGGATATAGGGCTGTGCCCGTAAGGGCTGTGGTCGCGTTTGGGAGCGTTAGGGACGCGTGGAGGCCGCAGGGCGCAGACCTCTGCCCATTTCCCTCCAGGATTAGGCCCTGATTCTCAGGCGTGGAGCCAGCCACTCCAAAACTGGCAGAAAGCAGCCCTCTCACCCCCAGGGCAAAGAGTGGGAAAGGCTGGTTACATCAAGTGTCTTTCAAATCTTTCACTTTCGAGAGCAGAGTGTTTACATTTTGGAATCATGAACAAGCAGCAATAGGAAAGCATACAGTATCAGAGGACAGAACACTGCCCTGCGCATATCAGTACACCCCAATGACAAAGTCAAAGATTTAAATGACCTGCTTAGCTATGAGTGGCTGACACCTCACAATGATTATCATCTCTCCGTGAAGCAAAACATCCTCGGAATTGGGTTGAAAGATAGATCTAATGTGCCAAAGGAAGGCAACATGGAAATTCAGTTTCCTGCTCTCAGGGGAAGGAGGGTCGACAGCCCAATGGGTTAATGCACCTACTGCAGCCTCCTATGTGGAGCCTGCAGGCGACGCATGCAGTTGCTGGTGAGATGCTGATACAGGTTCGCCTGCTATGCAGGGGCCCGTGGTCACCTCACAGCACCTCGAGAAGGTGTCCTGTTTGAGTCCCAGGGCAATCATTGTGTCAACCATGACCCGTAGATTACACCTTTTCCCCTCGTTTTTTTCCAATCAATTGGGGCCAGAGAGACAAGCTTTTGTATGGGCCTTACCAAGGCCAGCGTGCAGAAAACAAAGGCGCAACTGTTAGTAGTAACGCAGGTATTGAAGGGGCATTAGCTGTTGGCGGATGGCGCAGGGCAATGCATACCCATTTTCAAATAAAAAAAGTTTTTTTTTTATTAAAAAAAAAATACATGCCCAGGAAATTCCAGACCTTGGATTAGAACTCAGGTCTCCAGCATTCCAAGACCAAGCACTTATCACTTGTGCCACTGGTGGTTGTGCTTCTGAGACTTGCTTTTGGGCGTATATATCTTTCTCCTGCACTCCCCTGTGAGCATACCCATTTGCGTTGTGAAACATGTTCACTGGAGCCTACAAGGATAGAACATCTGGCCCCCCCGCTCCCCCAAATACCAGCTAACTGCAGTGGCCTAGAGGTTAAGTGCTTGCATTACAGCAGCTGGGGGCCTGGGTTCGGGTCCTGCTTTCGGCACATAAACAGAATAGTTGGTCATCTCCTGGTACAGTTGGAGTGGAAGAAAGCGGAGAGGCGGGACTGTGGAAGCGAGGGAGTGCAGGCTAAAGGAAGAGGTGGGGTAGGCTAAAGGGGGAGGTAAGGTCGGATGAAGGGGTCCCTGGGGAGAAGAGGTGAGGCTGGCTGAGTCGGGGGAGGTCTAGAAGGGCATGGGGTAGGGGCCCTGGTAGAGGGAGGAAGAAAGCATAGAGGTGGGGCTGAGGAAGCCAGGAAGAAGGGGTGGTGGGGGCTGTGTAAAAGGAGAGTCCTAAGGTGGGGAAAGGGGCCATTGAGGAGGGCAGAAAAAAGGGTGCCAGTGGTGGGTGGAAAGGACAATGGGCTGACATTTTGTTCTCATCCAGCACTACCCTTTTAGCCTGCATTCCTCCTTTATTCCCTGCACTTCTCAGTCCCACCTCTATGCTTTCTTCCTCCCTCCCTCCCGCAGGGCACCTACCCCATGCCCTTCTCCCCCGACTCCGCCAGCCCCACCTCCTCTCCACAGGGACCCATGCATCCAGCCCTACCTCCCCCTTCAGCCCGCCCCACCTCACCTCACCTCACCTCCTCCTTTAGCCTGCACTCCCTCGCTTCTACCTCCCCCTTCAGCCCGCCCCACCTCACCTCCTCCTTTAGCCTGCACTCCCTCGCTTCCACAGTCCCACCCATCTGCTTGCTTCCACTGCAACTGTACAAGGAGATTACCAACTATTCCGTTTCTGTGCCGAAAGCAGGACTCAAACCCAGGCCCCCAGCGCTGTAACACAAGCACTTAACCTCTAGGCCACTGCAGTTAGCTGGTATTTGGGGGAGCTTGGGGGGGCATGATGTTCTAGCCTCATTTTCTTCAGTGAACATGTTTCACAATGCAAATGGGTATGCTCACAGGGGCATGCAGAAGAAAGACATATAGCCCAAAAGCTGCTTTCAGAAGCACAGCCACCAGTGGCTCCAGTGGGAAGTGATTGGTCTTGGAATGCGCGAGACCTGAGTTCTAATCCTCCTGGGCATGTTTTTTATTTATTTTTGCTGCTTGTTCATGATTTTTAAATGTAAAAACTCTGCACTCAAAAATAAAAATGATTTGACAGACTCTTGCTGTAGCCAGCCTTTCTCACTCTTTGCCCTGGGGGAGAACAACCCAATCACCCCTTCAGCCCCTCTTACTCGTCTCACAGCACCTCCCATAAGCGAGGAATGCATCTTTTGTTGGTAGATTTCCTTCATGAGGCTTAGCTAGGCCTGCATTCCTTTTCAAAGGGCCATAGAAGAGAGCAAAAAAGGAGAAGGCAGAATAGAGCATGAAATAGGTGGAAGACAAGGGGTCAGGGGGGTTGGCAGTAAAAGAAACAGGGCCTGGCCTGGCAGAGAGTTAGAAGTTAGGGAACACAATGAGCGAGGGAGGAGGAAAGATGCCTCAGGCATTGAGCTCTCGGACTCTTCCCCACCGTGCCTGCAGAAAGAGCCTTCTCCCGAATGGATACATTTGCCTGGAGAGCCCAGAACTAATTTCAGTTAGCCAGAGGGTAAACAGAGGCCAGGGAGAGGTGCACGCCCCTCCATTTGACTAGGCTTCTGGGGCTTCTGGGAGGAAAAAAGGCATCAGTATTCCAGCAAGATCATCGTCACCAAGGCCACCATCACTAGGGGATTACAGAGCATGCTGTGACACTCTCCGGGGCCTGGTTGGCCAGGCTTATGTTGAAGAGCACATATCCTAACCCTAAGCTACCTGGGTGGCTGCACCATAGGGGCTGCACCGGATATAGGGCTGTGCCCGTAAGGGCTGTGGTCGCGTTTGGGAGCGTTAGGGACGCGTGGAGGCCGCAGGGCGCAGACCTCTGCCCATTTCCCTCCAGGATTAGGCCCTGATTCTCAGGCGTGGAGCCAGCCACTCCAAAACTGGCAGAAAGCAGCCCTCTCACCCCCAGGGCAAAGAGTGGGAAAGGCTGGTTACATCAAGTGTCTTTCAAATCTTTCACTTTCGAGAGCAGAGTGTTTACATTTTGGAATCATGAACAAGCAGCAATAGGAAAGCATACAGTATCAGAGGACAGAACACTGCCCTGCGCATATCAGTACACCCCAATGACAAAGTCAAAGATTTAAATGACCTGCTTAGCTATGAGTGGCTGACACCTCACAATGATTATCATCTCTCCGTGAAGCAAAACATCCTCGGAATTGGGTTGAAAGATAGATCTAATGTGCCAAAGGAAGGCAACATGGAAATTCAGTTTCCTGCTCTCAGGGGAAGGAGGGTCGACAGCCCAATGGGTTAATGCACCTACTGCAGCCTCCTATGTGGAGCCTGCAGGCGACGCATGCAGTTGCTGGTGAGATGCTGATACAGGTTCGCCTGCTATGCAGGGGCCCGTGGTCACCTCACAGCACCTCGAGAAGGTGTCCTGTTTGAGTCCCAGGGCAATCATTGTGTCAACCATGACCCGTAGATTACACCTTTTCCCCTCGTTTTTTTCCAATCAATTGGGGCCAGAGAGACAAGCTTTTGTATGGGCCTTACCAAGGCCAGCGTGCAGAAAACAAAGGCGCAACTGTTAGTAGTAACGCAGGTATTGAAGGGGCATTAGCTGTTGGCGGATGGCGCAGGGCAATGCATACCCATTTTCAAATAAAAAAAGTTTTTTTTTTATTAAAAAAAAAATACATGCCCAGGAAATTCCAGACCTTGGATTAGAACTCAGGTCTCCAGCATTCCAAGACCAAGCACTTATCACTTGTGCCACTGGTGGTTGTGCTTCTGAGACTTGCTTTTGGGCGTATATATCTTTCTCCTGCACTCCCCTGTGAGCATACCCATTTGCGTTGTGAAACATGTTCACTGGAGCCTACAAGGATAGAACATCTGGCCCCCCCGCTCCCCCAAATACCAGCTAACTGCAGTGGCCTAGAGGTTAAGTGCTTGCATTACAGCAGCTGGGGGCCTGGGTTCGGGTCCTGCTTTCGGCACATAAACAGAATAGTTGGTCATCTCCTGGTACAGTTGGAGTGGAAGAAAGCGGAGAGGCGGGACTGTGGAAGCGAGGGAGTGCAGGCTAAAGGAAGAGGTGGGGTAGGCTAAAGGGGGAGGTAAGGTCGGATGAAGGGGTCCCTGGGGAGAAGAGGTGAGGCTGGCTGAGTCGGGGGAGGTCTAGAAGGGCATGGGGTAGGGGCCCTGGTAGAGGGAGGAAGAAAGCATAGAGGTGGGGCTGAGGAAGCCAGGAAGAAGGGGTGGTGGGGGCTGTGTAAAAGGAGAGTCCTAAGGTGGGGAAAGGGGCCATTGAGGAGGGCAGAAAAAAGGGTGCCAGTGGTGGGTGGAAAGGACAATGGGCTGACATTTTGTTCTCATCCAGCACTACCCTTTTAGCCTGCATTCCTCCTTTATTCCCTGCACTTCTCAGTCCCACCTCTATGCTTTCTTCCTCCCTCCCTCCCGCAGGGCACCTACCCCATGCCCTTCTCCCCCGACTCCGCCAGCCCCACCTCCTCTCCACAGGGACCCATGCATCCAGCCCTACCTCCCCCTTCAGCCCGCCCCACCTCACCTCACCTCACCTCCTCCTTTAGCCTGCACTCCCTCGCTTCTACCTCCCCCTTCAGCCCGCCCCACCTCACCTCCTCCTTTAGCCTGCACTCCCTCGCTTCCACAGTCCCACCCATCTGCTTGCTTCCACTGCAACTGTACAAGGAAATTACCAACTATTCCGTTTCTGTGCCGAAAGCAGGACTCAAACCCAGGCCCCCAGCGCTGTAACACAAGCACTTAACCTCTAGGCCACTGCAGTTAGCTGGTATTTGGGGGAGCTTGGGGGGGCATGATGTTCTAGCCTCATTTTCTTCAGTGAACATGTTTCACAATGCAAATGGGTATGCTCACAGGGGCATGCAGAAGAAAGACATATAGCCCAAAAGCTGCTTTCAGAAGCACAGCCACCAGTGGCTCCAGTGGGAAGTGATTGGTCTTGGAATGCGCGAGACCTGAGTTCTAATCCTCCTGGGCATGTTTTTTATTTATTTTTGCTGCTTGTTCATGATTTTTAAATGTAAAAACTCTGCACTCAAAAATAAAAATGATTTGACAGACTCTTGCTGTAGCCAGCCTTTCTCACTCTTTGCCCTGGGGGAGAACAACCCAATCACCCCTTCAGCCCCTCTTACTCGTCTCACAGCACCTCCCATAAGCGAGGAATGCAACTTTTGTTGGTAGATTTCCTTCATGAGGCTTAGCTAGGCCTGCATTCCTTTTCAAAGGGCCATAGAAGAGAGCAAAAAAGGAGAAGGCAGAATAGAGCATGAAATAGGTGGAAGACAAGGGGTCAGGGGGGTTGGCAGTAAAAGAAACAGGGCCTGGCCTGGCAGAGAGTTAGAAGTTAGGGAACACAATGAGCGAGGGAGGAGGAAAGATGCCTCAGGCATTGAGCTCTCGGACTCTTCCCCACCGTGCCTGCAGAAAGAGCCTTCTCCCGAATGGATACATTTGCCTGGAGAGCCCAGAACTAATTTCAGTTAGCCAGAGGGTAAACAGAGGCCAGGGAGAGGTGCACGCCCCTCCATTTGACTAGGCTTCTGGGGCTTCTGGGAGGAAAAAAGGCATCAGTATTCCAGCAAGATCATCGTCACCAAGGCCACCATCACTAGGGGATTACAGAGCATGCTGTGACACTCTCCGGGGCCTGGTTGGCCAGGCTTATGTTGAAGAGCACATATCCTAACCCTAAGCTACCTGGGTGGCTGCACCATAGGGGCTGCACCGGATATAGGGCTGTGCCCGTAAGGGCTGTGGTCGCGTTTGGGAGCGTTAGGGACGCGTGGAGGCCGCAGGGCGCAGACCTCTGCCCATTTCCCTCCAGGATTAGGCCCTGATTCTCAGGCGTGGAGCCAGCCACTCCAAAACTGGCAGAAAGCAGCCCTCTCACCCCCAGGGCAAAGAGTGGGAAAGGCTGGTTACATCAAGTGTCTTTCAAATCTTTCACTTTCGAGAGCAGAGTGTTTACATTTTGGAATCATGAACAAGCAGCAATAGGAAAGCATACAGTATCAGAGGACAGAACACTGCCCTGCGCATATCAGTACACCCCAATGACAAAGTCAAAGATTTAAATGACCTGCTTAGCTATGAGTGGCTGACACCTCACAATGATTATCATCTCTCCGTGAAGCAAAACATCCTCGGAATTGGGTTGAAAGATAGATCTAATGTGCCAAAGGAAGGCAACATGGAAATTCAGTTTCCTGCTCTCAGGGGAAGGAGGGTCGACAGCCCAATGGGTTAATGCACCTACTGCAGCCTCCTATGTGGAGCCTGCAGGCGACGCATGCAGTTGCTGGTGAGATGCTGATACAGGTTCGCCTGCTATGCAGGGGCCCGTGGTCACCTCACAGCACCTCGAGAAGGTGTCCTGTTTGAGTCCCAGGGCAATCATTGTGTCAACCATGACCCGTAGATTACACCTTTTCCCCTCGTTTTTTTCCAATCAATTGGGGCCAGAGAGACAAGCTTTTGTATGGGCCTTACCAAGGCCAGCGTGCAGAAAACAAAGGCGCAACTGTTAGTAGTAACGCAGGTATTGAAGGGGCATTAGCTGTTGGCGGATGGCGCAGGGCAATGCATACCCATTTTCAAATAAAAAAAGTTTTTTTTTTATTAAAAAAAAAATACATGCCCAGGAAATTCCAGACCTTGGATTAGAACTCAGGTCTCCAGCATTCCAAGACCAAGCACTTATCACTTGTGCCACTGGTGGTTGTGCTTCTGAGACTTGCTTTTGGGCGTATATATCTTTCTCCTGCACTCCCCTGTGAGCATACCCATTTGCGTTGTGAAACATGTTCACTGGAGCCTACAAGGATAGAACATCTGGCCCCCCCGCTCCCCCAAATACCAGCTAACTGCAGTGGCCTAGAGGTTAAGTGCTTGCATTACAGCAGCTGGGGGCCTGGGTTCGGGTCCTGCTTTCGGCACATAAACAGAATAGTTGGTCATCTCCTGGTACAGTTGGAGTGGAAGAAAGCGGAGAGGCGGGACTGTGGAAGCGAGGGAGTGCAGGCTAAAGGAAGAGGTGGGGTAGGCTAAAGGGGGAGGTAAGGTCGGATGAAGGGGTCCCTGGGGAGAAGAGGTGAGGCTGGCTGAGTCGGGGGAGGTCTAGAAGGGCATGGGGTAGGGGCCCTGGTAGAGGGAGGAAGAAAGCATAGAGGTGGGGCTGAGGAAGCCAGGAAGAAGGGGTGGTGGGGGCTGTGTAAAAGGAGAGTCCTAAGGTGGGGAAAGGGGCCATTGAGGAGGGCAGAAAAAAGGGTGCCAGTGGTGGGTGGAAAGGACAATGGGCTGACATTTTGTTCTCATCCAGCACTACCCTTTTAGCCTGCATTCCTCCTTTATTCCCTGCACTTCTCAGTCCCACCTCTATGCTTTCTTCCTCCCTCCCTCCCGCAGGGCACCTACCCCATGCCCTTCTCCCCCGACTCCGCCAGCCCCACCTCCTCTCCACAGGGACCCATGCATCCAGCCCTACCTCCCCCTTCAGCCCGCCCCACCTCACCTCACCTCACCTCCTCCTTTAGCCTGCACTCCCTCGCTTCTACCTCCCCCTTCAGCCCGCCCCACCTCACCTCCTCCTTTAGCCTGCACTCCCTCGCTTCCACAGTCCCACCCATCTGCTTGCTTCCACTGCAACTGTACAAGGAGATTACCAACTATTCCGTTTCTGTGCCGAAAGCAGGACTCAAACCCAGGCCCCCAGCGCTGTAACACAAGCACTTAACCTCTAGGCCACTGCAGTTAGCTGGTATTTGGGGGAGCTTGGGGGGGCATGATGTTCTAGCCTCATTTTCTTCAGTGAACATGTTTCACAATGCAAATGGGTATGCTCACAGGGGCATGCAGAAGAAAGACATATAGCCCAAAAGCTGCTTTCAGAAGCACAGCCACCAGTGGCTCCAGTGGGAAGTGATTGGTCTTGGAATGCGCGAGACCTGAGTTCTAATCCTCCTGGGCATGTTTTTTATTTATTTTTGCTGCTTGTTCATGATTTTTAAATGTAAAAACTCTGCACTCAAAAATAAAAATGATTTGACAGACTCTTGCTGTAGCCAGCCTTTCTCACTCTTTGCCCTGGGGGAGAACAACCCAATCACCCCTTCAGCCCCTCTTACTCGTCTCACAGCACCTCCCATAAGCGAGGAATGCATCTTTTGTTGGTAGATTTCCTTCATGAGGCTTAGCTAGGCCTGCATTCCTTTTCAAAGGGCCATAGAAGAGAGCAAAAAAGGAGAAGGCAGAATAGAGCATGAAATAGGTGGAAGACAAGGGGTCAGGGGGGTTGGCAGTAAAAGAAACAGGGCCTGGCCTGGCAGAGAGTTAGAAGTTAGGGAACACAATGAGCGAGGGAGGAGGAAAGATGCCTCAGGCATTGAGCTCTCGGACTCTTCCCCACCGTGCCTGCAGAAAGAGCCTTCTCCCGAATGGATACATTTGCCTGGAGAGCCCAGAACTAATTTCAGTTAGCCAGAGGGTAAACAGAGGCCAGGGAGAGGTGCACGCCCCTCCATTTGACTAGGCTTCTGGGGCTTCTGGGAGGAAAAAAGGCATCAGTATTCCAGCAAGATCATCGTCACCAAGGCCACCATCACTAGGGGATTACAGAGCATGCTGTGACACTCTCCGGGGCCTGGTTGGCCAGGCTTATGTTGAAGAGCACATATCCTAACCCTAAGCTACCTGGGTGGCTGCACCATAGGGGCTGCACCGGATATAGGGCTGTGCCCGTAAGGGCTGTGGTCGCGTTTGGGAGCGTTAGGGACGCGTGGAGGCCGCAGGGCGCAGACCTCTGCCCATTTCCCTCCAGGATTAGGCCCTGATTCTCAGGCGTGGAGCCAGCCACTCCAAAACTGGCAGAAAGCAGCCCTCTCACCCCCAGGGCAAAGAGTGGGAAAGGCTGGTTACATCAAGTGTCTTTCAAATCTTTCACTTTCGAGAGCAGAGTGTTTACATTTTGGAATCATGAACAAGCAGCAATAGGAAAGCATACAGTATCAGAGGACAGAACACTGCCCTGCGCATATCAGTACACCCCAATGACAAAGTCAAAGATTTAAATGACCTGCTTAGCTATGAGTGGCTGACACCTCACAATGATTATCATCTCTCCGTGAAGCAAAACATCCTCGGAATTGGGTTGAAAGATAGATCTAATGTGCCAAAGGAAGGCAACATGGAAATTCAGTTTCCTGCTCTCAGGGGAAGGAGGGTCGACAGCCCAATGGGTTAATGCACCTACTGCAGCCTCCTATGTGGAGCCTGCAGGCGACGCATGCAGTTGCTGGTGAGATGCTGATACAGGTTCGCCTGCTATGCAGGGGCCCGTGGTCACCTCACAGCACCTCGAGAAGGTGTCCTGTTTGAGTCCCAGGGCAATCATTGTGTCAACCATGACCCGTAGATTACACCTTTTCCCCTCGTTTTTTTCCAATCAATTGGGGCCAGAGAGACAAGCTTTTGTATGGGCCTTACCAAGGCCAGCGTGCAGAAAACAAAGGCGCAACTGTTAGTAGTAACGCAGGTATTGAAGGGGCATTAGCTGTTGGCGGATGGCGCAGGGCAATGCATACCCATTTTCAAATAAAAAAAGTTTTTTTTTTATTAAAAAAAAAATACATGCCCAGGAAATTCCAGACCTTGGATTAGAACTCAGGTCTCCAGCATTCCAAGACCAAGCACTTATCACTTGTGCCACTGGTGGTTGTGCTTCTGAGACTTGCTTTTGGGCGTATATATCTTTCTCCTGCACTCCCCTGTGAGCATACCCATTTGCGTTGTGAAACATGTTCACTGGAGCCTACAAGGATAGAACATCTGGCCCCCCCGCTCCCCCAAATACCAGCTAACTGCAGTGGCCTAGAGGTTAAGTGCTTGCATTACAGCAGCTGGGGGCCTGGGTTCGGGTCCTGCTTTCGGCACATAAACAGAATAGTTGGTCATCTCCTGGTACAGTTGGAGTGGAAGAAAGCGGAGAGGCGGGACTGTGGAAGCGAGGGAGTGCAGGCTAAAGGAAGAGGTGGGGTAGGCTAAAGGGGGAGGTAAGGTCGGATGAAGGGGTCCCTGGGGAGAAGAGGTGAGGCTGGCTGAGTCGGGGGAGGTCTAGAAGGGCATGGGGTAGGGGCCCTGGTAGAGGGAGGAAGAAAGCATAGAGGTGGGGCTGAGGAAGCCAGGAAGAAGGGGTGGTGGGGGCTGTGTAAAAGGAGAGTCCTAAGGTGGGGAAAGGGGCCATTGAGGAGGGCAGAAAAAAGGGTGCCAGTGGTGGGTGGAAAGGACAATGGGCTGACATTTTGTTCTCATCCAGCACTACCCTTTTAGCCTGCATTCCTCCTTTATTCCCTGCACTTCTCAGTCCCACCTCTATGCTTTCTTCCTCCCTCCCTCCCGCAGGGCACCTACCCCATGCCCTTCTCCCCCGACTCCGCCAGCCCCACCTCCTCTCCACAGGGACCCATGCATCCAGCCCTACCTCCCCCTTCAGCCCGCCCCACCTCACCTCACCTCACCTCCTCCTTTAGCCTGCACTCCCTCGCTTCTACCTCCCCCTTCAGCCCGCCCCACCTCACCTCCTCCTTTAGCCTGCACTCCCTCGCTTCCACAGTCCCACCCATCTGCTTGCTTCCACTGCAACTGTACAAGGAAATTACCAACTATTCCGTTTCTGTGCCGAAAGCAGGACTCAAACCCAGGCCCCCAGCGCTGTAACACAAGCACTTAACCTCTAGGCCACTGCAGTTAGCTGGTATTTGGGGGAGCTTGGGGGGGCATGATGTTCTAGCCTCATTTTCTTCAGTGAACATGTTTCACAATGCAAATGGGTATGCTCACAGGGGCATGCAGAAGAAAGACATATAGCCCAAAAGCTGCTTTCAGAAGCACAGCCACCAGTGGCTCCAGTGGGAAGTGATTGGTCTTGGAATGCGCGAGACCTGAGTTCTAATCCTCCTGGGCATGTTTTTTATTTATTTTTGCTGCTTGTTCATGATTTTTAAATGTAAAAACTCTGCACTCAAAAATAAAAATGATTTGACAGACTCTTGCTGTAGCCAGCCTTTCTCACTCTTTGCCCTGGGGGAGAACAACCCAATCACCCCTTCAGCCCCTCTTACTCGTCTCACAGCACCTCCCATAAGCGAGGAATGCAACTTTTGTTGGTAGATTTCCTTCATGAGGCTTAGCTAGGCCTGCATTCCTTTTCAAAGGGCCATAGAAGAGAGCAAAAAAGGAGAAGGCAGAATAGAGCATGAAATAGGTGGAAGACAAGGGGTCAGGGGGGTTGGCAGTAAAAGAAACAGGGCCTGGCCTGGCAGAGAGTTAGAAGTTAGGGAACACAATGAGCGAGGGAGGAGGAAAGATGCCTCAGGCATTGAGCTCTCGGACTCTTCCCCACCGTGCCTGCAGAAAGAGCCTTCTCCCGAATGGATACATTTGCCTGGAGAGCCCAGAACTAATTTCAGTTAGCCAGAGGGTAAACAGAGGCCAGGGAGAGGTGCACGCCCCTCCATTTGACTAGGCTTCTGGGGCTTCTGGGAGGAAAAAAGGCATCAGTATTCCAGCAAGATCATCGTCACCAAGGCCACCATCACTAGGGGATTACAGAGCATGCTGTGACACTCTCCGGGGCCTGGTTGGCCAGGCTTATGTTGAAGAGCACATATCCTAACCCTAAGCTACCTGGGTGGCTGCACCATAGGGGCTGCACCGGATATAGGGCTGTGCCCGTAAGGGCTGTGGTCGCGTTTGGGAGCGTTAGGGACGCGTGGAGGCCGCAGGGCGCAGACCTCTGCCCATTTCCCTCCAGGATTAGGCCCTGATTCTCAGGCGTGGAGCCAGCCACTCCAAAACTGGCAGAAAGCAGCCCTCTCACCCCCAGGGCAAAGAGTGGGAAAGGCTGGTTACATCAAGTGTCTTTCAAATCTTTCACTTTCGAGAGCAGAGTGTTTACATTTTGGAATCATGAACAAGCAGCAATAGGAAAGCATACAGTATCAGAGGACAGAACACTGCCCTGCGCATATCAGTACACCCCAATGACAAAGTCAAAGATTTAAATGACCTGCTTAGCTATGAGTGGCTGACACCTCACAATGATTATCATCTCTCCGTGAAGCAAAACATCCTCGGAATTGGGTTGAAAGATAGATCTAATGTGCCAAAGGAAGGCAACATGGAAATTCAGTTTCCTGCTCTCAGGGGAAGGAGGGTCGACAGCCCAATGGGTTAATGCACCTACTGCAGCCTCCTATGTGGAGCCTGCAGGCGACGCATGCAGTTGCTGGTGAGATGCTGATACAGGTTCGCCTGCTATGCAGGGGCCCGTGGTCACCTCACAGCACCTCGAGAAGGTGTCCTGTTTGAGTCCCAGGGCAATCATTGTGTCAACCATGACCCGTAGATTACACCTTTTCCCCTCGTTTTTTTCCAATCAATTGGGGCCAGAGAGACAAGCTTTTGTATGGGCCTTACCAAGGCCAGCGTGCAGAAAACAAAGGCGCAACTGTTAGTAGTAACGCAGGTATTGAAGGGGCATTAGCTGTTGGCGGATGGCGCAGGGCAATGCATACCCATTTTCAAATAAAAAAAGTTTTTTTTTTATTAAAAAAAAAATACATGCCCAGGAAATTCCAGACCTTGGATTAGAACTCAGGTCTCCAGCATTCCAAGACCAAGCACTTATCACTTGTGCCACTGGTGGTTGTGCTTCTGAGACTTGCTTTTGGGCGTATATATCTTTCTCCTGCACTCCCCTGTGAGCATACCCATTTGCGTTGTGAAACATGTTCACTGGAGCCTACAAGGATAGAACATCTGGCCCCCCCGCTCCCCCAAATACCAGCTAACTGCAGTGGCCTAGAGGTTAAGTGCTTGCATTACAGCAGCTGGGGGCCTGGGTTCGGGTCCTGCTTTCGGCACATAAACAGAATAGTTGGTCATCTCCTGGTACAGTTGGAGTGGAAGAAAGCGGAGAGGCGGGACTGTGGAAGCGAGGGAGTGCAGGCTAAAGGAAGAGGTGGGGTAGGCTAAAGGGGGAGGTAAGGTCGGATGAAGGGGTCCCTGGGGAGAAGAGGTGAGGCTGGCTGAGTCGGGGGAGGTCTAGAAGGGCATGGGGTAGGGGCCCTGGTAGAGGGAGGAAGAAAGCATAGAGGTGGGGCTGAGGAAGCCAGGAAGAAGGGGTGGTGGGGGCTGTGTAAAAGGAGAGTCCTAAGGTGGGGAAAGGGGCCATTGAGGAGGGCAGAAAAAAGGGTGCCAGTGGTGGGTGGAAAGGACAATGGGCTGACATTTTGTTCTCATCCAGCACTACCCTTTTAGCCTGCATTCCTCCTTTATTCCCTGCACTTCTCAGTCCCACCTCTATGCTTTCTTCCTCCCTCCCTCCCGCAGGGCACCTACCCCATGCCCTTCTCCCCCGACTCCGCCAGCCCCACCTCCTCTCCACAGGGACCCATGCATCCAGCCCTACCTCCCCCTTCAGCCCGCCCCACCTCACCTCACCTCCTCCTTTAGCCTGCACTCCCTCGCTTCTACCTCCCCCTTCAGCCCGCCCCACCTCACCTCCTCCTTTAGCCTGCACTCCCTCGCTTCCACAGTCCCACCCATCTGCTTGCTTCCACTGCAACTGTACAAGGAGATTACCAACTATTCCGTTTCTGTGCCGAAAGCAGGACTCAAACCCAGGCCCCCAGCGCTGTAACACAAGCACTTAACCTCTAGGCCACTGCAGTTAGCTGGTATTTGGGGGAGCTTGGGGGGGCATGATGTTCTAGCCTCATTTTCTTCAGTGAACATGTTTCACAATGCAAATGGGTATGCTCACAGGGGCATGCAGAAGAAAGACATATAGCCCAAAAGCTGCTTTCAGAAGCACAGCCACCAGTGGCTCCAGTGGGAAGTGATTGGTCTTGGAATGCGCGAGACCTGAGTTCTAATCCTCCTGGGCATGTTTTTTATTTATTTTTGCTGCTTGTTCATGATTTTTAAATGTAAAAACTCTGCACTCAAAAATAAAAATGATTTGACAGACTCTTGCTGTAGCCAGCCTTTCTCACTCTTTGCCCTGGGGGAGAACAACCCAATCACCCCTTCAGCCCCTCTTACTCGTCTCACAGCACCTCCCATAAGCGAGGAATGCATCTTTTGTTGGTAGATTTCCTTCATGAGGCTTAGCTAGGCCTGCATTCCTTTTCAAAGGGCCATAGAAGAGAGCAAAAAAGGAGAAGGCAGAATAGAGCATGAAATAGGTGGAAGACAAGGGGTCAGGGGGGTTGGCAGTAAAAGAAACAGGGCCTGGCCTGGCAGAGAGTTAGAAGTTAGGGAACACAATGAGCGAGGGAGGAGGAAAGATGCCTCAGGCATTGAGCTCTCGGACTCTTCCCCACCGTGCCTGCAGAAAGAGCCTTCTCCCGAATGGATACATTTGCCTGGAGAGCCCAGAACTAATTTCAGTTAGCCAGAGGGTAAACAGAGGCCAGGGAGAGGTGCACGCCCCTCCATTTGACTAGGCTTCTGGGGCTTCTGGGAGGAAAAAAGGCATCAGTATTCCAGCAAGATCATCGTCACCAAGGCCACCATCACTAGGGGATTACAGAGCATGCTGTGACACTCTCCGGGGCCTGGTTGGCCAGGCTTATGTTGAAGAGCACATATCCTAACCCTAAGCTACCTGGGTGGCTGCACCATAGGGGCTGCACCGGATATAGGGCTGTGCCCGTAAGGGCTGTGGTCGCGTTTGGGAGCGTTAGGGACGCGTGGAGGCCGCAGGGCGCAGACCTCTGCCCATTTCCCTCCAGGATTAGGCCCTGATTCTCAGGCGTGGAGCCAGCCACTCCAAAACTGGCAGAAAGCAGCCCTCTCACCCCCAGGGCAAAGAGTGGGAAAGGCTGGTTACATCAAGTGTCTTTCAAATCTTTCACTTTCGAGAGCAGAGTGTTTACATTTTGGAATCATGAACAAGCAGCAATAGGAAAGCATACAGTATCAGAGGACAGAACACTGCCCTGCGCATATCAGTACACCCCAATGACAAAGTCAAAGATTTAAATGACCTGCTTAGCTATGAGTGGCTGACACCTCACAATGATTATCATCTCTCCGTGAAGCAAAACATCCTCGGAATTGGGTTGAAAGATAGATCTAATGTGCCAAAGGAAGGCAACATGGAAATTCAGTTTCCTGCTCTCAGGGGAAGGAGGGTCGACAGCCCAATGGGTTAATGCACCTACTGCAGCCTCCTATGTGGAGCCTGCAGGCGACGCATGCAGTTGCTGGTGAGATGCTGATACAGGTTCGCCTGCTATGCAGGGGCCCGTGGTCACCTCACAGCACCTCGAGAAGGTGTCCTGTTTGAGTCCCAGGGCAATCATTGTGTCAACCATGACCCGTAGATTACACCTTTTCCCCTCGTTTTTTTCCAATCAATTGGGGCCAGAGAGACAAGCTTTTGTATGGGCCTTACCAAGGCCAGCGTGCAGAAAACAAAGGCGCAACTGTTAGTAGTAACGCAGGTATTGAAGGGGCATTAGCTGTTGGCGGATGGCGCAGGGCAATGCATACCCATTTTCAAATAAAAAAAGTTTTTTTTTTATTAAAAAAAAAATACATGCCCAGGAAATTCCAGACCTTGGATTAGAACTCAGGTCTCCAGCATTCCAAGACCAAGCACTTATCACTTGTGCCACTGGTGGTTGTGCTTCTGAGACTTGCTTTTGGGCGTATATATCTTTCTCCTGCACTCCCCTGTGAGCATACCCATTTGCGTTGTGAAACATGTTCACTGGAGCCTACAAGGATAGAACATCTGGCCCCCCCGCTCCCCCAAATACCAGCTAACTGCAGTGGCCTAGAGGTTAAGTGCTTGCATTACAGCAGCTGGGGGCCTGGGTTCGGGTCCTGCTTTCGGCACATAAACAGAATAGTTGGTCATCTCCTGGTACAGTTGGAGTGGAAGAAAGCGGAGAGGCGGGACTGTGGAAGCGAGGGAGTGCAGGCTAAAGGAAGAGGTGGGGTAGGCTAAAGGGGGAGGTAAGGTCGGATGAAGGGGTCCCTGGGGAGAAGAGGTGAGGCTGGCTGAGTCGGGGGAGGTCTAGAAGGGCATGGGGTAGGGGCCCTGGTAGAGGGAGGAAGAAAGCATAGAGGTGGGGCTGAGGAAGCCAGGAAGAAGGGGTGGTGGGGGCTGTGTAAAAGGAGAGTCCTAAGGTGGGGAAAGGGGCCATTGAGGAGGGCAGAAAAAAGGGTGCCAGTGGTGGGTGGAAAGGACAATGGGCTGACATTTTGTTCTCATCCAGCACTACCCTTTTAGCCTGCATTCCTCCTTTATTCCCTGCACTTCTCAGTCCCACCTCTATGCTTTCTTCCTCCCTCCCTCCCGCAGGGCACCTACCCCATGCCCTTCTCCCCCGACTCCGCCAGCCCCACCTCCTCTCCACAGGGACCCATGCATCCAGCCCTACCTCCCCCTTCAGCCCGCCCCACCTCACCTCACCTCACCTCCTCCTTTAGCCTGCACTCCCTCGCTTCTACCTCCCCCTTCAGCCCGCCCCACCTCACCTCCTCCTTTAGCCTGCACTCCCTCGCTTCCACAGTCCCACCCATCTGCTTGCTTCCACTGCAACTGTACAAGGAAATTACCAACTATTCCGTTTCTGTGCCGAAAGCAGGACTCAAACCCAGGCCCCCAGCGCTGTAACACAAGCACTTAACCTCTAGGCCACTGCAGTTAGCTGGTATTTGGGGGAGCTTGGGGGGGCATGATGTTCTAGCCTCATTTTCTTCAGTGAACATGTTTCACAATGCAAATGGGTATGCTCACAGGGGCATGCAGAAGAAAGACATATAGCCCAAAAGCTGCTTTCAGAAGCACAGCCACCAGTGGCTCCAGTGGGAAGTGATTGGTCTTGGAATGCGCGAGACCTGAGTTCTAATCCTCCTGGGCATGTTTTTTATTTATTTTTGCTGCTTGTTCATGATTTTTAAATGTAAAAACTCTGCACTCAAAAATAAAAATGATTTGACAGACTCTTGCTGTAGCCAGCCTTTCTCACTCTTTGCCCTGGGGGAGAACAACCCAATCACCCCTTCAGCCCCTCTTACTCGTCTCACAGCACCTCCCATAAGCGAGGAATGCAACTTTTGTTGGTAGATTTCCTTCATGAGGCTTAGCTAGGCCTGCATTCCTTTTCAAAGGGCCATAGAAGAGAGCAAAAAAGGAGAAGGCAGAATAGAGCATGAAATAGGTGGAAGACAAGGGGTCAGGGGGGTTGGCAGTAAAAGAAACAGGGCCTGGCCTGGCAGAGAGTTAGAAGTTAGGGAACACAATGAGCGAGGGAGGAGGAAAGATGCCTCAGGCATTGAGCTCTCGGACTCTTCCCCACCGTGCCTGCAGAAAGAGCCTTCTCCCGAATGGATACATTTGCCTGGAGAGCCCAGAACTAATTTCAGTTAGCCAGAGGGTAAACAGAGGCCAGGGAGAGGTGCACGCCCCTCCATTTGACTAGGCTTCTGGGGCTTCTGGGAGGAAAAAAGGCATCAGTATTCCAGCAAGATCATCGTCACCAAGGCCACCATCACTAGGGGATTACAGAGCATGCTGTGACACTCTCCGGGGCCTGGTTGGCCAGGCTTATGTTGAAGAGCACATATCCTAACCCTAAGCTACCTGGGTGGCTGCACCATAGGGGCTGCACCGGATATAGGGCTGTGCCCGTAAGGGCTGTGGTCGCGTTTGGGAGCGTTAGGGACGCGTGGAGGCCGCAGGGCGCAGACCTCTGCCCATTTCCCTCCAGGATTAGGCCCTGATTCTCAGGCGTGGAGCCAGCCACTCCAAAACTGGCAGAAAGCAGCCCTCTCACCCCCAGGGCAAAGAGTGGGAAAGGCTGGTTACATCAAGTGTCTTTCAAATCTTTCACTTTCGAGAGCAGAGTGTTTACATTTTGGAATCATGAACAAGCAGCAATAGGAAAGCATACAGTATCAGAGGACAGAACACTGCCCTGCGCATATCAGTACACCCCAATGACAAAGTCAAAGATTTAAATGACCTGCTTAGCTATGAGTGGCTGACACCTCACAATGATTATCATCTCTCCGTGAAGCAAAACATCCTCGGAATTGGGTTGAAAGATAGATCTAATGTGCCAAAGGAAGGCAACATGGAAATTCAGTTTCCTGCTCTCAGGGGAAGGAGGGTCGACAGCCCAATGGGTTAATGCACCTACTGCAGCCTCCTATGTGGAGCCTGCAGGCGACGCATGCAGTTGCTGGTGAGATGCTGATACAGGTTCGCCTGCTATGCAGGGGCCCGTGGTCACCTCACAGCACCTCGAGAAGGTGTCCTGTTTGAGTCCCAGGGCAATCATTGTGTCAACCATGACCCGTAGATTACACCTTTTCCCCTCGTTTTTTTCCAATCAATTGGGGCCAGAGAGACAAGCTTTTGTATGGGCCTTACCAAGGCCAGCGTGCAGAAAACAAAGGCGCAACTGTTAGTAGTAACGCAGGTATTGAAGGGGCATTAGCTGTTGGCGGATGGCGCAGGGCAATGCATACCCATTTTCAAATAAAAAAAGGTTTTTTTTTATTAAAAAAAAAATACATGCCCAGGAAATTCCAGACCTTGGATTAGAACTCAGGTCTCCAGCATTCCAAGACCAAGCACTTATCACTTGTGCCACTGGTGGTTGTGCTTCTGAGACTTGCTTTTGGGCGTATATATCTTTCTCCTGCACTCCCCTGTGAGCATACCCATTTGCGTTGTGAAACATGTTCACTGGAGCCTACAAGGATAGAACATCTGGCCCCCCCGCTCCCCCAAATACCAGCTAACTGCAGTGGCCTAGAGGTTAAGTGCTTGCATTACAGCAGCTGGGGGCCTGGGTTCGGGTCCTGCTTTCGGCACATAAACAGAATAGTTGGTCATCTCCTGGTACAGTTGGAGTGGAAGAAAGCGGAGAGGCGGGACTGTGGAAGCGAGGGAGTGCAGGCTAAAGGAAGAGGTGGGGTAGGCTAAAGGGGGAGGTAAGGTCGGATGAAGGGGTCCCTGGGGAGAAGAGGTGAGGCTGGCTGAGTCGGGGGAGGTCTAGAAGGGCATGGGGTAGGGGCCCTGGTAGAGGGAGGAAGAAAGCATAGAGGTGGGGCTGAGGAAGCCAGGAAGAAGGGGTGGTGGGGGCTGTGTAAAAGGAGAGTCCTAAGGTGGGGAAAGGGGCCATTGAGGAGGGCAGAAAAAAGGGTGCCAGTGGTGGGTGGAAAGGACAATGGGCTGACATTTTGTTCTCATCCAGCACTACCCTTTTAGCCTGCATTCCTCCTTTATTCCCTGCACTTCTCAGTCCCACCTCTATGCTTTCTTCCTCCCTCCCTCCCGCAGGGCACCTACCCCATGCCCTTCTCCCCCGACTCCGCCAGCCCCACCTCCTCTCCACAGGGACCCATGCATCCAGCCCTACCTCCCCCTTCAGCCCGCCCCACCTCACCTCACCTCACCTCCTCCTTTAGCCTGCACTCCCTCGCTTCTACCTCCCCCTTCAGCCCGCCCCACCTCACCTCCTCCTTTAGCCTGCACTCCCTCGCTTCCACAGTCCCACCCATCTGCTTGCTTCCACTGCAACTGTACAAGGAGATTACCAACTATTCCGTTTCTGTGCCGAAAGCAGGACTCAAACCCAGGCCCCCAGCGCTGTAACACAAGCACTTAACCTCTAGGCCACTGCAGTTAGCTGGTATTTGGGGGAGCTTGGGGGGGCATGATGTTCTAGCCTCATTTTCTTCAGTGAACATGTTTCACAATGCAAATGGGTATGCTCACAGGGGCATGCAGAAGAAAGACATATAGCCCAAAAGCTGCTTTCAGAAGCACAGCCACCAGTGGCTCCAGTGGGAAGTGATTGGTCTTGGAATGCGCGAGACCTGAGTTCTAATCCTCCTGGGCATGTTTTTTATTTATTTTTGCTGCTTGTTCATGATTTTTAAATGTAAAAACTCTGCACTCAAAAATAAAAATGATTTGACAGACTCTTGCTGTAGCCAGCCTTTCTCACTCTTTGCCCTGGGGGAGAACAACCCAATCACCCCTTCAGCCCCTCTTACTCGTCTCACAGCACCTCCCATAAGCGAGGAATGCATCTTTTGTTGGTAGATTTCCTTCATGAGGCTTAGCTAGGCCTGCATTCCTTTTCAAAGGGCCATAGAAGAGAGCAAAAAAGGAGAAGGCAGAATAGAGCATGAAATAGGTGGAAGACAAGGGGTCAGGGGGGTTGGCAGTAAAAGAAACAGGGCCTGGCCTGGCAGAGAGTTAGAAGTTAGGGAACACAATGAGCGAGGGAGGAGGAAAGATGCCTCAGGCATTGAGCTCTCGGACTCTTCCCCACCGTGCCTGCAGAAAGAGCCTTCTCCCGAATGGATACATTTGCCTGGAGAGCCCAGAACTAATTTCAGTTAGCCAGAGGGTAAACAGAGGCCAGGGAGAGGTGCACGCCCCTCCATTTGACTAGGCTTCTGGGGCTTCTGGGAGGAAAAAAGGCATCAGTATTCCAGCAAGATCATCGTCACCAAGGCCACCATCACTAGGGGATTACAGAGCATGCTGTGACACTCTCCGGGGCCTGGTTGGCCAGGCTTATGTTGAAGAGCACATATCCTAACCCTAAGCTACCTGGGTGGCTGCACCATAGGGGCTGCACCGGATATAGGGCTGTGCCCGTAAGGGCTGTGGTCGCGTTTGGGAGCGTTAGGGACGCGTGGAGGCCGCAGGGCGCAGACCTCTGCCCATTTCCCTCCAGGATTAGGCCCTGATTCTCAGGCGTGGAGCCAGCCACTCCAAAACTGGCAGAAAGCAGCCCTCTCACCCCCAGGGCAAAGAGTGGGAAAGGCTGGTTACATCAAGTGTCTTTCAAATCTTTCACTTTCGAGAGCAGAGTGTTTACATTTAGGAATCATGAACAAGCAGCAATAGGAAAGCATACAGTATCAGAGGACAGAACACTGCCCTGCGCATATCAGTACACCCCAATGACAAAGTCAAAGATTTAAATGACCTGCTTAGCTATGAGTGGCTGACACCTCACAATGATTATCATCTCTCCGTGAAGCAAAACATCCTCGGAATTGGGTTGAAAGATAGATCTAATGTGCCAAAGGAAGGCAACATGGAAATTCAGTTTCCTGCTCTCAGGGGAAGGAGGGTCGACAGCCCAATGGGTTAATGCACCTACTGCAGCCTCCTATGTGGAGCCTGCAGGCGACGCATGCAGTTGCTGGTGAGATGCTGATACAGGTTCGCCTGCTATGCAGGGGCCCGTGGTCACCTCACAGCACCTCGAGAAGGTGTCCTGTTTGAGTCCCAGGGCAATCATTGTGTCAACCATGACCCGTAGATTACACCTTTTCCCCTCGTTTTTTTCCAATCAATTGGGGCCAGAGAGACAAGCTTTTGTATGGGCCTTACCAAGGCCAGCGTGCAGAAAACAAAGGCGCAACTGTTAGTAGTAACGCAGGTATTGAAGGGGCATTAGCTGTTGGCGGATGGCGCAGGGCAATGCATACCCATTTTCAAATAAAAAAAGTTTTTTTTTTATTAAAAAAAAAATACATGCCCAGGAAATTCCAGACCTTGGATTAGAACTCAGGTCTCCAGCATTCCAAGACCAAGCACTTATCACTTGTGCCACTGGTGGTTGTGCTTCTGAGACTTGCTTTTGGGCGTATATATCTTTCTCCTGCACTCCCCTGTGAGCATACCCATTTGCGTTGTGAAACATGTTCACTGGAGCCTACAAGGATAGAACATCTGGCCCCCCCGCTCCCCCAAATACCAGCTAACTGCAGTGGCCTAGAGGTTAAGTGCTTGCATTACAGCAGCTGGGGGCCTGGGTTCGGGTCCTGCTTTCGGCACATAAACAGAATAGTTGGTCATCTCCTGGTACAGTTGGAGTGGAAGAAAGCGGAGAGGCGGGACTGTGGAAGCGAGGGAGTGCAGGCTAAAGGAAGAGGTGGGGTAGGCTAAAGGGGGAGGTAAGGTCGGATGAAGGGGTCCCTGGGGAGAAGAGGTGAGGCTGGCTGAGTCGGGGGAGGTCTAGAAGGGCATGGGGTAGGGGCCCTGGTAGAGGGAGGAAGAAAGCATAGAGGTGGGGCTGAGGAAGCCAGGAAGAAGGGGTGGTGGGGGCTGTGTAAAAGGAGAGTCCTAAGGTGGGGAAAGGGGCCATTGAGGAGGGCAGAAAAAAGGGTGCCAGTGGTGGGTGGAAAGGACAATGGGCTGACATTTTGTTCTCATCCAGCACTACCCTTTTAGCCTGCATTCCTCCTTTATTCCCTGCACTTCTCAGTCCCACCTCTATGCTTTCTTCCTCCCTCCCTCCCGCAGGGCACCTACCCCATGCCCTTCTCCCCCGACTCCGCCAGCCCCACCTCCTCTCCACAGGGACCCATGCATCCAGCCCTACCTCCCCCTTCAGCCCGCCCCACCTCACCTCACCTCACCTCCTCCCCCTCGCTTCTACCTCCCCCTTCAGCCCGCCCCACCTCACCTCCTCCTTTAGCCTGCACTCCCTCGCTTCCACAGTCCCACCCATCTGCTTGCTTCCACTGCAACTGTACAAGGAGATTACCAACTATTCCGTTTCTGTGCCGAAAGCAGGACTCAAACCCAGGCCCCCAGCGCTGTAACACAAGCACTTAACCTCTAGGCCACTGCAGTTAGCTGGTATTTGGGGGAGCTTGGGGGGGCATGATGTTCTAGCCTCATTTTCTTCAGTGAACATGTTTCACAATGCAAATGGGTATGCTCACAGGGGCATGCAGAAGAAAGACATATAGCCCAAAAGCTGCTTTCAGAAGCACAGCCACCAGTGGCTCCAGTGGGAAGTGATTGGTCTTGGAATGCGCGAGACCTGAGTTCTAATCCTCCTGGGCATGTTTTTTATTTATTTTTGCTGCTTGTTCATGATTTTTAAATGTAAAAACTCTGCACTCAAAAATAAAAATGATTTGACAGACTCTTGCTGTAGCCAGCCTTTCTCACTCTTTGCCCTGGGGGAGAACAACCCAATCACCCCTTCAGCCCCTCTTACTCGTCTCACAGCACCTCCCATAAGCGAGGAATGCATCTTTTGTTGGTAGATTTCCTTCATGAGGCTTAGCTAGGCCTGCATTCCTTTTCAAAGGGCCATAGAAGAGAGCAAAAAAGGAGAAGGCAGAATAGAGCATGAAATAGGTGGAAGACAAGGGGTCAGGGGGGTTGGCAGTAAAAGAAACAGGGCCTGGCCTGGCAGAGAGTTAGAAGTTAGGGAACACAATGAGCGAGGGAGGAGGAAAGATGCCTCAGGCATTGAGCTCTCGGACTCTTCCCCACCGTGCCTGCAGAAAGAGCCTTCTCCCGAATGGATACATTTGCCTGGAGAGCCCAGAACTAATTTCAGTTAGCCAGAGGGTAAACAGAGGCCAGGGAGAGGTGCACGCCCCTCCATTTGACTAGGCTTCTGGGGCTTCTGGGAGGAAAAAAGGCATCAGTATTCCAGCAAGATCATCGTCACCAAGGCCACCATCACTAGGGGATTACAGAGCATGCTGTGACACTCTCCGGGGCCTGGTTGGCCAGGCTTATGTTGAAGAGCACATATCCTAACCCTAAGCTACCTGGGTGGCTGCACCATAGGGGCTGCACCGGATATAGGGCTGTGCCCGTAAGGGCTGTGGTCGCGTTTGGGAGCGTTAGGGACGCGTGGAGGCCGCAGGGCGCAGACCTCTGCCCATTTCCCTCCAGGATTAGGCCCTGATTCTCAGGCGTGGAGCCAGCCACTCCAAAACTGGCAGAAAGCAGCCCTCTCACCCCCAGGGCAAAGAGTGGGAAAGGCTGGTTACATCAAGTGTCTTTCAAATCTTTCACTTTCGAGAGCAGAGTGTTTACATTTTGGAATCATGAACAAGCAGCAATAGGAAAGCATACAGTATCAGAGGACAGAACACTGCCCTGCGCATATCAGTACACCCCAATGACAAAGTCAAAGATTTAAATGACTTGCTTAGCTATGAGTGGCTGACACCTCACAATGATTATCATCTCTCCGTGAAGCAAAACATCCTCGGAATTGGGTTGAAAGATAGATCTAATGTGCCAAAGGAAGGCAACATGGAAATTCAGTTTCCTGCTCTCAGGGGAAGGAGGGTCGACAGCCCAATGGGTTAATGCACCTACTGCAGCCTCCTATGTGGAGCCTGCAGGCGACGCATGCAGTTGCTGGTGAGATGCTGATACAGGTTCGCCTGCTATGCAGGGGCCCGTGGTCACCTCACAGCACCTCGAGAAGGTGTCCTGTTTGAGTCCCAGGGCAATCATTGTGTCAACCATGACCCGTAGATTACACCTTTTCCCCTCGTTTTTTTCCAATCAATTGGGGCCAGAGAGACAAGCTTTTGTATGGGCCTTACCAAGGCCAGCGTGCAGAAAACAAAGGCGCAACTGTTAGTAGTAACGCAGGTATTGAAGGGGCATTAGCTGTTGGCGGATGGCGCAGGGCAATGCATACCCATTTTCAAATAAAAAAAGGTTTTTTTTTATTAAAAAAAAAATACATGCCCAGGAAATTCCAGACCTTGGATTAGAACTCAGGTCTCCAGCATTCCAAGACCAAGCACTTATCACTTGTGCCACTGGTGGTTGTGCTTCTGACACTTGCTTTTGGGCGTATATATCTTTCTCCTGCACTCCCCTGTGAGCATACCCATTTGCGTTGTGAAACATGTTCACTGGAGCCTACAAGGATAGAACATCTGGCCCCCCCGCTCCCCCAAATACCAGCTAACTGCAGTGGCCTAGAGGTTAAGTGCTTGCATTACAGCAGCTGGGGGCCTGGGTTCGGGTCCTGCTTTCGGCACATAAACAGAATAGTTGGTCATCTCCTGGTACAGTTGGAGTGGAAGAAAGCGGAGAGGCGGGACTGTGGAAGCGAGGGAGTGCAGGCTAAAGGAAGAGGTGGGGTAGGCTAAAGGGGGAGGTAAGGTCGGATGAAGGGGTCCCTGGGGAGAAGAGGTGAGGCTGGCTGAGTCGGGGGAGGTCTAGAAGGGCATGGGGTAGGGGCCCTGGTAGAGGGAGGAAGAAAGCATAGAGGTGGGGCTGAGGAAGCCAGGAAGAAGGGGTGGTGGGGGCTGTGTAAAAGGAGAGTCCTAAGGTGGGGAAAGGGGCCATTGAGGAGGGCAGAAAAAAGGGTGCCAGTGGTGGGTGGAAAGGACAATGGGCTGACATTTTGTTCTCATCCAGCACTACCCTTTTAGCCTGCATTCCTCCTTTATTCCCTGCACTTCTCAGTCCCACCTCTATGCTTTCTTCCTCCCTCCCTCCCGCAGGGCACCTACCCCATGCCCTTCTCCCCCGACTCCGCCAGCCCCACCTCCTCTCCACAGGGACCCATGCATCCAGCCCTACCTCCCCCTTCAGCCCGCCCCACCTCACCTCACCTCACCTCCTCCTTTAGCCTGCACTCCCTCGCTTCTACCTCCCCCTTCAGCCCGCCCCACCTCACCTCCTCCTTTAGCCTGCACTCCCTCGCTTCCACAGTCCCACCCATCTGCTTGCTTCCACTGCAACTGTACAAGGAGATTACCAACTATTCCGTTTCTGTGCCGAAAGCAGGACTCAAACCCAGGCCCCCAGCGCTGTAACACAAGCACTTAACCTCTAGGCCACTGCAGTTAGCTGGTATTTGGGGGAGCTTGGGGGGGCATGATGTTCTAGCCTCATTTTCTTCAGTGAACATGTTTCACAATGCAAATGGGTATGCTCACAGGGGCATGCAGAAGAAAGACATATAGCCCAAAAGCTGCTTTCAGAAGCACAGCCACCAGTGGCTCCAGTGGGAAGTGATTGGTCTTGGAATGCGCGAGACCTGAGTTCTAATCCTCCTGGGCATGTTTTTTATTTATTTTTGCTGCTTGTTCATGATTTTTAAATGTAAAAACTCTGCACTCAAAAATAAAAATGATTTGACAGACTCTTGCTGTAGCCAGCCTTTCTCACTCTTTGCCCTGGGGGAGAACAACCCAATCACCCCTTCAGCCCCTCTTACTCGTCTCACAGCACCTCCCATAAGCGAGGAATGCATCTTTTGTTGGTAGATTTCCTTCATGAGGCTTAGCTAGGCCTGCATTCCTTTTCAAAGGGCCATAGAAGAGAGCAAAAAAGGAGAAGGCAGAATAGAGCATGAAATAGGTGGAAGACAAGGGGTCAGGGGGGTTGGCAGTAAAAGAAACAGGGCCTGGCCTGGCAGAGAGTTAGAAGTTAGGGAACACAATGAGCGAGGGAGGAGGAAAGATGCCTCAGGCATTGAGCTCTCGGACTCTTCCCCACCGTGCCTGCAGAAAGAGCCTTCTCCCGAATGGATACATTTGCCTGGAGAGCCCAGAACTAATTTCAGTTAGCCAGAGGGTAAACAGAGGCCAGGGAGAGGTGCACGCCCCTCCATTTGACTAGGCTTCTGGGGCTTCTGGGAGGAAAAAAGGCATCAGTATTCCAGCAAGATCATCGTCACCAAGGCCACCATCACTAGGGGATTACAGAGCATGCTGTGACACTCTCCGGGGCCTGGTTGGCCAGGCTTATGTTGAAGAGCACATATCCTAACCCTAAGCTACCTGGGTGGCTGCACCATAGGGGCTGCACCGGATATAGGGCTGTGCCCGTAAGGGCTGTGGTCGCGTTTGGGAGCGTTAGGGACGCGTGGAGGCCGCAGGGCGCAGACCTCTGCCCATTTCCCTCCAGGATTAGGCCCTGATTCTCAGGCGTGGAGCCAGCCACTCCAAAACTGGCAGAAAGCAGCCCTCTCACCCCCAGGGCAAAGAGTGGGAAAGGCTGGTTACATCAAGTGTCTTTCAAATCTTTCACTTTCGAGAGCAGAGTGTTTACATTTAGGAATCATGAACAAGCAGCAATAGGAAAGCATACAGTATCAGAGGACAGAACACTGCCCTGCGCATATCAGTACACCCCAATGACAAAGTCAAAGATTTAAATGACCTGCTTAGCTATGAGTGGCTGACACCTCACAATGATTATCATCTCTCCGTGAAGCAAAACATCCTCGGAATTGGGTTGAAAGATAGATCTAATGTGCCAAAGGAAGGCAACATGGAAATTCAGTTTCCTGCTCTCAGGGGAAGGAGGGTCGACAGCCCAATGGGTTAATGCACCTACTGCAGCCTCCTATGTGGAGCCTGCAGGCGACGCATGCAGTTGCTGGTGAGATGCTGATACAGGTTCGCCTGCTATGCAGGGGCCCGTGGTCACCTCACAGCACCTCGAGAAGGTGTCCTGTTTGAGTCCCAGGGCAATCATTGTGTCAACCATGACCCGTAGATTACACCTTTTCCCCTCGTTTTTTTCCAATCAATTGGGGCCAGAGAGACAAGCTTTTGTATGGGCCTTACCAAGGCCAGCGTGCAGAAAACAAAGGCGCAACTGTTAGTAGTAACGCAGGTATTGAAGGGGCATTAGCTGTTGGCGGATGGCGCAGGGCAATGCATACCCATTTTCAAATAAAAAAAGGTTTTTTTTTATTAAAAAAAAAATACATGCCCAGGAAATTCCAGACCTTGGATTAGAACTCAGGTCTCCAGCATTCCAAGACCAAGCACTTATCACTTGTGCCACTGGTGGTTGTGCTTCTGAGACTTGCTTTTGGGCGTATATATCTTTCTCCTGCACTCCCCTGTGAGCATACCCATTTGCGTTGTGAAACATGTTCACTGGAGCCTACAAGGATAGAACATCTGGCCCCCCCGCTCCCCCAAATACCAGCTAACTGCAGTGGCCTAGAGGTTAAGTGCTTGCATTACAGCAGCTGGGGGCCTGGGTTCGGGTCCTGCTTTCGGCACATAAACAGAATAGTTGGTCATCTCCTGGTACAGTTGGAGTGGAAGAAAGCGGAGAGGCGGGACTGTGGAAGCGAGGGAGTGCAGGCTAAAGGAAGAGGTGGGGTAGGCTAAAGGGGGAGGTAAGGTCGGATGAAGGGGTCCCTGGGGAGAAGAGGTGAGGCTGGCTGAGTCGGGGGAGGTCTAGAAGGGCATGGGGTAGGGGCCCTGGTAGAGGGAGGAAGAAAGCATAGAGGTGGGGCTGAGGAAGCCAGGAAGAAGGGGTGGTGGGGGCTGTGTAAAAGGAGAGTCCTAAGGTGGGGAAAGGGGCCATTGAGGAGGGCAGAAAAAAGGGTGCCAGTGGTGGGTGGAAAGGACAATGGGCTGACATTTTGTTCTCATCCAGCACTACCCTTTTAGCCTGCATTCCTCCTTTATTCCCTGCACTTCTCAGTCCCACCTCTATGCTTTCTTCCTCCCTCCCTCCCGCAGGGCACCTACCCCATGCCCTTCTCCCCCGACTCCGCCAGCCCCACCTCCTCTCCACAGGGACCCATGCATCCAGCCCTACCTCCCCCTTCAGCCCGCCCCACCTCACCTCACCTCACCTCCTCCTTTAGCCTGCACTCCCTCGCTTCTACCTCCCCCTTCAGCCCGCCCCACCTCACCTCCTCCTTTAGCCTGCACTCCCTCGCTTCCACAGTCCCACCCATCTGCTTGCTTCCACTGCAACTGTACAAGGAGATTACCAACTATTCCGTTTCTGTGCCGAAAGCAGGACTCAAACCCAGGCCCCCAGCGCTGTAACACAAGCACTTAACCTCTAGGCCACTGCAGTTAGCTGGTATTTGGGGGAGCTTGGGGGGGCATGATGTTCTAGCCTCATTTTCTTCAGTGAACATGTTTCACAATGCAAATGGGTATGCTCACAGGGGCATGCAGAAGAAAGACATATAGCCCAAAAGCTGCTTTCAGAAGCACAGCCACCAGTGGCTCCAGTGGGAAGTGATTGGTCTTGGAATGCGCGAGACCTGAGTTCTAATCCTCCTGGGCATGTTTTTTATTTATTTTTGCTGCTTGTTCATGATTTTTAAATGTAAAAACTCTGCACTCAAAAATAAAAATGATTTGACAGACTCTTGCTGTAGCCAGCCTTTCTCACTCTTTGCCCTGGGGGAGAACAACCCAATCACCCCTTCAGCCCCTCTTACTCGTCTCACAGCACCTCCCATAAGCGAGGAATGCATCTTTTGTTGGTAGATTTCCTTCATGAGGCTTAGCTAGGCCTGCATTCCTTTTCAAAGGGCCATAGAAGAGAGCAAAAAAGGAGAAGGCAGAATAGAGCATGAAATAGGTGGAAGACAAGGGGTCAGGGGGGTTGGCAGTAAAAGAAACAGGGCCTGGCCTGGCAGAGAGTTAGAAGTTAGGGAACACAATGAGCGAGGGAGGAGGAAAGATGCCTCAGGCATTGAGCTCTCGGACTCTTCCCCACCGTGCCTGCAGAAAGAGCCTTCTCCCGAATGGATACATTTGCCTGGAGAGCCCAGAACTAATTTCAGTTAGCCAGAGGGTAAACAGAGGCCAGGGAGAGGTGCACGCCCCTCCATTTGACTAGGCTTCTGGGGCTTCTGGGAGGAAAAAAGGCATCAGTATTCCAGCAAGATCATCGTCACCAAGGCCACCATCACTAGGGGATTACAGAGCATGCTGTGACACTCTCCGGGGCCTGGTTGGCCAGGCTTATGTTGAAGAGCACATATCCTAACCCTAAGCTACCTGGGTGGCTGCACCATAGGGGCTGCACCGGATATAGGGCTGTGCCCGTAAGGGCTGTGGTCGCGTTTGGGAGCGTTAGGGACGCGTGGAGGCCGCAGGGCGCAGACCTCTGCCCATTTCCCTCCAGGATTAGGCCCTGATTCTCAGGCGTGGAGCCAGCCACTCCAAAACTGGCAGAAAGCAGCCCTCTCACCCCCAGGGCAAAGAGTGGGAAAGGCTGGTTACATCAAGTGTCTTTCAAATCTTTCACTTTCGAGAGCAGAGTGTTTACATTTTGGAATCATGAACAAGCAGCAATAGGAAAGCATACAGTATCAGAGGACAGAACACTGCCCTGCGCATATCAGTACACCCCAATGACAAAGTCAAAGATTTAAATGACCTGCTTAGCTATGAGTGGCTGACACCTCACAATGATTATCATCTCTCCGTGAAGCAAAACATCCTCGGAATTGGGTTGAAAGATAGATCTAATGTGCCAAAGGAAGGCAACATGGAAATTCAGTTTCCTGCTCTCAGGGGAAGGAGGGTCGACAGCCCAATGGGTTAATGCACCTACTGCAGCCTCCTATGTGGAGCCTGCAGGCGACGCATGCAGTTGCTGGTGAGATGCTGATACAGGTTCGCCTGCTATGCAGGGGCCCGTGGTCACCTCACAGCACCTCGAGAAGGTGTCCTGTTTGAGTCCCAGGGCAATCATTGTGTCAACCATGACCCGTAGATTACACCTTTTCCCCTCGTTTTTTTCCAATCAATTGGGGCCAGAGAGACAAGCTTTTGTATGGGCCTTACCAAGGCCAGCGTGCAGAAAACAAAGGCGCAACTGTTAGTAGTAACGCAGGTATTGAAGGGGCATTAGCTGTTGGCGGATGGCGCAGGGCAATGCATACCCATTTTCAAATAAAAAAAGTTTTTTTTTTATTAAAAAAAAAATACATGCCCAGGAAATTCCAGACCTTGGATTAGAACTCAGGTCTCCAGCATTCCAAGACCAAGCACTTATCACTTGTGCCACTGGTGGTTGTGCTTCTGAGACTTGCTTTTGGGCGTATATATCTTTCTCCTGCACTCCCCTGTGAGCATACCCATTTGCGTTGTGAAACATGTTCACTGGAGCCTACAAGGATAGAACATCTGGCCCCCCCGCTCCCCCAAATACCAGCTAACTGCAGTGGCCTAGAGGTTAAGTGCTTGCATTACAGCAGCTGGGGGCCTGGGTTCGGGTCCTGCTTTCGGCACATAAACAGAATAGTTGGTCATCTCCTGGTACAGTTGGAGTGGAAGAAAGCGGAGAGGCGGGACTGTGGAAGCGAGGGAGTGCAGGCTAAAGGAAGAGGTGGGGTAGGCTAAAGGGGGAGGTAAGGTCGGATGAAGGGGTCCCTGGGGAGAAGAGGTGAGGCTGGCTGAGTCGGGGGAGGTCTAGAAGGGCATGGGGTAGGGGCCCTGGTAGAGGGAGGAAGAAAGCATAGAGGTGGGGCTGAGGAAGCCAGGAAGAAGGGGTGGTGGGGGCTGTGTAAAAGGAGAGTCCTAAGGTGGGGAAAGGGGCCATTGAGGAGGGCAGAAAAAAGGGTGCCAGTGGTGGGTGGAAAGGACAATGGGCTGACATTTTGTTCTCATCCAGCACTACCCTTTTAGCCTGCATTCCTCCTTTATTCCCTGCACTTCTCAGTCCCACCTCTATGCTTTCTTCCTCCCTCCCTCCCGCAGGGCACCTACCCCATGCCCTTCTCCCCCGACTCCGCCAGCCCCACCTCCTCTCCACAGGGACCCATGCATCCAGCCCTACCTCCCCCTTCAGCCCGCCCCACCTCACCTCACCTCCTCCTTTAGCCTGCACTCCCTCGCTTCTACCTCCCCCTTCAGCCCGCCCCACCTCACCTCCTCCTTTAGCCTGCACTCCCTCGCTTCCACAGTCCCACCCATCTGCTTGCTTCCACTGCAACTGTACAAGGAGATTACCAACTATTCCGTTTCTGTGCCGAAAGCAGGACTCAAACCCAGGCCCCCAGCGCTGTAACACAAGCACTTAACCTCTAGGCCACTGCAGTTAGCTGGTATTTGGGGGAGCTTGGGGGGGCATGATGTTCTAGCCTCATTTTCTTCAGTGAACATGTTTCACAATGCAAATGGGTATGCTCACAGGGGCATGCAGAAGAAAGACATATAGCCCAAAAGCTGCTTTCAGAAGCACAGCCACCAGTGGCTCCAGTGGGAAGTGATTGGTCTTGGAATGCGCGAGACCTGAGTTCTAATCCTCCTGGGCATGTTTTTTATTTATTTTTGCTGCTTGTTCATGATTTTTAAATGTAAAAACTCTGCACTCAAAAATAAAAATGATTTGACAGACTCTTGCTGTAGCCAGCCTTTCTCACTCTTTGCCCTGGGGGAGAACAACCCAATCACCCCTTCAGCCCCTCTTACTCGTCTCACAGCACCTCCCATAAGCGAGGAATGCATCTTTTGTTGGTAGATTTCCTTCATGAGGCTTAGCTAGGCCTGCATTCCTTTTCAAAGGGCCATAGAAGAGAGCAAAAAAGGAGAAGGCAGAATAGAGCATGAAATAGGTGGAAGACAAGGGGTCAGGGGGGTTGGCAGTAAAAGAAACAGGGCCTGGCCTGGCAGAGAGTTAGAAGTTAGGGAACACAATGAGCGAGGGAGGAGGAAAGATGCCTCAGGCATTGAGCTCTCGGACTCTTCCCCACCGTGCCTGCAGAAAGAGCCTTCTCCCGAATGGATACATTTGCCTGGAGAGCCCAGAACTAATTTCAGTTAGCCAGAGGGTAAACAGAGGCCAGGGAGAGGTGCACGCCCCTCCATTTGACTAGGCTTCTGGGGCTTCTGGGAGGAAAAAAGGCATCAGTATTCCAGCAAGATCATCGTCACCAAGGCCACCATCACTAGGGGATTACAGAGCATGCTGTGACACTCTCCGGGGCCTGGTTGGCCAGGCTTATGTTGAAGAGCACATATCCTAACCCTAAGCTACCTGGGTGGCTGCACCATAGGGGCTGCACCGGATATAGGGCTGTGCCCGTAAGGGCTGTGGTCGCGTTTGGGAGCGTTAGGGACGCGTGGAGGCCGCAGGGCGCAGACCTCTGCCCATTTCCCTCCAGGATTAGGCCCTGATTCTCAGGCGTGGAGCCAGCCACTCCAAAACTGGCAGAAAGCAGCCCTCTCACCCCCAGGGCAAAGAGTGGGAAAGGCTGGTTACATCAAGTGTCTTTCAAATCTTTCACTTTCGAGAGCAGAGTGTTTACATTTAGGAATCATGAACAAGCAGCAATAGGAAAGCATACAGTATCAGAGGACAGAACACTGCCCTGCGCATATCAGTACACCCCAATGACAAAGTCAAAGATTTAAATGACCTGCTTAGCTATGAGTGGCTGACACCTCACAATGATTATCATCTCTCCGTGAAGCAAAACATCCTCGGAATTGGGTTGAAAGATAGATCTAATGTGCCAAAGGAAGGCAACATGGAAATTCAGTTTCCTGCTCTCAGGGGAAGGAGGGTCGACAGCCCAATGGGTTAATGCACCTACTGCAGCCTCCTATGTGGAGCCTGCAGGCGACGCATGCAGTTGCTGGTGAGATGCTGATACAGGTTCGCCTGCTATGCAGGGGCCCGTGGTCACCTCACAGCACCTCGAGAAGGTGTCCTGTTTGAGTCCCAGGGCAATCATTGTGTCAACCATGACCCGTAGATTACACCTTTTCCCCTCGTTTTTTTCCAATCAATTGGGGCCAGAGAGACAAGCTTTTGTATGGGCCTTACCAAGGCCAGCGTGCAGAAAACAAAGGCGCAACTGTTAGTAGTAACGCAGGTATTGAAGGGGCATTAGCTGTTGGCGGATGGCGCAGGGCAATGCATACCCATTTTCAAATAAAAAAAGGTTTTTTTTTATTAAAAAAAAAATACATGCCCAGGAAATTCCAGACCTTGGATTAGAACTCAGGTCTCCAGCATTCCAAGACCAAGCACTTATCACTTGTGCCACTGGTGGTTGTGCTTCTGAGACTTGCTTTTGGGCGTATATATCTTTCTCCTGCACTCCCCTGTGAGCATACCCATTTGCGTTGTGAAACATGTTCACTGGAGCCTACAAGGATAGAACATCTGGCCCCCCCGCTCCCCCAAATACCAGCTAACTGCAGTGGCCTAGAGGTTAAGTGCTTGCATTACAGCAGCTGGGGGCCTGGGTTCGGGTCCTGCTTTCGGCACATAAACAGAATAGTTGGTCATCTCCTGGTACAGTTGGAGTGGAAGAAAGCGGAGAGGCGGGACTGTGGAAGCGAGGGAGTGCAGGCTAAAGGAAGAGGTGGGGTAGGCTAAAGGGGGAGGTAAGGTCGGATGAAGGGGTCCCTGGGGAGAAGAGGTGAGGCTGGCTGAGTCGGGGGAGGTCTAGAAGGGCATGGGGTAGGGGCCCTGGTAGAGGGAGGAAGAAAGCATAGAGGTGGGGCTGAGGAAGCCAGGAAGAAGGGGTGGTGGGGGCTGTGTAAAAGGAGAGTCCTAAGGTGGGGAAAGGGGCCATTGAGGAGGGCAGAAAAAAGGGTGCCAGTGGTGGGTGGAAAGGACAATGGGCTGACATTTTGTTCTCATCCAGCACTACCCTTTTAGCCTGCATTCCTCCTTTATTCCCTGCACTTCTCAGTCCCACCTCTATGCTTTCTTCCTCCCTCCCTCCCGCAGGGCACCTACCCCATGCCCTTCTCCCCCGACTCCGCCAGCCCCACCTCCTCTCCACAGGGACCCATGCATCCAGCCCTACCTCCCCCTTCAGCCCGCCCCACCTCACCTCACCTCACCTCCTCCTTTAGCCTGCACTCCCTCGCTTCTACCTCCCCCTTCAGCCCGCCCCACCTCACCTCCTCCTTTAGCCTGCACTCCCTCGCTTCCACAGTCCCACCCATCTGCTTGCTTCCACTGCAACTGTACAAGGAGATTACCAACTATTCCGTTTCTGTGCCGAAAGCAGGACTCAAACCCAGGCCCCCAGCGCTGTAACACAAGCACTTAACCTCTAGGCCACTGCAGTTAGCTGGTATTTGGGGGAGCTTGGGGGGGCATGATGTTCTAGCCTCATTTTCTTCAGTGAACATGTTTCACAATGCAAATGGGTATGCTCACAGGGGCATGCAGAAGAAAGACATATAGCCCAAAAGCTGCTTTCAGAAGCACAGCCACCAGTGGCTCCAGTGGGAAGTGATTGGTCTTGGAATGCGCGAGACCTGAGTTCTAATCCTCCTGGGCATGTTTTTTATTTATTTTTGCTGCTTGTTCATGATTTTTAAATGTAAAAACTCTGCACTCAAAAATAAAAATGATTTGACAGACTCTTGCTGTAGCCAGCCTTTCTCACTCTTTGCCCTGGGGGAGAACAACCCAATCACCCCTTCAGCCCCTCTTACTCGTCTCACAGCACCTCCCATAAGCGAGGAATGCATCTTTTGTTGGTAGATTTCCTTCATGAGGCTTAGCTAGGCCTGCATTCCTTTTCAAAGGGCCATAGAAGAGAGCAAAAAAGGAGAAGGCAGAATAGAGCATGAAATAGGTGGAAGACAAGGGGTCAGGGGGGTTGGCAGTAAAAGAAACAGGGCCTGGCCTGGCAGAGAGTTAGAAGTTAGGGAACACAATGAGCGAGGGAGGAGGAAAGATGCCTCAGGCATTGAGCTCTCGGACTCTTCCCCACCGTGCCTGCAGAAAGAGCCTTCTCCCGAATGGATACATTTGCCTGGAGAGCCCAGAACTAATTTCAGTTAGCCAGAGGGTAAACAGAGGCCAGGGAGAGGTGCACGCCCCTCCATTTGACTAGGCTTCTGGGGCTTCTGGGAGGAAAAAAGGCATCAGTATTCCAGCAAGATCATCGTCACCAAGGCCACCATCACT
This sequence comes from Ambystoma mexicanum, assembly GCF_040938575.1. Taxonomy (NCBI): domain Eukaryota; kingdom Metazoa; phylum Chordata; class Amphibia; order Caudata; family Ambystomatidae; genus Ambystoma; species Ambystoma mexicanum. The sequence goes on from NW_027182365.1 coordinate 129,727, forward strand.
AGGGGATTACAGAGCATGCTGTGACACTCTCCGGGGCCTGGTTGGCCAGGCTTATGTTGAAGAGCACATATCCTAACCCTAAGCTACCTGGGTGGCTGCACCATAGGGGCTGCACCGGATATAGGGCTGTGCCCGTAAGGGCTGTGGTCGCGTTTGGGAGCGTTAGGGACGCGTGGAGGCCGCAGGGCGCAGACCTCTGCCCATTTCCCTCCAGGATTAGGCCCTGATTCTCAGGCGTGGAGCCAGCCACTCCAAAACTGGCAGAAAGCAGCCCTCTCACCCCCAGGGCAAAGAGTGGGAAAGGCTGGTTACATCAAGTGTCTTTCAAATCTTTCACTTTCGAGAGCAGAGTGTTTACATTTTGGAATCATGAACAAGCAGCAATAGGAAAGCATACAGTATCAGAGGACAGAACACTGCCCTGCGCATATCAGTACACCCCAATGACAAAGTCAAAGATTTAAATGACCTGCTTAGCTATGAGTGGCTGACACCTCACAATGATTATCATCTCTCCGTGAAGCAAAACATCCTCGGAATTGGGTTGAAAGATAGATCTAATGTGCCAAAGGAAGGCAACATGGAAATTCAGTTTCCTGCTCTCAGGGGAAGGAGGGTCGACAGCCCAATGGGTTAATGCACCTACTGCAGCCTCCTATGTGGAGCCTGCAGGCGACGCATGCAGTTGCTGGTGAGATGCTGATACAGGTTCGCCTGCTATGCAGGGGCCCGTGGTCACCTCACAGCACCTCGAGAAGGTGTCCTGTTTGAGTCCCAGGGCAATCATTGTGTCAACCATGACCCGTAGATTACACCTTTTCCCCTCGTTTTTTTCCAATCAATTGGGGCCAGAGAGACAAGCTTTTGTATGGGCCTTACCAAGGCCAGCGTGCAGAAAACAAAGGCGCAACTGTTAGTAGTAACGCAGGTATTGAAGGGGCATTAGCTGTTGGCGGATGGCGCAGGGCAATGCATACCCATTTTCAAATAAAAAAAGGTTTTTTTTTATTAAAAAAAAAATACATGCCCAGGAAATTCCAGACCTTGGATTAGAACTCAGGTCTCCAGCATTCCAAGACCAAGCACTTATCACTTGTGCCACTGGTGGTTGTGCTTCTGAGACTTGCTTTTGGGCGTATATATCTTTCTCCTGCACTCCCCTGTGAGCATACCCATTTGCGTTGTGAAACATGTTCACTGGAGCCTACAAGGATAGAACATCTGGCCCCCCCGCTCCCCCAAATACCAGCTAACTGCAGTGGCCTAGAGGTTAAGTGCTTGCATTACAGCAGCTGGGGGCCTGGGTTCGGGTCCTGCTTTCGGCACATAAACAGAATAGTTGGTCATCTCCTGGTACAGTTGGAGTGGAAGAAAGCGGAGAGGCGGGACTGTGGAAGCGAGGGAGTGCAGGCTAAAGGAAGAGGTGGGGTAGGCTAAAGGGGGAGGTAAGGTCGGATGAAGGGGTCCCTGGGGAGAAGAGGTGAGGCTGGCTGAGTCGGGGGAGGTCTAGAAGGGCATGGGGTAGGGGCCCTGGTAGAGGGAGGAAGAAAGCATAGAGGTGGGGCTGAGGAAGCCAGGAAGAAGGGGTGGTGGGGGCTGTGTAAAAGGAGAGTCCTAAGGTGGGGAAAGGGGCCATTGAGGAGGGCAGAAAAAAGGGTGCCAGTGGTGGGTGGAAAGGACAATGGGCTGACATTTTGTTCTCATCCAGCACTACCCTTTTAGCCTGCATTCCTCCTTTATTCCCTGCACTTCTCAGTCCCACCTCTATGCTTTCTTCCTCCCTCCCTCCCGCAGGGCACCTACCCCATGCCCTTCTCCCCCGACTCCGCCAGCCCCACCTCCTCTCCACAGGGACCCATGCATCCAGCCCTACCTCCCCCTTCAGCCCGCCCCACCTCACCTCCTCCTTTAGCCTGCACTCCCTCGCTTCTACCTCCCCCTTCAGCCCGCCCCACCTCACCTCCTCCTTTAGCCTGCACTCCCTCGCTTCCACAGTCCCACCCATCTGCTTGCTTCCACTGCAACTGTACAAGGAGATTACCAACTATTCCGTTTCTGTGCCGAAAGCAGGACTCAAACCCAGGCCCCCAGCGCTGTAACACAAGCACTTAACCTCTAGGCCACTGCAGTTAGCTGGTATTTGGGGGAGCTTGGGGGGGCATGATGTTCTAGCCTCATTTTCTTCAGTGAACATGTTTCACAATGCAAATGGGTATGCTCACAGGGGCATGCAGAAGAAAGACATATAGCCCAAAAGCTGCTTTCAGAAGCACAGCCACCAGTGGCTCCAGTGGGAAGTGATTGGTCTTGGAATGCGCGAGACCTGAGTTCTAATCCTCCTGGGCATGTTTTTTATTTATTTTTGCTGCTTGTTCATGATTTTTAAATGTAAAAACTCTGCACTCAAAAATAAAAATGATTTGACAGACTCTTGCTGTAGCCAGCCTTTCTCACTCTTTGCCCTGGGGGAGAACAACCCAATCACCCCTTCAGCCCCTCTTACTCGTCTCACAGCACCTCCCATAAGCGAGGAATGCATCTTTTGTTGGTAGATTTCCTTCATGAGGCTTAGCTAGGCCTGCATTCCTTTTCAAAGGGCCATAGAAGAGAGCAAAAAAGGAGAAGGCAGAATAGAGCATGAAATAGGTGGAAGACAAGGGGTCAGGGGGGTTGGCAGTAAAAGAAACAGGGCCTGGCCTGGCAGAGAGTTAGAAGTTAGGGAACACAATGAGCGAGGGAGGAGGAAAGATGCCTCAGGCATTGAGCTCTCGGACTCTTCCCCACCGTGCCTGCAGAAAGAGCCTTCTCCCGAATGGATACATTTGCCTGGAGAGCCCAGAACTAATTTCAGTTAGCCAGAGGGTAAACAGAGGCCAGGGAGAGGTGCACGCCCCTCCATTTGACTAGGCTTCTGGGGCTTCTGGGAGGAAAAAAGGCATCAGTATTCCAGCAAGATCATCGTCACCAAGGCCACCATCACTAGGGGATTACAGAGCATGCTGTGACACTCTCCGGGGCCTGGTTGGCCAGGCTTATGTTGAAGAGCACATATCCTAACCCTAAGCTACCTGGGTGGCTGCACCATAGGGGCTGCACCGGATATAGGGCTGTGCCCGTAAGGGCTGTGGTCGCGTTTGGGAGCGTTAGGGACGCGTGGAGGCCGCAGGGCGCAGACCTCTGCCCATTTCCCTCCAGGATTAGGCCCTGATTCTCAGGCGTGGAGCCAGCCACTCCAAAACTGGCAGAAAGCAGCCCTCTCACCCCCAGGGCAAAGAGTGGGAAAGGCTGGTTACATCAAGTGTCTTTCAAATCTTTCACTTTCGAGAGCAGAGTGTTTACATTTAGGAATCATGAACAAGCAGCAATAGGAAAGCATACAGTATCAGAGGACAGAACACTGCCCTGCGCATATCAGTACACCCCAATGACAAAGTCAAAGATTTAAATGACCTGCTTAGCTATGAGTGGCTGACACCTCACAATGATTATCATCTCTCCGTGAAGCAAAACATCCTCGGAATTGGGTTGAAAGATAGATCTAATGTGCCAAAGGAAGGCAACATGGAAATTCAGTTTCCTGCTCTCAGGGGAAGGAGGGTCGACAGCCCAATGGGTTAATGCACCTACTGCAGCCTCCTATGTGGAGCCTGCAGGCGACGCATGCAGTTGCTGGTGAGATGCTGATACAGGTTCGCCTGCTATGCAGGGGCCCGTGGTCACCTCACAGCACCTCGAGAAGGTGTCCTGTTTGAGTCCCAGGGCAATCATTGTGTCAACCATGACCCGTAGATTACACCTTTTCCCCTCGTTTTTTTCCAATCAATTGGGGCCAGAGAGACAAGCTTTTGTATGGGCCTTACCAAGGCCAGCGTGCAGAAAACAAAGGCGCAACTGTTAGTAGTAACGCAGGTATTGAAGGGGCATTAGCTGTTGGCGGATGGCGCAGGGCAATGCATACCCATTTTCAAATAAAAAAAGTTTTTTTTTTATTAAAAAAAAAATACATGCCCAGGAAATTCCAGACCTTGGATTAGAACTCAGGTCTCCAGCATTCCAAGACCAAGCACTTATCACTTGTGCCACTGGTGGTTGTGCTTCTGAGACTTGCTTTTGGGCGTATATATCTTTCTCCTGCACTCCCCTGTGAGCATACCCATTTGCGTTGTGAAACATGTTCACTGGAGCCTACAAGGATAGAACATCTGGCCCCCCCGCTCCCCCAAATACCAGCTAACTGCAGTGGCCTAGAGGTTAAGTGCTTGCATTACAGCAGCTGGGGGCCTGGGTTCGGGTCCTGCTTTCGGCACATAAACAGAATAGTTGGTCATCTCCTGGTACAGTTGGAGTGGAAGAAAGCGGAGAGGCGGGACTGTGGAAGCGAGGGAGTGCAGGCTAAAGGAAGAGGTGGGGTAGGCTAAAGGGGGAGGTAAGGTCGGATGAAGGGGTCCCTGGGGAGAAGAGGTGAGGCTGGCTGAGTCGGGGGAGGTCTAGAAGGGCATGGGGTAGGGGCCCTGGTAGAGGGAGGAAGAAAGCATAGAGGTGGGGCTGAGGAAGCCAGGAAGAAGGGGTGGTGGGGGCTGTGTAAAAGGAGAGTCCTAAGGTGGGGAAAGGGGCCATTGAGGAGGGCAGAAAAAAGGGTGCCAGTGGTGGGTGGAAAGGACAATGGGCTGACATTTTGTTCTCATCCAGCACTACCCTTTTAGCCTGCATTCCTCCTTTATTCCCTGCACTTCTCAGTCCCACCTCTATGCTTTCTTCCTCCCTCCCTCCCGCAGGGCACCTACCCCATGCCCTTCTCCCCCGACTCCGCCAGCCCCACCTCCTCTCCACAGGGACCCATGCATCCAGCCCTACCTCCCCCTTCAGCCCGCCCCACCTCACCTCACCTCACCTCCTCCTTTAGCCTGCACTCCCTCGCTTCTACCTCCCCCTTCAGCCCGCCCCACCTCACCTCCTCCTTTAGCCTGCACTCCCTCGCTTCCACAGTCCCACCCATCTGCTTGCTTCCACTGCAACTGTACAAGGAGATTACCAACTATTCCGTTTCTGTGCCGAAAGCAGGACTCAAACCCAGGCCCCCAGCGCTGTAACACAAGCACTTAACCTCTAGGCCACTGCAGTTAGCTGGTATTTGGGGGAGCTTGGGGGGGCATGATGTTCTAGCCTCATTTTCTTCAGTGAACATGTTTCACAATGCAAATGGGTATGCTCACAGGGGCATGCAGAAGAAAGACATATAGCCCAAAAGCTGCTTTCAGAAGCACAGCCACCAGTGGCTCCAGTGGGAAGTGATTGGTCTTGGAATGCGCGAGACCTGAGTTCTAATCCTCCTGGGCATGTTTTTTATTTATTTTTGCTGCTTGTTCATGATTTTTAAATGTAAAAACTCTGCACTCAAAAATAAAAATGATTTGACAGACTCTTGCTGTAGCCAGCCTTTCTCACTCTTTGCCCTGGGGGAGAACAACCCAATCACCCCTTCAGCCCCTCTTACTCGTCTCACAGCACCTCCCATAAGCGAGGAATGCATCTTTTGTTGGTAGATTTCCTTCATGAGGCTTAGCTAGGCCTGCATTCCTTTTCAAAGGGCCATAGAAGAGAGCAAAAAAGGAGAAGGCAGAATAGAGCATGAAATAGGTGGAAGACAAGGGGTCAGGGGGGTTGGCAGTAAAAGAAACAGGGCCTGGCCTGGCAGAGAGTTAGAAGTTAGGGAACACAATGAGCGAGGGAGGAGGAAAGATGCCTCAGGCATTGAGCTCTCGGACTCTTCCCCACCGTGCCTGCAGAAAGAGCCTTCTCCCGAATGGATACATTTGCCTGGAGAGCCCAGAACTAATTTCAGTTAGCCAGAGGGTAAACAGAGGCCAGGGAGAGGTGCACGCCCCTCCATTTGACTAGGCTTCTGGGGCTTCTGGGAGGAAAAAAGGCATCAGTATTCCAGCAAGATCATCGTCACCAAGGCCACCATCACTAGGGGATTACAGAGCATGCTGTGACACTCTCCGGGGCCTGGTTGGCCAGGCTTATGTTGAAGAGCACATATCCTAACCCTAAGCTACCTGGGTGGCTGCACCATAGGGGCTGCACCGGATATAGGGCTGTGCCCGTAAGGGCTGTGGTCGCGTTTGGGAGCGTTAGGGACGCGTGGAGGCCGCAGGGCGCAGACCTCTGCCCATTTCCCTCCAGGATTAGGCCCTGATTCTCAGGCGTGGAGCCAGCCACTCCAAAACTGGCAGAAAGCAGCCCTCTCACCCCCAGGGCAAAGAGTGGGAAAGGCTGGTTACATCAAGTGTCTTTCAAATCTTTCACTTTCGAGAGCAGAGTGTTTACATTTAGGAATCATGAACAAGCAGCAATAGGAAAGCATACAGTATCAGAGGACAGAACACTGCCCTGCGCATATCAGTACACCCCAATGACAAAGTCAAAGATTTAAATGACCTGCTTAGCTATGAGTGGCTGACACCTCACAATGATTATCATCTCTCCGTGAAGCAAAACATCCTCGGAATTGGGTTGAAAGATAGATCTAATGTGCCAAAGGAAGGCAACATGGAAATTCAGTTTCCTGCTCTCAGGGGAAGGAGGGTCGACAGCCCAATGGGTTAATGCACCTACTGCAGCCTCCTATGTGGAGCCTGCAGGCGACGCATGCAGTTGCTGGTGAGATGCTGATACAGGTTCGCCTGCTATGCAGGGGCCCGTGGTCACCTCACAGCACCTCGAGAAGGTGTCCTGTTTGAGTCCCAGGGCAATCATTGTGTCAACCATGACCCGTAGATTACACCTTTTCCCCTCGTTTTTTTCCAATCAATTGGGGCCAGAGAGACAAGCTTTTGTATGGGCCTTACCAAGGCCAGCGTGCAGAAAACAAAGGCGCAACTGTTAGTAGTAACGCAGGTATTGAAGGGGCATTAGCTGTTGGCGGATGGCGCAGGGCAATGCATACCCATTTTCAAATAAAAAAAGTTTTTTTTTTATTAAAAAAAAAATACATGCCCAGGAAATTCCAGACCTTGGATTAGAACTCAGGTCTCCAGCATTCCAAGACCAAGCACTTATCACTTGTGCCACTGGTGGTTGTGCTTCTGAGACTTGCTTTTGGGCGTATATATCTTTCTCCTGCACTCCCCTGTGAGCATACCCATTTGCGTTGTGAAACATGTTCACTGGAGCCTACAAGGATAGAACATCTGGCCCCCCCGCTCCCCCAAATACCAGCTAACTGCAGTGGCCTAGAGGTTAAGTGCTTGCATTACAGCAGCTGGGGGCCTGGGTTCGGGTCCTGCTTTCGGCACATAAACAGAATAGTTGGTCATCTCCTGGTACAGTTGGAGTGGAAGAAAGCGGAGAGGCGGGACTGTGGAAGCGAGGGAGTGCAGGCTAAAGGAAGAGGTGGGGTAGGCTAAAGGGGGAGGTAAGGTCGGATGAAGGGGTCCCTGGGGAGAAGAGGTGAGGCTGGCTGAGTCGGGGGAGGTCTAGAAGGGCATGGGGTAGGGGCCCTGGTAGAGGGAGGAAGAAAGCATAGAGGTGGGGCTGAGGAAGCCAGGAAGAAGGGGTGGTGGGGGCTGTGTAAAAGGAGAGTCCTAAGGTGGGGAAAGGGGCCATTGAGGAGGGCAGAAAAAAGGGTGCCAGTGGTGGGTGGAAAGGACAATGGGCTGACATTTTGTTCTCATCCAGCACTACCCTTTTAGCCTGCATTCCTCCTTTATTCCCTGCACTTCTCAGTCCCACCTCTATGCTTTCTTCCTCCCTCCCTCCCGCAGGGCACCTACCCCATGCCCTTCTCCCCCGACTCCGCCAGCCCCACCTCCTCTCCACAGGGACCCATGCATCCAGCCCTACCTCCCCCTTCAGCCCGCCCCACCTCACCTCACCTCACCTCCTCCCCCTCGCTTCTACCTCCCCCTTCAGCCCGCCCCACCTCACCTCCTCCTTTAGCCTGCACTCCCTCGCTTCCACAGTCCCACCCATCTGCTTGCTTCCACTGCAACTGTACAAGGAGATTACCAACTATTCCGTTTCTGTGCCGAAAGCAGGACTCAAACCCAGGCCCCCAGCGCTGTAACACAAGCACTTAACCTCTAGGCCACTGCAGTTAGCTGGTATTTGGGGGAGCTTGGGGGGGCATGATGTTCTAGCCTCATTTTCTTCAGTGAACATGTTTCACAATGCAAATGGGTATGCTCACAGGGGCATGCAGAAGAAAGACATATAGCCCAAAAGCTGCTTTCAGAAGCACAGCCACCAGTGGCTCCAGTGGGAAGTGATTGGTCTTGGAATGCGCGAGACCTGAGTTCTAATCCTCCTGGGCATGTTTTTTATTTATTTTTGCTGCTTGTTCATGATTTTTAAATGTAAAAACTCTGCACTCAAAAATAAAAATGATTTGACAGACTCTTGCTGTAGCCAGCCTTTCTCACTCTTTGCCCTGGGGGAGAACAACCCAATCACCCCTTCAGCCCCTCTTACTCGTCTCACAGCACCTCCCATAAGCGAGGAATGCATCTTTTGTTGGTAGATTTCCTTCATGAGGCTTAGCTAGGCCTGCATTCCTTTTCAAAGGGCCATAGAAGAGAGCAAAAAAGGAGAAGGCAGAATAGAGCATGAAATAGGTGGAAGACAAGGGGTCAGGGGGGTTGGCAGTAAAAGAAACAGGGCCTGGCCTGGCAGAGAGTTAGAAGTTAGGGAACACAATGAGCGAGGGAGGAGGAAAGATGCCTCAGGCATTGAGCTCTCGGACTCTTCCCCACCGTGCCTGCAGAAAGAGCCTTCTCCCGAATGGATACATTTGCCTGGAGAGCCCAGAACTAATTTCAGTTAGCCAGAGGGTAAACAGAGGCCAGGGAGAGGTGCACGCCCCTCCATTTGACTAGGCTTCTGGGGCTTCTGGGAGGAAAAAAGGCATCAGTATTCCAGCAAGATCATCGTCACCAAGGCCACCATCACTAGGGGATTACAGAGCATGCTGTGACACTCTCCGGGGCCTGGTTGGCCAGGCTTATGTTGAAGAGCACATATCCTAACCCTAAGCTACCTGGGTGGCTGCACCATAGGGGCTGCACCGGATATAGGGCTGTGCCCGTAAGGGCTGTGGTCGCGTTTGGGAGCGTTAGGGACGCGTGGAGGCCGCAGGGCGCAGACCTCTGCCCATTTCCCTCCAGGATTAGGCCCTGATTCTCAGGCGTGGAGCCAGCCACTCCAAAACTGGCAGAAAGCAGCCCTCTCACCCCCAGGGCAAAGAGTGGGAAAGGCTGGTTACATCAAGTGTCTTTCAAATCTTTCACTTTCGAGAGCAGAGTGTTTACATTTTGGAATCATGAACAAGCAGCAATAGGAAAGCATACAGTATCAGAGGACAGAACACTGCCCTGCGCATATCAGTACACCCCAATGACAAAGTCAAAGATTTAAATGACTTGCTTAGCTATGAGTGGCTGACACCTCACAATGATTATCATCTCTCCGTGAAGCAAAACATCCTCGGAATTGGGTTGAAAGATAGATCTAATGTGCCAAAGGAAGGCAACATGGAAATTCAGTTTCCTGCTCTCAGGGGAAGGAGGGTCGACAGCCCAATGGGTTAATGCACCTACTGCAGCCTCCTATGTGGAGCCTGCAGGCGACGCATGCAGTTGCTGGTGAGATGCTGATACAGGTTCGCCTGCTATGCAGGGGCCCGTGGTCACCTCACAGCACCTCGAGAAGGTGTCCTGTTTGAGTCCCAGGGCAATCATTGTGTCAACCATGACCCGTAGATTACACCTTTTCCCCTCGTTTTTTTCCAATCAATTGGGGCCAGAGAGACAAGCTTTTGTATGGGCCTTACCAAGGCCAGCGTGCAGAAAACAAAGGCGCAACTGTTAGTAGTAACGCAGGTATTGAAGGGGCATTAGCTGTTGGCGGATGGCGCAGGGCAATGCATACCCATTTTCAAATAAAAAAAGGTTTTTTTTTATTAAAAAAAAAATACATGCCCAGGAAATTCCAGACCTTGGATTAGAACTCAGGTCTCCAGCATTCCAAGACCAAGCACTTATCACTTGTGCCACTGGTGGTTGTGCTTCTGACACTTGCTTTTGGGCGTATATATCTTTCTCCTGCACTCCCCTGTGAGCATACCCATTTGCGTTGTGAAACATGTTCACTGGAGCCTACAAGGATAGAACATCTGGCCCCCCCGCTCCCCCAAATACCAGCTAACTGCAGTGGCCTAGAGGTTAAGTGCTTGCATTACAGCAGCTGGGGGCCTGGGTTCGGGTCCTGCTTTCGGCACATAAACAGAATAGTTGGTCATCTCCTGGTACAGTTGGAGTGGAAGAAAGCGGAGAGGCGGGACTGTGGAAGCGAGGGAGTGCAGGCTAAAGGAAGAGGTGGGGTAGGCTAAAGGGGGAGGTAAGGTCGGATGAAGGGGTCCCTGGGGAGAAGAGGTGAGGCTGGCTGAGTCGGGGGAGGTCTAGAAGGGCATGGGGTAGGGGCCCTGGTAGAGGGAGGAAGAAAGCATAGAGGTGGGGCTGAGGAAGCCAGGAAGAAGGGGTGGTGGGGGCTGTGTAAAAGGAGAGTCCTAAGGTGGGGAAAGGGGCCATTGAGGAGGGCAGAAAAAAGGGTGCCAGTGGTGGGTGGAAAGGACAATGGGCTGACATTTTGTTCTCATCCAGCACTACCCTTTTAGCCTGCATTCCTCCTTTATTCCCTGCACTTCTCAGTCCCACCTCTATGCTTTCTTCCTCCCTCCCTCCCGCAGGGCACCTACCCCATGCCCTTCTCCCCCGACTCCGCCAGCCCCACCTCCTCTCCACAGGGACCCATGCATCCAGCCCTACCTCCCCCTTCAGCCCGCCCCACCTCACCTCACCTCACCTCCTCCCCCTCGCTTCTACCTCCCCCTTCAGCCCGCCCCACCTCACCTCCTCCTTTAGCCTGCACTCCCTCGCTTCCACAGTCCCACCCATCTGCTTGCTTCCACTGCAACTGTACAAGGAGATTACCAACTATTCCGTTTCTGTGCCGAAAGCAGGACTCAAACCCAGGCCCCCAGCGCTGTAACACAAGCACTTAACCTCTAGGCCACTGCAGTTAGCTGGTATTTGGGGGAGCTTGGGGGGGCATGATGTTCTAGCCTCATTTTCTTCAGTGAACATGTTTCACAATGCAAATGGGTATGCTCACAGGGGCATGCAGAAGAAAGACATATAGCCCAAAAGCTGCTTTCAGAAGCACAGCCACCAGTGGCTCCAGTGGGAAGTGATTGGTCTTGGAATGCGCGAGACCTGAGTTCTAATCCTCCTGGGCATGTTTTTTATTTATTTTTGCTGCTTGTTCATGATTTTTAAATGTAAAAACTCTGCACTCAAAAATAAAAATGATTTGACAGACTCTTGCTGTAGCCAGCCTTTCTCACTCTTTGCCCTGGGGGAGAACAACCCAATCACCCCTTCAGCCCCTCTTACTCGTCTCACAGCACCTCCCATAAGCGAGGAATGCATCTTTTGTTGGTAGATTTCCTTCATGAGGCTTAGCTAGGCCTGCATTCCTTTTCAAAGGGCCATAGAAGAGAGCAAAAAAGGAGAAGGCAGAATAGAGCATGAAATAGGTGGAAGACAAGGGGTCAGGGGGGTTGGCAGTAAAAGAAACAGGGCCTGGCCTGGCAGAGAGTTAGAAGTTAGGGAACACAATGAGCGAGGGAGGAGGAAAGATGCCTCAGGCATTGAGCTCTCGGACTCTTCCCCACCGTGCCTGCAGAAAGAGCCTTCTCCCGAATGGATACATTTGCCTGGAGAGCCCAGAACTAATTTCAGTTAGCCAGAGGGTAAACAGAGGCCAGGGAGAGGTGCACGCCCCTCCATTTGACTAGGCTTCTGGGGCTTCTGGGAGGAAAAAAGGCATCAGTATTCCAGCAAGATCATCGTCACCAAGGCCACCATCACTAGGGGATTACAGAGCATGCTGTGACACTCTCCGGGGCCTGGTTGGCCAGGCTTATGTTGAAGAGCACATATCCTAACCCTAAGCTACCTGGGTGGCTGCACCATAGGGGCTGCACCGGATATAGGGCTGTGCCCGTAAGGGCTGTGGTCGCGTTTGGGAGCGTTAGGGACGCGTGGAGGCCGCAGGGCGCAGACCTCTGCCCATTTCCCTCCAGGATTAGGCCCTGATTCTCAGGCGTGGAGCCAGCCACTCCAAAACTGGCAGAAAGCAGCCCTCTCACCCCCAGGGCAAAGAGTGGGAAAGGCTGGTTACATCAAGTGTCTTTCAAATCTTTCACTTTCGAGAGCAGAGTGTTTACATTTAGGAATCATGAACAAGCAGCAATAGGAAAGCATACAGTATCAGAGGACAGAACACTGCCCTGCGCATATCAGTACACCCCAATGACAAAGTCAAAGATTTAAATGACCTGCTTAGCTATGAGTGGCTGACACCTCACAATGATTATCATCTCTCCGTGAAGCAAAACATCCTCGGAATTGGGTTGAAAGATAGATCTAATGTGCCAAAGGAAGGCAACATGGAAATTCAGTTTCCTGCTCTCAGGGGAAGGAGGGTCGACAGCCCAATGGGTTAATGCACCTACTGCAGCCTCCTATGTGGAGCCTGCAGGCGACGCATGCAGTTGCTGGTGAGATGCTGATACAGGTTCGCCTGCTATGCAGGGGCCCGTGGTCACCTCACAGCACCTCGAGAAGGTGTCCTGTTTGAGTCCCAGGGCAATCATTGTGTCAACCATGACCCGTAGATTACACCTTTTCCCCTCGTTTTTTTCCAATCAATTGGGGCCAGAGAGACAAGCTTTTGTATGGGCCTTACCAAGGCCAGCGTGCAGAAAACAAAGGCGCAACTGTTAGTAGTAACGCAGGTATTGAAGGGGCATTAGCTGTTGGCGGATGGCGCAGGGCAATGCATACCCATTTTCAAATAAAAAAAGGTTTTTTTTTATTAAAAAAAAAATACATGCCCAGGAAATTCCAGACCTTGGATTAGAACTCAGGTCTCCAGCATTCCAAGACCAAGCACTTATCACTTGTGCCACTGGTGGTTGTGCTTCTGAGACTTGCTTTTGGGCGTATATATCTTTCTCCTGCACTCCCCTGTGAGCATACCCATTTGCGTTGTGAAACATGTTCACTGGAGCCTACAAGGATAGAACATCTGGCCCCCCCGCTCCCCCAAATACCAGCTAACTGCAGTGGCCTAGAGGTTAAGTGCTTGCATTACAGCAGCTGGGGGCCTGGGTTCGGGTCCTGCTTTCGGCACATAAACAGAATAGTTGGTCATCTCCTGGTACAGTTGGAGTGGAAGAAAGCGGAGAGGCGGGACTGTGGAAGCGAGGGAGTGCAGGCTAAAGGAAGAGGTGGGGTAGGCTAAAGGGGGAGGTAAGGTCGGATGAAGGGGTCCCTGGGGAGAAGAGGTGAGGCTGGCTGAGTCGGGGGAGGTCTAGAAGGGCATGGGGTAGGGGCCCTGGTAGAGGGAGGAAGAAAGCATAGAGGTGGGGCTGAGGAAGCCAGGAAGAAGGGGTGGTGGGGGCTGTGTAAAAGGAGAGTCCTAAGGTGGGGAAAGGGGCCATTGAGGAGGGCAGAAAAAAGGGTGCCAGTGGTGGGTGGAAAGGACAATGGGCTGACATTTTGTTCTCATCCAGCACTACCCTTTTAGCCTGCATTCCTCCTTTATTCCCTGCACTTCTCAGTCCCACCTCTATGCTTTCTTCCTCCCTCCCTCCCGCAGGGCACCTACCCCATGCCCTTCTCCCCCGACTCCGCCAGCCCCACCTCCTCTCCACAGGGACCCATGCATCCAGCCCTACCTCCCCCTTCAGCCCGCCCCACCTCACCTCCTCCTTTAGCCTGCACTCCCTCGCTTCTACCTCCCCCTTCAGCCCGCCCCACCTCACCTCCTCCTTTAGCCTGCACTCCCTCGCTTCCACAGTCCCACCCATCTGCTTGCTTCCACTGCAACTGTACAAGGAGATTACCAACTATTCCGTTTCTGTGCCGAAAGCAGGACTCAAACCCAGGCCCCCAGCGCTGTAACACAAGCACTTAACCTCTAGGCCACTGCAGTTAGCTGGTATTTGGGGGAGCTTGGGGGGGCATGATGTTCTAGCCTCATTTTCTTCAGTGAACATGTTTCACAATGCAAATGGGTATGCTCACAGGGGCATGCAGAAGAAAGACATATAGCCCAAAAGCTGCTTTCAGAAGCACAGCCACCAGTGGCTCCAGTGGGAAGTGATTGGTCTTGGAATGCGCGAGACCTGAGTTCTAATCCTCCTGGGCATGTTTTTTATTTATTTTTGCTGCTTGTTCATGATTTTTAAATGTAAAAACTCTGCACTCAAAAATAAAAATGATTTGACAGACTCTTGCTGTAGCCAGCCTTTCTCACTCTTTGCCCTGGGGGAGAACAACCCAATCACCCCTTCAGCCCCTCTTACTCGTCTCACAGCACCTCCCATAAGCGAGGAATGCATCTTTTGTTGGTAGATTTCCTTCATGAGGCTTAGCTAGGCCTGCATTCCTTTTCAAAGGGCCATAGAAGAGAGCAAAAAAGGAGAAGGCAGAATAGAGCATGAAATAGGTGGAAGACAAGGGGTCAGGGGGGTTGGCAGTAAAAGAAACAGGGCCTGGCCTGGCAGAGAGTTAGAAGTTAGGGAACACAATGAGCGAGGGAGGAGGAAAGATGCCTCAGGCATTGAGCTCTCGGACTCTTCCCCACCGTGCCTGCAGAAAGAGCCTTCTCCCGAATGGATACATTTGCCTGGAGAGCCCAGAACTAATTTCAGTTAGCCAGAGGGTAAACAGAGGCCAGGGAGAGGTGCACGCCCCTCCATTTGACTAGGCTTCTGGGGCTTCTGGGAGGAAAAAAGGCATCAGTATTCCAGCAAGATCATCGTCACCAAGGCCACCATCACTAGGGGATTACAGAGCATGCTGTGACACTCTCCGGGGCCTGGTTGGCCAGGCTTATGTTGAAGAGCACATATCCTAACCCTAAGCTACCTGGGTGGCTGCACCATAGGGGCTGCACCGGATATAGGGCTGTGCCCGTAAGGGCTGTGGTCGCGTTTGGGAGCGTTAGGGACGCGTGGAGGCCGCAGGGCGCAGACCTCTGCCCATTTCCCTCCAGGATTAGGCCCTGATTCTCAGGCGTGGAGCCAGCCACTCCAAAACTGGCAGAAAGCAGCCCTCTCACCCCCAGGGCAAAGAGTGGGAAAGGCTGGTTACATCAAGTGTCTTTCAAATCTTTCACTTTCGAGAGCAGAGTGTTTACATTTTGGAATCATGAACAAGCAGCAATAGGAAAGCATACAGTATCAGAGGACAGAACACTGCCCTGCGCATATCAGTACACCCCAATGACAAAGTCAAAGATTTAAATGACTTGCTTAGCTATGAGTGGCTGACACCTCACAATGATTATCATCTCTCCGTGAAGCAAAACATCCTCGGAATTGGGTTGAAAGATAGATCTAATGTGCCAAAGGAAGGCAACATGGAAATTCAGTTTCCTGCTCTCAGGGGAAGGAGGGTCGACAGCCCAATGGGTTAATGCACCTACTGCAGCCTCCTATGTGGAGCCTGCAGGCGACGCATGCAGTTGCTGGTGAGATGCTGATACAGGTTCGCCTGCTATGCAGGGGCCCGTGGTCACCTCACAGCACCTCGAGAAGGTGTCCTGTTTGAGTCCCAGGGCAATCATTGTGTCAACCATGACCCGTAGATTACACCTTTTCCCCTCGTTTTTTTCCAATCAATTGGGGCCAGAGAGACAAGCTTTTGTATGGGCCTTACCAAGGCCAGCGTGCAGAAAACAAAGGCGCAACTGTTAGTAGTAACGCAGGTATTGAAGGGGCATTAGCTGTTGGCGGATGGCGCAGGGCAATGCATACCCATTTTCAAATAAAAAAAGGTTTTTTTTTATTAAAAAAAAAATACATGCCCAGGAAATTCCAGACCTTGGATTAGAACTCAGGTCTCCAGCATTCCAAGACCAAGCACTTATCACTTGTGCCACTGGTGGTTGTGCTTCTGACACTTGCTTTTGGGCGTATATATCTTTCTCCTGCACTCCCCTGTGAGCATACCCATTTGCGTTGTGAAACATGTTCACTGGAGCCTACAAGGATAGAACATCTGGCCCCCCCGCTCCCCCAAATACCAGCTAACTGCAGTGGCCTAGAGGTTAAGTGCTTGCATTACAGCAGCTGGGGGCCTGGGTTCGGGTCCTGCTTTCGGCACATAAACAGAATAGTTGGTCATCTCCTGGTACAGTTGGAGTGGAAGAAAGCGGAGAGGCGGGACTGTGGAAGCGAGGGAGTGCAGGCTAAAGGAAGAGGTGGGGTAGGCTAAAGGGGGAGGTAAGGTCGGATGAAGGGGTCCCTGGGGAGAAGAGGTGAGGCTGGCTGAGTCGGGGGAGGTCTAGAAGGGCATGGGGTAGGGGCCCTGGTAGAGGGAGGAAGAAAGCATAGAGGTGGGGCTGAGGAAGCCAGGAAGAAGGGGTGGTGGGGGCTGTGTAAAAGGAGAGTCCTAAGGTGGGGAAAGGGGCCATTGAGGAGGGCAGAAAAAAGGGTGCCAGTGGTGGGTGGAAAGGACAATGGGCTGACATTTTGTTCTCATCCAGCACTACCCTTTTAGCCTGCATTCCTCCTTTATTCCCTGCACTTCTCAGTCCCACCTCTATGCTTTCTTCCTCCCTCCCTCCCGCAGGGCACCTACCCCATGCCCTTCTCCCCCGACTCCGCCAGCCCCACCTCCTCTCCACAGGGACCCATGCATCCAGCCCTACCTCCCCCTTCAGCCCGCCCCACCTCACCTCACCTCACCTCCTCCTTTAGCCTGCACTCCCTCGCTTCTACCTCCCCCTTCAGCCCGCCCCACCTCACCTCCTCCTTTAGCCTGCACTCCCTCGCTTCCACAGTCCCACCCATCTGCTTGCTTCCACTGCAACTGTACAAGGAGATTACCAACTATTCCGTTTCTGTGCCGAAAGCAGGACTCAAACCCAGGCCCCCAGCGCTGTAACACAAGCACTTAACCTCTAGGCCACTGCAGTTAGCTGGTATTTGGGGGAGCTTGGGGGGGCATGATGTTCTAGCCTCATTTTCTTCAGTGAACATGTTTCACAATGCAAATGGGTATGCTCACAGGGGCATGCAGAAGAAAGACATATAGCCCAAAAGCTGCTTTCAGAAGCACAGCCACCAGTGGCTCCAGTGGGAAGTGATTGGTCTTGGAATGCGCGAGACCTGAGTTCTAATCCTCCTGGGCATGTTTTTTATTTATTTTTGCTGCTTGTTCATGATTTTTAAATGTAAAAACTCTGCACTCAAAAATAAAAATGATTTGACAGACTCTTGCTGTAGCCAGCCTTTCTCACTCTTTGCCCTGGGGGAGAACAACCCAATCACCCCTTCAGCCCCTCTTACTCGTCTCACAGCACCTCCCATAAGCGAGGAATGCATCTTTTGTTGGTAGATTTCCTTCATGAGGCTTAGCTAGGCCTGCATTCCTTTTCAAAGGGCCATAGAAGAGAGCAAAAAAGGAGAAGGCAGAATAGAGCATGAAATAGGTGGAAGACAAGGGGTCAGGGGGGTTGGCAGTAAAAGAAACAGGGCCTGGCCTGGCAGAGAGTTAGAAGTTAGGGAACACAATGAGCGAGGGAGGAGGAAAGATGCCTCAGGCATTGAGCTCTCGGACTCTTCCCCACCGTGCCTGCAGAAAGAGCCTTCTCCCGAATGGATACATTTGCCTGGAGAGCCCAGAACTAATTTCAGTTAGCCAGAGGGTAAACAGAGGCCAGGGAGAGGTGCACGCCCCTCCATTTGACTAGGCTTCTGGGGCTTCTGGGAGGAAAAAAGGCATCAGTATTCCAGCAAGATCATCGTCACCAAGGCCACCATCACTAGGGGATTACAGAGCATGCTGTGACACTCTCCGGGGCCTGGTTGGCCAGGCTTATGTTGAAGAGCACATATCCTAACCCTAAGCTACCTGGGTGGCTGCACCATAGGGGCTGCACCGGATATAGGGCTGTGCCCGTAAGGGCTGTGGTCGCGTTTGGGAGCGTTAGGGACGCGTGGAGGCCGCAGGGCGCAGACCTCTGCCCATTTCCCTCCAGGATTAGGCCCTGATTCTCAGGCGTGGAGCCAGCCACTCCAAAACTGGCAGAAAGCAGCCCTCTCACCCCCAGGGCAAAGAGTGGGAAAGGCTGGTTACATCAAGTGTCTTTCAAATCTTTCACTTTCGAGAGCAGAGTGTTTACATTTAGGAATCATGAACAAGCAGCAATAGGAAAGCATACAGTATCAGAGGACAGAACACTGCCCTGCGCATATCAGTACACCCCAATGACAAAGTCAAAGATTTAAATGACCTGCTTAGCTATGAGTGGCTGACACCTCACAATGATTATCATCTCTCCGTGAAGCAAAACATCCTCGGAATTGGGTTGAAAGATAGATCTAATGTGCCAAAGGAAGGCAACATGGAAATTCAGTTTCCTGCTCTCAGGGGAAGGAGGGTCGACAGCCCAATGGGTTAATGCACCTACTGCAGCCTCCTATGTGGAGCCTGCAGGCGACGCATGCAGTTGCTGGTGAGATGCTGATACAGGTTCGCCTGCTATGCAGGGGCCCGTGGTCACCTCACAGCACCTCGAGAAGGTGTCCTGTTTGAGTCCCAGGGCAATCATTGTGTCAACCATGACCCGTAGATTACACCTTTTCCCCTCGTTTTTTTCCAATCAATTGGGGCCAGAGAGACAAGCTTTTGTATGGGCCTTACCAAGGCCAGCGTGCAGAAAACAAAGGCGCAACTGTTAGTAGTAACGCAGGTATTGAAGGGGCATTAGCTGTTGGCGGATGGCGCAGGGCAATGCATACCCATTTTCAAATAAAAAAAGGTTTTTTTTTATTAAAAAAAAAATACATGCCCAGGAAATTCCAGACCTTGGATTAGAACTCAGGTCTCCAGCATTCCAAGACCAAGCACTTATCACTTGTGCCACTGGTGGTTGTGCTTCTGAGACTTGCTTTTGGGCGTATATATCTTTCTCCTGCACTCCCCTGTGAGCATACCCATTTGCGTTGTGAAACATGTTCACTGGAGCCTACAAGGATAGAACATCTGGCCCCCCCGCTCCCCCAAATACCAGCTAACTGCAGTGGCCTAGAGGTTAAGTGCTTGCATTACAGCAGCTGGGGGCCTGGGTTCGGGTCCTGCTTTCGGCACATAAACAGAATAGTTGGTCATCTCCTGGTACAGTTGGAGTGGAAGAAAGCGGAGAGGCGGGACTGTGGAAGCGAGGGAGTGCAGGCTAAAGGAAGAGGTGGGGTAGGCTAAAGGGGGAGGTAAGGTCGGATGAAGGGGTCCCTGGGGAGAAGAGGTGAGGCTGGCTGAGTCGGGGGAGGTCTAGAAGGGCATGGGGTAGGGGCCCTGGTAGAGGGAGGAAGAAAGCATAGAGGTGGGGCTGAGGAAGCCAGGAAGAAGGGGTGGTGGGGGCTGTGTAAAAGGAGAGTCCTAAGGTGGGGAAAGGGGCCATTGAGGAGGGCAGAAAAAAGGGTGCCAGTGGTGGGTGGAAAGGACAATGGGCTGACATTTTGTTCTCATCCAGCACTACCCTTTTAGCCTGCATTCCTCCTTTATTCCCTGCACTTCTCAGTCCCACCTCTATGCTTTCTTCCTCCCTCCCTCCCGCAGGGCACCTACCCCATGCCCTTCTCCCCCGACTCCGCCAGCCCCACCTCCTCTCCACAGGGACCCATGCATCCAGCCCTACCTCCCCCTTCAGCCCGCCCCACCTCACCTCACCTCACCTCCTCCCCCTCGCTTCTACCTCCCCCTTCAGCCCGCCCCACCTCACCTCCTCCTTTAGCCTGCACTCCCTCGCTTCCACAGTCCCACCCATCTGCTTGCTTCCACTGCAACTGTACAAGGAGATTACCAACTATTCCGTTTCTGTGCCGAAAGCAGGACTCAAACCCAGGCCCCCAGCGCTGTAACACAAGCACTTAACCTCTAGGCCACTGCAGTTAGCTGGTATTTGGGGGAGCTTGGGGGGGCATGATGTTCTAGCCTCATTTTCTTCAGTGAACATGTTTCACAATGCAAATGGGTATGCTCACAGGGGCATGCAGAAGAAAGACATATAGCCCAAAAGCTGCTTTCAGAAGCACAGCCACCAGTGGCTCCAGTGGGAAGTGATTGGTCTTGGAATGCGCGAGACCTGAGTTCTAATCCTCCTGGGCATGTTTTTTATTTATTTTTGCTGCTTGTTCATGATTTTTAAATGTAAAAACTCTGCACTCAAAAATAAAAATGATTTGACAGACTCTTGCTGTAGCCAGCCTTTCTCACTCTTTGCCCTGGGGGAGAACAACCCAATCACCCCTTCAGCCCCTCTTACTCGTCTCACAGCACCTCCCATAAGCGAGGAATGCATCTTTTGTTGGTAGATTTCCTTCATGAGGCTTAGCTAGGCCTGCATTCCTTTTCAAAGGGCCATAGAAGAGAGCAAAAAAGGAGAAGGCAGAATAGAGCATGAAATAGGTGGAAGACAAGGGGTCAGGGGGGTTGGCAGTAAAAGAAACAGGGCCTGGCCTGGCAGAGAGTTAGAAGTTAGGGAACACAATGAGCGAGGGAGGAGGAAAGATGCCTCAGGCATTGAGCTCTCGGACTCTTCCCCACCGTGCCTGCAGAAAGAGCCTTCTCCCGAATGGATACATTTGCCTGGAGAGCCCAGAACTAATTTCAGTTAGCCAGAGGGTAAACAGAGGCCAGGGAGAGGTGCACGCCCCTCCATTTGACTAGGCTTCTGGGGCTTCTGGGAGGAAAAAAGGCATCAGTATTCCAGCAAGATCATCGTCACCAAGGCCACCATCACTAGGGGATTACAGAGCATGCTGTGACACTCTCCGGGGCCTGGTTGGCCAGGCTTATGTTGAAGAGCACATATCCTAACCCTAAGCTACCTGGGTGGCTGCACCATAGGGGCTGCACCGGATATAGGGCTGTGCCCGTAAGGGCTGTGGTCGCGTTTGGGAGCGTTAGGGACGCGTGGAGGCCGCAGGGCGCAGACCTCTGCCCATTTCCCTCCAGGATTAGGCCCTGATTCTCAGGCGTGGAGCCAGCCACTCCAAAACTGGCAGAAAGCAGCCCTCTCACCCCCAGGGCAAAGAGTGGGAAAGGCTGGTTACATCAAGTGTCTTTCAAATCTTTCACTTTCGAGAGCAGAGTGTTTACATTTAGGAATCATGAACAAGCAGCAATAGGAAAGCATACAGTATCAGAGGACAGAACACTGCCCTGCGCATATCAGTACACCCCAATGACAAAGTCAAAGATTTAAATGACCTGCTTAGCTATGAGTGGCTGACACCTCACAATGATTATCATCTCTCCGTGAAGCAAAACATCCTCGGAATTGGGTTGAAAGATAGATCTAATGTGCCAAAGGAAGGCAACATGGAAATTCAGTTTCCTGCTCTCAGGGGAAGGAGGGTCGACAGCCCAATGGGTTAATGCACCTACTGCAGCCTCCTATGTGGAGCCTGCAGGCGACGCATGCAGTTGCTGGTGAGATGCTGATACAGGTTCGCCTGCTATGCAGGGGCCCGTGGTCACCTCACAGCACCTCGAGAAGGTGTCCTGTTTGAGTCCCAGGGCAATCATTGTGTCAACCATGACCCGTAGATTACACCTTTTCCCCTCGTTTTTTTCCAATCAATTGGGGCCAGAGAGACAAGCTTTTGTATGGGCCTTACCAAGGCCAGCGTGCAGAAAACAAAGGCGCAACTGTTAGTAGTAACGCAGGTATTGAAGGGGCATTAGCTGTTGGCGGATGGCGCAGGGCAATGCATACCCATTTTCAAATAAAAAAAGGTTTTTTTTTATTAAAAAAAAAATACATGCCCAGGAAATTCCAGACCTTGGATTAGAACTCAGGTCTCCAGCATTCCAAGACCAAGCACTTATCACTTGTGCCACTGGTGGTTGTGCTTCTGACACTTGCTTTTGGGCGTATATATCTTTCTCCTGCACTCCCCTGTGAGCATACCCATTTGCGTTGTGAAACATGTTCACTGGAGCCTACAAGGATAGAACATCTGGCCCCCCCGCTCCCCCAAATACCAGCTAACTGCAGTGGCCTAGAGGTTAAGTGCTTGCATTACAGCAGCTGGGGGCCTGGGTTCGGGTCCTGCTTTCGGCACATAAACAGAATAGTTGGTCATCTCCTGGTACAGTTGGAGTGGAAGAAAGCGGAGAGGCGGGACTGTGGAAGCGAGGGAGTGCAGGCTAAAGGAAGAGGTGGGGTAGGCTAAAGGGGGAGGTAAGGTCGGATGAAGGGGTCCCTGGGGAGAAGAGGTGAGGCTGGCTGAGTCGGGGGAGGTCTAGAAGGGCATGGGGTAGGGGCCCTGGTAGAGGGAGGAAGAAAGCATAGAGGTGGGGCTGAGGAAGCCAGGAAGAAGGGGTGGTGGGGGCTGTGTAAAAGGAGAGTCCTAAGGTGGGGAAAGGGGCCATTGAGGAGGGCAGAAAAAAGGGTGCCAGTGGTGGGTGGAAAGGACAATGGGCTGACATTTTGTTCTCATCCAGCACTACCCTTTTAGCCTGCATTCCTCCTTTATTCCCTGCACTTCTCAGTCCCACCTCTATGCTTTCTTCCTCCCTCCCTCCCGCAGGGCACCTACCCCATGCCCTTCTCCCCCGACTCCGCCAGCCCCACCTCCTCTCCACAGGGACCCATGCATCCAGCCCTACCTCCCCCTTCAGCCCGCCCCACCTCACCTCACCTCACCTCCTCCTTTAGCCTGCACTCCCTCGCTTCTACCTCCCCCTTCAGCCCGCCCCACCTCACCTCCTCCTTTAGCCTGCACTCCCTCGCTTCCACAGTCCCACCCATCTGCTTGCTTCCACTGCAACTGTACAAGGAGATTACCAACTATTCCGTTTCTGTGCCGAAAGCAGGACTCAAACCCAGGCCCCCAGCGCTGTAACACAAGCACTTAACCTCTAGGCCACTGCAGTTAGCTGGTATTTGGGGGAGCTTGGGGGGGCATGATGTTCTAGCCTCATTTTCTTCAGTGAACATGTTTCACAATGCAAATGGGTATGCTCACAGGGGCATGCAGAAGAAAGACATATAGCCCAAAAGCTGCTTTCAGAAGCACAGCCACCAGTGGCTCCAGTGGGAAGTGATTGGTCTTGGAATGCGCGAGACCTGAGTTCTAATCCTCCTGGGCATGTTTTTTATTTATTTTTGCTGCTTGTTCATGATTTTTAAATGTAAAAACTCTGCACTCAAAAATAAAAATGATTTGACAGACTCTTGCTGTAGCCAGCCTTTCTCACTCTTTGCCCTGGGGGAGAACAACCCAATCACCCCTTCAGCCCCTCTTACTCGTCTCACAGCACCTCCCATAAGCGAGGAATGCATCTTTTGTTGGTAGATTTCCTTCATGAGGCTTAGCTAGGCCTGCATTCCTTTTCAAAGGGCCATAGAAGAGAGCAAAAAAGGAGAAGGCAGAATAGAGCATGAAATAGGTGGAAGACAAGGGGTCAGGGGGGTTGGCAGTAAAAGAAACAGGGCCTGGCCTGGCAGAGAGTTAGAAGTTAGGGAACACAATGAGCGAGGGAGGAGGAAAGATGCCTCAGGCATTGAGCTCTCGGACTCTTCCCCACCGTGCCTGCAGAAAGAGCCTTCTCCCGAATGGATACATTTGCCTGGAGAGCCCAGAACTAATTTCAGTTAGCCAGAGGGTAAACAGAGGCCAGGGAGAGGTGCACGCCCCTCCATTTGACTAGGCTTCTGGGGCTTCTGGGAGGAAAAAAGGCATCAGTATTCCAGCAAGATCATCGTCACCAAGGCCACCATCACTAGGGGATTACAGAGCATGCTGTGACACTCTCCGGGGCCTGGTTGGCCAGGCTTATGTTGAAGAGCACATATCCTAACCCTAAGCTACCTGGGTGGCTGCACCATAGGGGCTGCACCGGATATAGGGCTGTGCCCGTAAGGGCTGTGGTCGCGTTTGGGAGCGTTAGGGACGCGTGGAGGCCGCAGGGCGCAGACCTCTGCCCATTTCCCTCCAGGATTAGGCCCTGATTCTCAGGCGTGGAGCCAGCCACTCCAAAACTGGCAGAAAGCAGCCCTCTCACCCCCAGGGCAAAGAGTGGGAAAGGCTGGTTACATCAAGTGTCTTTCAAATCTTTCACTTTCGAGAGCAGAGTGTTTACATTTAGGAATCATGAACAAGCAGCAATAGGAAAGCATACAGTATCAGAGGACAGAACACTGCCCTGCGCATATCAGTACACCCCAATGACAAAGTCAAAGATTTAAATGACCTGCTTAGCTATGAGTGGCTGACACCTCACAATGATTATCATCTCTCCGTGAAGCAAAACATCCTCGGAATTGGGTTGAAAGATAGATCTAATGTGCCAAAGGAAGGCAACATGGAAATTCAGTTTCCTGCTCTCAGGGGAAGGAGGGTCGACAGCCCAATGGGTTAATGCACCTACTGCAGCCTCCTATGTGGAGCCTGCAGGCGACGCATGCAGTTGCTGGTGAGATGCTGATACAGGTTCGCCTGCTATGCAGGGGCCCGTGGTCACCTCACAGCACCTCGAGAAGGTGTCCTGTTTGAGTCCCAGGGCAATCATTGTGTCAACCATGACCCGTAGATTACACCTTTTCCCCTCGTTTATTTCCAATCAATTGGGGCCAGAGAGACAAGCTTTTGTATGGGCCTTACCAAGGCCAGCGTGCAGAAAACAAAGGCGCAACTGTTAGTAGTAACGCAGGTATTGAAGGGGCATTAGCTGTTGGCGGATGGCGCAGGGCAATGCATACCCATTTTCAAATAAAAAAAGGTTTTTTTTTATTAAAAAAAAAATACATGCCCAGGAAATTCCAGACCTTGGATTAGAACTCAGGTCTCCAGCATTCCAAGACCAAGCACTTATCACTTGTGCCACTGGTGGTTGTGCTTCTGACACTTGCTTTTGGGCGTATATATCTTTCTCCTGCACTCCCCTGTGAGCATACCCATTTGCGTTGTGAAACATGTTCACTGGAGCCTACAAGGATAGAACATCTGGCCCCCCCGCTCCCCCAAATACCAGCTAACTGCAGTGGCCTAGAGGTTAAGTGCTTGCATTACAGCAGCTGGGGGCCTGGGTTCGGGTCCTGCTTTCGGCACATAAACAGAATAGTTGGTCATCTCCTGGTACAGTTGGAGTGGAAGAAAGCGGAGAGGCGGGACTGTGGAAGCGAGGGAGTGCAGGCTAAAGGAAGAGGTGGGGTAGGCTAAAGGGGGAGGTAAGGTCGGATGAAGGGGTCCCTGGGGAGAAGAGGTGAGGCTGGCTGAGTCGGGGGAGGTCTAGAAGGGCATGGGGTAGGGGCCCTGGTAGAGGGAGGAAGAAAGCATAGAGGTGGGGCTGAGGAAGCCAGGAAGAAGGGGTGGTGGGGGCTGTGTAAAAGGAGAGTCCTAAGGTGGGGAAAGGGGCCATTGAGGAGGGCAGAAAAAAGGGTGCCAGTGGTGGGTGGAAAGGACAATGGGCTGACATTTTGTTCTCATCCAGCACTACCCTTTTAGCCTGCATTCCTCCTTTATTCCCTGCACTTCTCAGTCCCACCTCTATGCTTTCTTCCTCCCTCCCTCCCGCAGGGCACCTACCCCATGCCCTTCTCCCCCGACTCCGCCAGCCCCACCTCCTCTCCACAGGGACCCATGCATCCAGCCCTACCTCCCCCTTCAGCCCGCCCCACCTCACCTCACCTCACCTCCTCCTTTAGCCTGCACTCCCTCGCTTCTACCTCCCCCTTCAGCCCGCCCCACCTCACCTCCTCCTTTAGCCTGCACTCCCTCGCTTCCACAGTCCCACCCATCTGCTTGCTTCCACTGCAACTGTACAAGGAGATTACCAACTATTCCGTTTCTGTGCCGAAAGCAGGACTCAAACCCAGGCCCCCAGCGCTGTAACACAAGCACTTAACCTCTAGGCCACTGCAGTTAGCTGGTATTTGGGGGAGCTTGGGGGGGCATGATGTTCTAGCCTCATTTTCTTCAGTGAACATGTTTCACAATGCAAATGGGTATGCTCACAGGGGCATGCAGAAGAAAGACATATAGCCCAAAAGCTGCTTTCAGAAGCACAGCCACCAGTGGCTCCAGTGGGAAGTGATTGGTCTTGGAATGCGCGAGACCTGAGTTCTAATCCTCCTGGGCATGTTTTTTATTTATTTTTGCTGCTTGTTCATGATTTTTAAATGTAAAAACTCTGCACTCAAAAATAAAAATGATTTGACAGACTCTTGCTGTAGCCAGCCTTTCTCACTCTTTGCCCTGGGGGAGAACAACCCAATCACCCCTTCAGCCCCTCTTACTCGTCTCACAGCACCTCCCATAAGCGAGGAATGCATCTTTTGTTGGTAGATTTCCTTCATGAGGCTTAGCTAGGCCTGCATTCCTTTTCAAAGGGCCATAGAAGAGAGCAAAAAAGGAGAAGGCAGAATAGAGCATGAAATAGGTGGAAGACAAGGGGTCAGGGGGGTTGGCAGTAAAAGAAACAGGGCCTGGCCTGGCAGAGAGTTAGAAGTTAGGGAACACAATGAGCGAGGGAGGAGGAAAGATGCCTCAGGCATTGAGCTCTCGGACTCTTCCCCACCGTGCCTGCAGAAAGAGCCTTCTCCCGAATGGATACATTTGCCTGGAGAGCCCAGAACTAATTTCAGTTAGCCAGAGGGTAAACAGAGGCCAGGGAGAGGTGCACGCCCCTCCATTTGACTAGGCTTCTGGGGCTTCTGGGAGGAAAAAAGGCATCAGTATTCCAGCAAGATCATCGTCACCAAGGCCACCATCACTAGGGGATTACAGAGCATGCTGTGACACTCTCCGGGGCCTGGTTGGCCAGGCTTATGTTGAAGAGCACATATCCTAACCCTAAGCTACCTGGGTGGCTGCACCATAGGGGCTGCACCGGATATAGGGCTGTGCCCGTAAGGGCTGTGGTCGCGTTTGGGAGCGTTAGGGACGCGTGGAGGCCGCAGGGCGCAGACCTCTGCCCATTTCCCTCCAGGATTAGGCCCTGATTCTCAGGCGTGGAGCCAGCCACTCCAAAACTGGCAGAAAGCAGCCCTCTCACCCCCAGGGCAAAGAGTGGGAAAGGCTGGTTACATCAAGTGTCTTTCAAATCTTTCACTTTCGAGAGCAGAGTGTTTACATTTAGGAATCATGAACAAGCAGCAATAGGAAAGCATACAGTATCAGAGGACAGAACACTGCCCTGCGCATATCAGTACACCCCAATGACAAAGTCAAAGATTTAAATGACCTGCTTAGCTATGAGTGGCTGACACCTCACAATGATTATCATCTCTCCGTGAAGCAAAACATCCTCGGAATTGGGTTGAAAGATAGATCTAATGTGCCAAAGGAAGGCAACATGGAAATTCAGTTTCCTGCTCTCAGGGGAAGGAGGGTCGACAGCCCAATGGGTTAATGCACCTACTGCAGCCTCCTATGTGGAGCCTGCAGGCGACGCATGCAGTTGCTGGTGAGATGCTGATACAGGTTCGCCTGCTATGCAGGGGCCCGTGGTCACCTCACAGCACCTCGAGAAGGTGTCCTGTTTGAGTCCCAGGGCAATCATTGTGTCAACCATGACCCGTAGATTACACCTTTTCCCCTCGTTTTTTTCCAATCAATTGGGGCCAGAGAGACAAGCTTTTGTATGGGCCTTACCAAGGCCAGCGTGCAGAAAACAAAGGCGCAACTGTTAGTAGTAACGCAGGTATTGAAGGGGCATTAGCTGTTGGCGGATGGCGCAGGGCAATGCATACCCATTTTCAAATAAAAAAAGGTTTTTTTTTATTAAAAAAAAAATACATGCCCAGGAAATTCCAGACCTTGGATTAGAACTCAGGTCTCCAGCATTCCAAGACCAAGCACTTATCACTTGTGCCACTGGTGGTTGTGCTTCTGAGACTTGCTTTTGGGCGTATATATCTTTCTCCTGCACTCCCCTGTGAGCATACCCATTTGCGTTGTGAAACATGTTCACTGGAGCCTACAAGGATAGAACATCTGGCCCCCCCGCTCCCCCAAATACCAGCTAACTGCAGTGGCCTAGAGGTTAAGTGCTTGCATTACAGCAGCTGGGGGCCTGGGTTCGGGTCCTGCTTTCGGCACATAAACAGAATAGTTGGTCATCTCCTGGTACAGTTGGAGTGGAAGAAAGCGGAGAGGCGGGACTGTGGAAGCGAGGGAGTGCAGGCTAAAGGAAGAGGTGGGGTAGGCTAAAGGGGGAGGTAAGGTCGGATGAAGGGGTCCCTGGGGAGAAGAGGTGAGGCTGGCTGAGTCGGGGGAGGTCTAGAAGGGCATGGGGTAGGGGCCCTGGTAGAGGGAGGAAGAAAGCATAGAGGTGGGGCTGAGGAAGCCAGGAAGAAGGGGTGGTGGGGGCTGTGTAAAAGGAGAGTCCTAAGGTGGGGAAAGGGGCCATTGAGGAGGGCAGAAAAAAGGGTGCCAGTGGTGGGTGGAAAGGACAATGGGCTGACATTTTGTTCTCATCCAGCACTACCCTTTTAGCCTGCATTCCTCCTTTATTCCCTGCACTTCTCAGTCCCACCTCTATGCTTTCTTCCTCCCTCCCTCCCGCAGGGCACCTACCCCATGCCCTTCTCCCCCGACTCCGCCAGCCCCACCTCCTCTCCACAGGGACCCATGCATCCAGCCCTACCTCCCCCTTCAGCCCGCCCCACCTCACCTCACCTCACCTCCTCCTTTAGCCTGCACTCCCTCGCTTCTACCTCCCCCTTCAGCCCGCCCCACCTCACCTCCTCCTTTAGCCTGCACTCCCTCGCTTCCACAGTCCCACCCATCTGCTTGCTTCCACTGCAACTGTACAAGGAGATTACCAACTATTCCGTTTCTGTGCCGAAAGCAGGACTCAAACCCAGGCCCCCAGCGCTGTAACACAAGCACTTAACCTCTAGGCCACTGCAGTTAGCTGGTATTTGGGGGAGCTTGGGGGGGCATGATGTTCTAGCCTCATTTTCTTCAGTGAACATGTTTCACAATGCAAATGGGTATGCTCACAGGGGCATGCAGAAGAAAGACATATAGCCCAAAAGCTGCTTTCAGAAGCACAGCCACCAGTGGCTCCAGTGGGAAGTGATTGGTCTTGGAATGCGCGAGACCTGAGTTCTAATCCTCCTGGGCATGTTTTTTATTTATTTTTGCTGCTTGTTCATGATTTTTAAATGTAAAAACTCTGCACTCAAAAATAAAAATGATTTGACAGACTCTTGCTGTAGCCAGCCTTTCTCACTCTTTGCCCTGGGGGAGAACAACCCAATCACCCCTTCAGCCCCTCTTACTCGTCTCACAGCACCTCCCATAAGCGAGGAATGCATCTTTTGTTGGTAGATTTCCTTCATGAGGCTTAGCTAGGCCTGCATTCCTTTTCAAAGGGCCATAGAAGAGAGCAAAAAAGGAGAAGGCAGAATAGAGCATGAAATAGGTGGAAGACAAGGGGTCAGGGGGGTTGGCAGTAAAAGAAACAGGGCCTGGCCTGGCAGAGAGTTAGAAGTTAGGGAACACAATGAGCGAGGGAGGAGGAAAGATGCCTCAGGCATTGAGCTCTCGGACTCTTCCCCACCGTGCCTGCAGAAAGAGCCTTCTCCCGAATGGATACATTTGCCTGGAGAGCCCAGAACTAATTTCAGTTAGCCAGAGGGTAAACAGAGGCCAGGGAGAGGTGCACGCCCCTCCATTTGACTAGGCTTCTGGGGCTTCTGGGAGGAAAAAAGGCATCAGTATTCCAGCAAGATCATCGTCACCAAGGCCACCATCACTAGGGGATTACAGAGCATGCTGTGACACTCTCCGGGGCCTGGTTGGCCAGGCTTATGTTGAAGAGCACATATCCTAACCCTAAGCTACCTGGGTGGCTGCACCATAGGGGCTGCACCGGATATAGGGCTGTGCCCGTAAGGGCTGTGGTCGCGTTTGGGAGCGTTAGGGACGCGTGGAGGCCGCAGGGCGCAGACCTCTGCCCATTTCCCTCCAGGATTAGGCCCTGATTCTCAGGCGTGGAGCCAGCCACTCCAAAACTGGCAGAAAGCAGCCCTCTCACCCCCAGGGCAAAGAGTGGGAAAGGCTGGTTACATCAAGTGTCTTTCAAATCTTTCACTTTCGAGAGCAGAGTGTTTACATTTAGGAATCATGAACAAGCAGCAATAGGAAAGCATACAGTATCAGAGGACAGAACACTGCCCTGCGCATATCAGTACACCCCAATGACAAAGTCAAAGATTTAAATGACCTGCTTAGCTATGAGTGGCTGACACCTCACAATGATTATCATCTCTCCGTGAAGCAAAACATCCTCGGAATTGGGTTGAAAGATAGATCTAATGTGCCAAAGGAAGGCAACATGGAAATTCAGTTTCCTGCTCTCAGGGGAAGGAGGGTCGACAGCCCAATGGGTTAATGCACCTACTGCAGCCTCCTATGTGGAGCCTGCAGGCGACGCATGCAGTTGCTGGTGAGATGCTGATACAGGTTCGCCTGCTATGCAGGGGCCCGTGGTCACCTCACAGCACCTCGAGAAGGTGTCCTGTTTGAGTCCCAGGGCAATCATTGTGTCAACCATGACCCGTAGATTACACCTTTTCCCCTCGTTTTTTTCCAATCAATTGGGGCCAGAGAGACAAGCTTTTGTATGGGCCTTACCAAGGCCAGCGTGCAGAAAACAAAGGCGCAACTGTTAGTAGTAACGCAGGTATTGAAGGGGCATTAGCTGTTGGCGGATGGCGCAGGGCAATGCATACCCATTTTCAAATAAAAAAAGGTTTTTTTTTATTAAAAAAAAAATACATGCCCAGGAAATTCCAGACCTTGGATTAGAACTCAGGTCTCCAGCATTCCAAGACCAAGCACTTATCACTTGTGCCACTGGTGGTTGTGCTTCTGACACTTGCTTTTGGGCGTATATATCTTTCTCCTGCACTCCCCTGTGAGCATACCCATTTGCGTTGTGAAACATGTTCACTGGAGCCTACAAGGATAGAACATCTGGCCCCCCCGCTCCCCCAAATACCAGCTAACTGCAGTGGCCTAGAGGTTAAGTGCTTGCATTACAGCAGCTGGGGGCCTGGGTTCGGGTCCTGCTTTCGGCACATAAACAGAATAGTTGGTCATCTCCTGGTACAGTTGGAGTGGAAGAAAGCGGAGAGGCGGGACTGTGGAAGCGAGGGAGTGCAGGCTAAAGGAAGAGGTGGGGTAGGCTAAAGGGGGAGGTAAGGTCGGATGAAGGGGTCCCTGGGGAGAAGAGGTGAGGCTGGCTGAGTCGGGGGAGGTCTAGAAGGGCATGGGGTAGGGGCCCTGGTAGAGGGAGGAAGAAAGCATAGAGGTGGGGCTGAGGAAGCCAGGAAGAAGGGGTGGTGGGGGCTGTGTAAAAGGAGAGTCCTAAGGTGGGGAAAGGGGCCATTGAGGAGGGCAGAAAAAAGGGTGCCAGTGGTGGGTGGAAAGGACAATGGGCTGACATTTTGTTCTCATCCAGCACTACCCTTTTAGCCTGCATTCCTCCTTTATTCCCTGCACTTCTCAGTCCCACCTCTATGCTTTCTTCCTCCCTCCCTCCCGCAGGGCACCTACCCCATGCCCTTCTCCCCCGACTCCGCCAGCCCCACCTCCTCTCCACAGGGACCCATGCATCCAGCCCTACCTCCCCCTTCAGCCCGCCCCACCTCACCTCACCTCACCTCCTCCTTTAGCCTGCACTCCCTCGCTTCTACCTCCCCCTTCAGCCCGCCCCACCTCACCTCCTCCTTTAGCCTGCACTCCCTCGCTTCCACAGTCCCACCCATCTGCTTGCTTCCACTGCAACTGTACAAGGAGATTACCAACTATTCCGTTTCTGTGCCGAAAGCAGGACTCAAACCCAGGCCCCCAGCGCTGTAACACAAGCACTTAACCTCTAGGCCACTGCAGTTAGCTGGTATTTGGGGGAGCTTGGGGGGGCATGATGTTCTAGCCTCATTTTCTTCAGTGAACATGTTTCACAATGCAAATGGGTATGCTCACAGGGGCATGCAGAAGAAAGACATATAGCCC
The DNA here is from genome assembly GCF_040938575.1 of Ambystoma mexicanum. Classification (NCBI taxonomy): domain Eukaryota; kingdom Metazoa; phylum Chordata; class Amphibia; order Caudata; family Ambystomatidae; genus Ambystoma; species Ambystoma mexicanum. The sequence goes on from NW_027182365.1 coordinate 161,840, forward strand.
AAAAGCTGCTTTCAGAAGCACAGCCACCAGTGGCTCCAGTGGGAAGTGATTGGTCTTGGAATGCGCGAGACCTGAGTTCTAATCCTCCTGGGCATGTTTTTTATTTATTTTTGCTGCTTGTTCATGATTTTTAAATGTAAAAACTCTGCACTCAAAAATAAAAATGATTTGACAGACTCTTGCTGTAGCCAGCCTTTCTCACTCTTTGCCCTGGGGGAGAACAACCCAATCACCCCTTCAGCCCCTCTTACTCGTCTCACAGCACCTCCCATAAGCGAGGAATGCATCTTTTGTTGGTAGATTTCCTTCATGAGGCTTAGCTAGGCCTGCATTCCTTTTCAAAGGGCCATAGAAGAGAGCAAAAAAGGAGAAGGCAGAATAGAGCATGAAATAGGTGGAAGACAAGGGGTCAGGGGGGTTGGCAGTAAAAGAAACAGGGCCTGGCCTGGCAGAGAGTTAGAAGTTAGGGAACACAATGAGCGAGGGAGGAGGAAAGATGCCTCAGGCATTGAGCTCTCGGACTCTTCCCCACCGTGCCTGCAGAAAGAGCCTTCTCCCGAATGGATACATTTGCCTGGAGAGCCCAGAACTAATTTCAGTTAGCCAGAGGGTAAACAGAGGCCAGGGAGAGGTGCACGCCCCTCCATTTGACTAGGCTTCTGGGGCTTCTGGGAGGAAAAAAGGCATCAGTATTCCAGCAAGATCATCGTCACCAAGGCCACCATCACTAGGGGATTACAGAGCATGCTGTGACACTCTCCGGGGCCTGGTTGGCCAGGCTTATGTTGAAGAGCACATATCCTAACCCTAAGCTACCTGGGTGGCTGCACCATAGGGGCTGCACCGGATATAGGGCTGTGCCCGTAAGGGCTGTGGTCGCGTTTGGGAGCGTTAGGGACGCGTGGAGGCCGCAGGGCGCAGACCTCTGCCCATTTCCCTCCAGGATTAGGCCCTGATTCTCAGGCGTGGAGCCAGCCACTCCAAAACTGGCAGAAAGCAGCCCTCTCACCCCCAGGGCAAAGAGTGGGAAAGGCTGGTTACATCAAGTGTCTTTCAAATCTTTCACTTTCGAGAGCAGAGTGTTTACATTTAGGAATCATGAACAAGCAGCAATAGGAAAGCATACAGTATCAGAGGACAGAACACTGCCCTGCGCATATCAGTACACCCCAATGACAAAGTCAAAGATTTAAATGACCTGCTTAGCTATGAGTGGCTGACACCTCACAATGATTATCATCTCTCCGTGAAGCAAAACATCCTCGGAATTGGGTTGAAAGATAGATCTAATGTGCCAAAGGAAGGCAACATGGAAATTCAGTTTCCTGCTCTCAGGGGAAGGAGGGTCGACAGCCCAATGGGTTAATGCACCTACTGCAGCCTCCTATGTGGAGCCTGCAGGCGACGCATGCAGTTGCTGGTGAGATGCTGATACAGGTTCGCCTGCTATGCAGGGGCCCGTGGTCACCTCACAGCACCTCGAGAAGGTGTCCTGTTTGAGTCCCAGGGCAATCATTGTGTCAACCATGACCCGTAGATTACACCTTTTCCCCTCGTTTTTTTCCAATCAATTGGGGCCAGAGAGACAAGCTTTTGTATGGGCCTTACCAAGGCCAGCGTGCAGAAAACAAAGGCGCAACTGTTAGTAGTAACGCAGGTATTGAAGGGGCATTAGCTGTTGGCGGATGGCGCAGGGCAATGCATACCCATTTTCAAATAAAAAAAGGTTTTTTTTTATTAAAAAAAAAATACATGCCCAGGAAATTCCAGACCTTGGATTAGAACTCAGGTCTCCAGCATTCCAAGACCAAGCACTTATCACTTGTGCCACTGGTGGTTGTGCTTCTGACACTTGCTTTTGGGCGTATATATCTTTCTCCTGCACTCCCCTGTGAGCATACCCATTTGCGTTGTGAAACATGTTCACTGGAGCCTACAAGGATAGAACATCTGGCCCCCCCGCTCCCCCAAATACCAGCTAACTGCAGTGGCCTAGAGGTTAAGTGCTTGCATTACAGCAGCTGGGGGCCTGGGTTCGGGTCCTGCTTTCGGCACATAAACAGAATAGTTGGTCATCTCCTGGTACAGTTGGAGTGGAAGAAAGCGGAGAGGCGGGACTGTGGAAGCGAGGGAGTGCAGGCTAAAGGAAGAGGTGGGGTAGGCTAAAGGGGGAGGTAAGGTCGGATGAAGGGGTCCCTGGGGAGAAGAGGTGAGGCTGGCTGAGTCGGGGGAGGTCTAGAAGGGCATGGGGTAGGGGCCCTGGTAGAGGGAGGAAGAAAGCATAGAGGTGGGGCTGAGGAAGCCAGGAAGAAGGGGTGGTGGGGGCTGTGTAAAAGGAGAGTCCTAAGGTGGGGAAAGGGGCCATTGAGGAGGGCAGAAAAAAGGGTGCCAGTGGTGGGTGGAAAGGACAATGGGCTGACATTTTGTTCTCATCCAGCACTACCCTTTTAGCCTGCATTCCTCCTTTATTCCCTGCACTTCTCAGTCCCACCTCTATGCTTTCTTCCTCCCTCCCTCCCGCAGGGCACCTACCCCATGCCCTTCTCCCCCGACTCCGCCAGCCCCACCTCCTCTCCACAGGGACCCATGCATCCAGCCCTACCTCCCCCTTCAGCCCGCCCCACCTCACCTCACCTCACCTCCTCCTTTAGCCTGCACTCCCTCGCTTCTACCTCCCCCTTCAGCCCGCCCCACCTCACCTCCTCCTTTAGCCTGCACTCCCTCGCTTCCACAGTCCCACCCATCTGCTTGCTTCCACTGCAACTGTACAAGGAGATTACCAACTATTCCGTTTCTGTGCCGAAAGCAGGACTCAAACCCAGGCCCCCAGCGCTGTAACACAAGCACTTAACCTCTAGGCCACTGCAGTTAGCTGGTATTTGGGGGAGCTTGGGGGGGCATGATGTTCTAGCCTCATTTTCTTCAGTGAACATGTTTCACAATGCAAATGGGTATGCTCACAGGGGCATGCAGAAGAAAGACATATAGCCCAAAAGCTGCTTTCAGAAGCACAGCCACCAGTGGCTCCAGTGGGAAGTGATTGGTCTTGGAATGCGCGAGACCTGAGTTCTAATCCTCCTGGGCATGTTTTTTATTTATTTTTGCTGCTTGTTCATGATTTTTAAATGTAAAAACTCTGCACTCAAAAATAAAAATGATTTGACAGACTCTTGCTGTAGCCAGCCTTTCTCACTCTTTGCCCTGGGGGAGAACAACCCAATCACCCCTTCAGCCCCTCTTACTCGTCTCACAGCACCTCCCATAAGCGAGGAATGCATCTTTTGTTGGTAGATTTCCTTCATGAGGCTTAGCTAGGCCTGCATTCCTTTTCAAAGGGCCATAGAAGAGAGCAAAAAAGGAGAAGGCAGAATAGAGCATGAAATAGGTGGAAGACAAGGGGTCAGGGGGGTTGGCAGTAAAAGAAACAGGGCCTGGCCTGGCAGAGAGTTAGAAGTTAGGGAACACAATGAGCGAGGGAGGAGGAAAGATGCCTCAGGCATTGAGCTCTCGGACTCTTCCCCACCGTGCCTGCAGAAAGAGCCTTCTCCCGAATGGATACATTTGCCTGGAGAGCCCAGAACTAATTTCAGTTAGCCAGAGGGTAAACAGAGGCCAGGGAGAGGTGCACGCCCCTCCATTTGACTAGGCTTCTGGGGCTTCTGGGAGGAAAAAAGGCATCAGTATTCCAGCAAGATCATCGTCACCAAGGCCACCATCACTAGGGGATTACAGAGCATGCTGTGACACTCTCCGGGGCCTGGTTGGCCAGGCTTATGTTGAAGAGCACATATCCTAACCCTAAGCTACCTGGGTGGCTGCACCATAGGGGCTGCACCGGATATAGGGCTGTGCCCGTAAGGGCTGTGGTCGCGTTTGGGAGCGTTAGGGACGCGTGGAGGCCGCAGGGCGCAGACCTCTGCCCATTTCCCTCCAGGATTAGGCCCTGATTCTCAGGCGTGGAGCCAGCCACTCCAAAACTGGCAGAAAGCAGCCCTCTCACCCCCAGGGCAAAGAGTGGGAAAGGCTGGTTACATCAAGTGTCTTTCAAATCTTTCACTTTCGAGAGCAGAGTGTTTACATTTAGGAATCATGAACAAGCAGCAATAGGAAAGCATACAGTATCAGAGGACAGAACACTGCCCTGCGCATATCAGTACACCCCAATGACAAAGTCAAAGATTTAAATGACCTGCTTAGCTATGAGTGGCTGACACCTCACAATGATTATCATCTCTCCGTGAAGCAAAACATCCTCGGAATTGGGTTGAAAGATAGATCTAATGTGCCAAAGGAAGGCAACATGGAAATTCAGTTTCCTGCTCTCAGGGGAAGGAGGGTCGACAGCCCAATGGGTTAATGCACCTACTGCAGCCTCCTATGTGGAGCCTGCAGGCGACGCATGCAGTTGCTGGTGAGATGCTGATACAGGTTCGCCTGCTATGCAGGGGCCCGTGGTCACCTCACAGCACCTCGAGAAGGTGTCCTGTTTGAGTCCCAGGGCAATCATTGTGTCAACCATGACCCGTAGATTACACCTTTTCCCCTCGTTTTTTTCCAATCAATTGGGGCCAGAGAGACAAGCTTTTGTATGGGCCTTACCAAGGCCAGCGTGCAGAAAACAAAGGCGCAACTGTTAGTAGTAACGCAGGTATTGAAGGGGCATTAGCTGTTGGCGGATGGCGCAGGGCAATGCATACCCATTTTCAAATAAAAAAAGGTTTTTTTTTATTAAAAAAAAAATACATGCCCAGGAAATTCCAGACCTTGGATTAGAACTCAGGTCTCCAGCATTCCAAGACCAAGCACTTATCACTTGTGCCACTGGTGGTTGTGCTTCTGACACTTGCTTTTGGGCGTATATATCTTTCTCCTGCACTCCCCTGTGAGCATACCCATTTGCGTTGTGAAACATGTTCACTGGAGCCTACAAGGATAGAACATCTGGCCCCCCCGCTCCCCCAAATACCAGCTAACTGCAGTGGCCTAGAGGTTAAGTGCTTGCATTACAGCAGCTGGGGGCCTGGGTTCGGGTCCTGCTTTCGGCACATAAACAGAATAGTTGGTCATCTCCTGGTACAGTTGGAGTGGAAGAAAGCGGAGAGGCGGGACTGTGGAAGCGAGGGAGTGCAGGCTAAAGGAAGAGGTGGGGTAGGCTAAAGGGGGAGGTAAGGTCGGATGAAGGGGTCCCTGGGGAGAAGAGGTGAGGCTGGCTGAGTCGGGGGAGGTCTAGAAGGGCATGGGGTAGGGGCCCTGGTAGAGGGAGGAAGAAAGCATAGAGGTGGGGCTGAGGAAGCCAGGAAGAAGGGGTGGTGGGGGCTGTGTAAAAGGAGAGTCCTAAGGTGGGGAAAGGGGCCATTGAGGAGGGCAGAAAAAAGGGTGCCAGTGGTGGGTGGAAAGGACAATGGGCTGACATTTTGTTCTCATCCAGCACTACCCTTTTAGCCTGCATTCCTCCTTTATTCCCTGCACTTCTCAGTCCCACCTCTATGCTTTCTTCCTCCCTCCCTCCCGCAGGGCACCTACCCCATGCCCTTCTCCCCCGACTCCGCCAGCCCCACCTCCTCTCCACAGGGACCCATGCATCCAGCCCTACCTCCCCCTTCAGCCCGCCCCACCTCACCTCACCTCACCTCCTCCTTTAGCCTGCACTCCCTCGCTTCTACCTCCCCCTTCAGCCCGCCCCACCTCACCTCCTCCTTTAGCCTGCACTCCCTCGCTTCCACAGTCCCACCCATCTGCTTGCTTCCACTGCAACTGTACAAGGAGATTACCAACTATTCCGTTTCTGTGCCGAAAGCAGGACTCAAACCCAGGCCCCCAGCGCTGTAACACAAGCACTTAACCTCTAGGCCACTGCAGTTAGCTGGTATTTGGGGGAGCTTGGGGGGGCATGATGTTCTAGCCTCATTTTCTTCAGTGAACATGTTTCACAATGCAAATGGGTATGCTCACAGGGGCATGCAGAAGAAAGACATATAGCCCAAAAGCTGCTTTCAGAAGCACAGCCACCAGTGGCTCCAGTGGGAAGTGATTGGTCTTGGAATGCGCGAGACCTGAGTTCTAATCCTCCTGGGCATGTTTTTTATTTATTTTTGCTGCTTGTTCATGATTTTTAAATGTAAAAACTCTGCACTCAAAAATAAAAATGATTTGACAGACTCTTGCTGTAGCCAGCCTTTCTCACTCTTTGCCCTGGGGGAGAACAACCCAATCACCCCTTCAGCCCCTCTTACTCGTCTCACAGCACCTCCCATAAGCGAGGAATGCATCTTTTGTTGGTAGATTTCCTTCATGAGGCTTAGCTAGGCCTGCATTCCTTTTCAAAGGGCCATAGAAGAGAGCAAAAAAGGAGAAGGCAGAATAGAGCATGAAATAGGTGGAAGACAAGGGGTCAGGGGGGTTGGCAGTAAAAGAAACAGGGCCTGGCCTGGCAGAGAGTTAGAAGTTAGGGAACACAATGAGCGAGGGAGGAGGAAAGATGCCTCAGGCATTGAGCTCTCGGACTCTTCCCCACCGTGCCTGCAGAAAGAGCCTTCTCCCGAATGGATACATTTGCCTGGAGAGCCCAGAACTAATTTCAGTTAGCCAGAGGGTAAACAGAGGCCAGGGAGAGGTGCACGCCCCTCCATTTGACTAGGCTTCTGGGGCTTCTGGGAGGAAAAAAGGCATCAGTATTCCAGCAAGATCATCGTCACCAAGGCCACCATCACTAGGGGATTACAGAGCATGCTGTGACACTCTCCGGGGCCTGGTTGGCCAGGCTTATGTTGAAGAGCACATATCCTAACCCTAAGCTACCTGGGTGGCTGCACCATAGGGGCTGCACCGGATATAGGGCTGTGCCCGTAAGGGCTGTGGTCGCGTTTGGGAGCGTTAGGGACGCGTGGAGGCCGCAGGGCGCAGACCTCTGCCCATTTCCCTCCAGGATTAGGCCCTGATTCTCAGGCGTGGAGCCAGCCACTCCAAAACTGGCAGAAAGCAGCCCTCTCACCCCCAGGGCAAAGAGTGGGAAAGGCTGGTTACATCAAGTGTCTTTCAAATCTTTCACTTTCGAGAGCAGAGTGTTTACATTTTGGAATCATGAACAAGCAGCAATAGGAAAGCATACAGTATCAGAGGACAGAACACTGCCCTGCGCATATCAGTACACCCCAATGACAAAGTCAAAGATTTAAATGACTTGCTTAGCTATGAGTGGCTGACACCTCACAATGATTATCATCTCTCCGTGAAGCAAAACATCCTCGGAATTGGGTTGAAAGATAGATCTAATGTGCCAAAGGAAGGCAACATGGAAATTCAGTTTCCTGCTCTCAGGGGAAGGAGGGTCGACAGCCCAATGGGTTAATGCACCTACTGCAGCCTCCTATGTGGAGCCTGCAGGCGACGCATGCAGTTGCTGGTGAGATGCTGATACAGGTTCGCCTGCTATGCAGGGGCCCGTGGTCACCTCACAGCACCTCGAGAAGGTGTCCTGTTTGAGTCCCAGGGCAATCATTGTGTCAACCATGACCCGTAGATTACACCTTTTCCCCTCGTTTTTTTCCAATCAATTGGGGCCAGAGAGACAAGCTTTTGTATGGGCCTTACCAAGGCCAGCGTGCAGAAAACAAAGGCGCAACTGTTAGTAGTAACGCAGGTATTGAAGGGGCATTAGCTGTTGGCGGATGGCGCAGGGCAATGCATACCCATTTTCAAATAAAAAAAGGTTTTTTTTTATTAAAAAAAAAATACATGCCCAGGAAATTCCAGACCTTGGATTAGAACTCAGGTCTCCAGCATTCCAAGACCAAGCACTTATCACTTGTGCCACTGGTGGTTGTGCTTCTGAGACTTGCTTTTGGGCGTATATATCTTTCTCCTGCACTCCCCTGTGAGCATACCCATTTGCGTTGTGAAACATGTTCACTGGAGCCTACAAGGATAGAACATCTGGCCCCCCCGCTCCCCCAAATACCAGCTAACTGCAGTGGCCTAGAGGTTAAGTGCTTGCATTACAGCAGCTGGGGGCCTGGGTTCGGGTCCTGCTTTCGGCACATAAACAGAATAGTTGGTCATCTCCTGGTACAGTTGGAGTGGAAGAAAGCGGAGAGGCGGGACTGTGGAAGCGAGGGAGTGCAGGCTAAAGGAAGAGGTGGGGTAGGCTAAAGGGGGAGGTAAGGTCGGATGAAGGGGTCCCTGGGGAGAAGAGGTGAGGCTGGCTGAGTCGGGGGAGGTCTAGAAGGGCATGGGGTAGGGGCCCTGGTAGAGGGAGGAAGAAAGCATAGAGGTGGGGCTGAGGAAGCCAGGAAGAAGGGGTGGTGGGGGCTGTGTAAAAGGAGAGTCCTAAGGTGGGGAAAGGGGCCATTGAGGAGGGCAGAAAAAAGGGTGCCAGTGGTGGGTGGAAAGGACAATGGGCTGACATTTTGTTCTCATCCAGCACTACCCTTTTAGCCTGCATTCCTCCTTTATTCCCTGCACTTCTCAGTCCCACCTCTATGCTTTCTTCCTCCCTCCCTCCCGCAGGGCACCTACCCCATGCCCTTCTCCCCCGACTCCGCCAGCCCCACCTCCTCTCCACAGGGACCCATGCATCCAGCCCTACCTCCCCCTACCTCACCTCACCTCACCTCCTCCTTTAGCCTGCACTCCCTCGCTTCTACCTCCCCCTTCAGCCCGCCCCACCTCACCTCCTCCTTTAGCCTGCACTCCCTCGCTTCCACAGTCCCACCCATCTGCTTGCTTCCACTGCAACTGTACAAGGAGATTACCAACTATTCCGTTTCTGTGCCGAAAGCAGGACTCAAACCCAGGCCCCCAGCGCTGTAACACAAGCACTTAACCTCTAGGCCACTGCAGTTAGCTGGTATTTGGGGGAGCTTGGGGGGGCATGATGTTCTAGCCTCATTTTCTTCAGTGAACATGTTTCACAATGCAAATGGGTATGCTCACAGGGGCATGCAGAAGAAAGACATATAGCCCAAAAGCTGCTTTCAGAAGCACAGCCACCAGTGGCTCCAGTGGGAAGTGATTGGTCTTGGAATGCGCGAGACCTGAGTTCTAATCCTCCTGGGCATGTTTTTTATTTATTTTTGCTGCTTGTTCATGATTTTTAAATGTAAAAACTCTGCACTCAAAAATAAAAATGATTTGACAGACTCTTGCTGTAGCCAGCCTTTCTCACTCTTTGCCCTGGGGGAGAACAACCCAATCACCCCTTCAGCCCCTCTTACTCGTCTCACAGCACCTCCCATAAGCGAGGAATGCATCTTTTGTTGGTAGATTTCCTTCATGAGGCTTAGCTAGGCCTGCATTCCTTTTCAAAGGGCCATAGAAGAGAGCAAAAAAGGAGAAGGCAGAATAGAGCATGAAATAGGTGGAAGACAAGGGGTCAGGGGGGTTGGCAGTAAAAGAAACAGGGCCTGGCCTGGCAGAGAGTTAGAAGTTAGGGAACACAATGAGCGAGGGAGGAGGAAAGATGCCTCAGGCATTGAGCTCTCGGACTCTTCCCCACCGTGCCTGCAGAAAGAGCCTTCTCCCGAATGGATACATTTGCCTGGAGAGCCCAGAACTAATTTCAGTTAGCCAGAGGGTAAACAGAGGCCAGGGAGAGGTGCACGCCCCTCCATTTGACTAGGCTTCTGGGGCTTCTGGGAGGAAAAAAGGCATCAGTATTCCAGCAAGATCATCGTCACCAAGGCCACCATCACTAGGGGATTACAGAGCATGCTGTGACACTCTCCGGGGCCTGGTTGGCCAGGCTTATGTTGAAGAGCACATATCCTAACCCTAAGCTACCTGGGTGGCTGCACCATAGGGGCTGCACCGGATATAGGGCTGTGCCCGTAAGGGCTGTGGTCGCGTTTGGGAGCGTTAGGGACGCGTGGAGGCCGCAGGGCGCAGACCTCTGCCCATTTCCCTCCAGGATTAGGCCCTGATTCTCAGGCGTGGAGCCAGCCACTCCAAAACTGGCAGAAAGCAGCCCTCTCACCCCCAGGGCAAAGAGTGGGAAAGGCTGGTTACATCAAGTGTCTTTCAAATCTTTCACTTTCGAGAGCAGAGTGTTTACATTTTGGAATCATGAACAAGCAGCAATAGGAAAGCATACAGTATCAGAGGACAGAACACTGCCCTGCGCATATCAGTACACCCCAATGACAAAGTCAAAGATTTAAATGACTTGCTTAGCTATGAGTGGCTGACACCTCACAATGATTATCATCTCTCCGTGAAGCAAAACATCCTCGGAATTGGGTTGAAAGATAGATCTAATGTGCCAAAGGAAGGCAACATGGAAATTCAGTTTCCTGCTCTCAGGGGAAGGAGGGTCGACAGCCCAATGGGTTAATGCACCTACTGCAGCCTCCTATGTGGAGCCTGCAGGCGACGCATGCAGTTGCTGGTGAGATGCTGATACAGGTTCGCCTGCTATGCAGGGGCCCGTGGTCACCTCACAGCACCTCGAGAAGGTGTCCTGTTTGAGTCCCAGGGCAATCATTGTGTCAACCATGACCCGTAGATTACACCTTTTCCCCTCGTTTTTTTCCAATCAATTGGGGCCAGAGAGACAAGCTTTTGTATGGGCCTTACCAAGGCCAGCGTGCAGAAAACAAAGGCGCAACTGTTAGTAGTAACGCAGGTATTGAAGGGGCATTAGCTGTTGGCGGATGGCGCAGGGCAATGCATACCCATTTTCAAATAAAAAAAGGTTTTTTTTTATTAAAAAAAAAATACATGCCCAGGAAATTCCAGACCTTGGATTAGAACTCAGGTCTCCAGCATTCCAAGACCAAGCACTTATCACTTGTGCCACTGGTGGTTGTGCTTCTGAGACTTGCTTTTGGGCGTATATATCTTTCTCCTGCACTCCCCTGTGAGCATACCCATTTGCGTTGTGAAACATGTTCACTGGAGCCTACAAGGATAGAACATCTGGCCCCCCCGCTCCCCCAAATACCAGCTAACTGCAGTGGCCTAGAGGTTAAGTGCTTGCATTACAGCAGCTGGGGGCCTGGGTTCGGGTCCTGCTTTCGGCACATAAACAGAATAGTTGGTCATCTCCTGGTACAGTTGGAGTGGAAGAAAGCGGAGAGGCGGGACTGTGGAAGCGAGGGAGTGCAGGCTAAAGGAAGAGGTGGGGTAGGCTAAAGGGGGAGGTAAGGTCGGATGAAGGGGTCCCTGGGGAGAAGAGGTGAGGCTGGCTGAGTCGGGGGAGGTCTAGAAGGGCATGGGGTAGGGGCCCTGGTAGAGGGAGGAAGAAAGCATAGAGGTGGGGCTGAGGAAGCCAGGAAGAAGGGGTGGTGGGGGCTGTGTAAAAGGAGAGTCCTAAGGTGGGGAAAGGGGCCATTGAGGAGGGCAGAAAAAAGGGTGCCAGTGGTGGGTGGAAAGGACAATGGGCTGACATTTTGTTCTCATCCAGCACTACCCTTTTAGCCTGCATTCCTCCTTTATTCCCTGCACTTCTCAGTCCCACCTCTATGCTTTCTTCCTCCCTCCCTCCCGCAGGGCACCTACCCCATGCCCTTCTCCCCCGACTCCGCCAGCCCCACCTCCTCTCCACAGGGACCCATGCATCCAGCCCTACCTCCCCCTTCAGCCCGCCCCACCTCACCTCACCTCACCTCCTCCTTTAGCCTGCACTCCCTCGCTTCTACCTCCCCCTTCAGCCCGCCCCACCTCACCTCCTCCTTTAGCCTGCACTCCCTCGCTTCCACAGTCCCACCCATCTGCTTGCTTCCACTGCAACTGTACAAGGAGATTACCAACTATTCCGTTTCTGTGCCGAAAGCAGGACTCAAACCCAGGCCCCCAGCGCTGTAACACAAGCACTTAACCTCTAGGCCACTGCAGTTAGCTGGTATTTGGGGGAGCTTGGGGGGGCATGATGTTCTAGCCTCATTTTCTTCAGTGAACATGTTTCACAATGCAAATGGGTATGCTCACAGGGGCATGCAGAAGAAAGACATATAGCCCAAAAGCTGCTTTCAGAAGCACAGCCACCAGTGGCTCCAGTGGGAAGTGATTGGTCTTGGAATGCGCGAGACCTGAGTTCTAATCCTCCTGGGCATGTTTTTTATTTATTTTTGCTGCTTGTTCATGATTTTTAAATGTAAAAACTCTGCACTCAAAAATAAAAATGATTTGACAGACTCTTGCTGTAGCCAGCCTTTCTCACTCTTTGCCCTGGGGGAGAACAACCCAATCACCCCTTCAGCCCCTCTTACTCGTCTCACAGCACCTCCCATAAGCGAGGAATGCATCTTTTGTTGGTAGATTTCCTTCATGAGGCTTAGCTAGGCCTGCATTCCTTTTCAAAGGGCCATAGAAGAGAGCAAAAAAGGAGAAGGCAGAATAGAGCATGAAATAGGTGGAAGACAAGGGGTCAGGGGGGTTGGCAGTAAAAGAAACAGGGCCTGGCCTGGCAGAGAGTTAGAAGTTAGGGAACACAATGAGCGAGGGAGGAGGAAAGATGCCTCAGGCATTGAGCTCTCGGACTCTTCCCCACCGTGCCTGCAGAAAGAGCCTTCTCCCGAATGGATACATTTGCCTGGAGAGCCCAGAACTAATTTCAGTTAGCCAGAGGGTAAACAGAGGCCAGGGAGAGGTGCACGCCCCTCCATTTGACTAGGCTTCTGGGGCTTCTGGGAGGAAAAAAGGCATCAGTATTCCAGCAAGATCATCGTCACCAAGGCCACCATCACTAGGGGATTACAGAGCATGCTGTGACACTCTCCGGGGCCTGGTTGGCCAGGCTTATGTTGAAGAGCACATATCCTAACCCTAAGCTACCTGGGTGGCTGCACCATAGGGGCTGCACCGGATATAGGGCTGTGCCCGTAAGGGCTGTGGTCGCGTTTGGGAGCGTTAGGGACGCGTGGAGGCCGCAGGGCGCAGACCTCTGCCCATTTCCCTCCAGGATTAGGCCCTGATTCTCAGGCGTGGAGCCAGCCACTCCAAAACTGGCAGAAAGCAGCCCTCTCACCCCCAGGGCAAAGAGTGGGAAAGGCTGGTTACATCAAGTGTCTTTCAAATCTTTCACTTTCGAGAGCAGAGTGTTTACATTTAGGAATCATGAACAAGCAGCAATAGGAAAGCATACAGTATCAGAGGACAGAACACTGCCCTGCGCATATCAGTACACCCCAATGACAAAGTCAAAGATTTAAATGACCTGCTTAGCTATGAGTGGCTGACACCTCACAATGATTATCATCTCTCCGTGAAGCAAAACATCCTCGGAATTGGGTTGAAAGATAGATCTAATGTGCCAAAGGAAGGCAACATGGAAATTCAGTTTCCTGCTCTCAGGGGAAGGAGGGTCGACAGCCCAATGGGTTAATGCACCTACTGCAGCCTCCTATGTGGAGCCTGCAGGCGACGCATGCAGTTGCTGGTGAGATGCTGATACAGGTTCGCCTGCTATGCAGGGGCCCGTGGTCACCTCACAGCACCTCGAGAAGGTGTCCTGTTTGAGTCCCAGGGCAATCATTGTGTCAACCATGACCCGTAGATTACACCTTTTCCCCTCGTTTTTTTCCAATCAATTGGGGCCAGAGAGACAAGCTTTTGTATGGGCCTTACCAAGGCCAGCGTGCAGAAAACAAAGGCGCAACTGTTAGTAGTAACGCAGGTATTGAAGGGGCATTAGCTGTTGGCGGATGGCGCAGGGCAATGCATACCCATTTTCAAATAAAAAAAGGTTTTTTTTTATTAAAAAAAAAATACATGCCCAGGAAATTCCAGACCTTGGATTAGAACTCAGGTCTCCAGCATTCCAAGACCAAGCACTTATCACTTGTGCCACTGGTGGTTGTGCTTCTGACACTTGCTTTTGGGCGTATATATCTTTCTCCTGCACTCCCCTGTGAGCATACCCATTTGCGTTGTGAAACATGTTCACTGGAGCCTACAAGGATAGAACATCTGGCCCCCCCGCTCCCCCAAATACCAGCTAACTGCAGTGGCCTAGAGGTTAAGTGCTTGCATTACAGCAGCTGGGGGCCTGGGTTCGGGTCCTGCTTTCGGCACATAAACAGAATAGTTGGTCATCTCCTGGTACAGTTGGAGTGGAAGAAAGCGGAGAGGCGGGACTGTGGAAGCGAGGGAGTGCAGGCTAAAGGAAGAGGTGGGGTAGGCTAAAGGGGGAGGTAAGGTCGGATGAAGGGGTCCCTGGGGAGAAGAGGTGAGGCTGGCTGAGTCGGGGGAGGTCTAGAAGGGCATGGGGTAGGGGCCCTGGTAGAGGGAGGAAGAAAGCATAGAGGTGGGGCTGAGGAAGCCAGGAAGAAGGGGTGGTGGGGGCTGTGTAAAAGGAGAGTCCTAAGGTGGGGAAAGGGGCCATTGAGGAGGGCAGAAAAAAGGGTGCCAGTGGTGGGTGGAAAGGACAATGGGCTGACATTTTGTTCTCATCCAGCACTACCCTTTTAGCCTGCATTCCTCCTTTATTCCCTGCACTTCTCAGTCCCACCTCTATGCTTTCTTCCTCCCTCCCTCCCGCAGGGCACCTACCCCATGCCCTTCTCCCCCGACTCCGCCAGCCCCACCTCCTCTCCACAGGGACCCATGCATCCAGCCCTACCTCCCCCTTCAGCCCGCCCCACCTCACCTCACCTCACCTCCTCCTTTAGCCTGCACTCCCTCGCTTCTACCTCCCCCTTCAGCCCGCCCCACCTCACCTCCTCCTTTAGCCTGCACTCCCTCGCTTCCACAGTCCCACCCATCTGCTTGCTTCCACTGCAACTGTACAAGGAGATTACCAACTATTCCGTTTCTGTGCCGAAAGCAGGACTCAAACCCAGGCCCCCAGCGCTGTAACACAAGCACTTAACCTCTAGGCCACTGCAGTTAGCTGGTATTTGGGGGAGCTTGGGGGGGCATGATGTTCTAGCCTCATTTTCTTCAGTGAACATGTTTCACAATGCAAATGGGTATGCTCACAGGGGCATGCAGAAGAAAGACATATAGCCCAAAAGCTGCTTTCAGAAGCACAGCCACCAGTGGCTCCAGTGGGAAGTGATTGGTCTTGGAATGCGCGAGACCTGAGTTCTAATCCTCCTGGGCATGTTTTTTATTTATTTTTGCTGCTTGTTCATGATTTTTAAATGTAAAAACTCTGCACTCAAAAATAAAAATGATTTGACAGACTCTTGCTGTAGCCAGCCTTTCTCACTCTTTGCCCTGGGGGAGAACAACCCAATCACCCCTTCAGCCCCTCTTACTCGTCTCACAGCACCTCCCATAAGCGAGGAATGCATCTTTTGTTGGTAGATTTCCTTCATGAGGCTTAGCTAGGCCTGCATTCCTTTTCAAAGGGCCATAGAAGAGAGCAAAAAAGGAGAAGGCAGAATAGAGCATGAAATAGGTGGAAGACAAGGGGTCAGGGGGGTTGGCAGTAAAAGAAACAGGGCCTGGCCTGGCAGAGAGTTAGAAGTTAGGGAACACAATGAGCGAGGGAGGAGGAAAGATGCCTCAGGCATTGAGCTCTCGGACTCTTCCCCACCGTGCCTGCAGAAAGAGCCTTCTCCCGAATGGATACATTTGCCTGGAGAGCCCAGAACTAATTTCAGTTAGCCAGAGGGTAAACAGAGGCCAGGGAGAGGTGCACGCCCCTCCATTTGACTAGGCTTCTGGGGCTTCTGGGAGGAAAAAAGGCATCAGTATTCCAGCAAGATCATCGTCACCAAGGCCACCATCACTAGGGGATTACAGAGCATGCTGTGACACTCTCCGGGGCCTGGTTGGCCAGGCTTATGTTGAAGAGCACATATCCTAACCCTAAGCTACCTGGGTGGCTGCACCATAGGGGCTGCACCGGATATAGGGCTGTGCCCGTAAGGGCTGTGGTCGCGTTTGGGAGCGTGTGGAGGCCGCAGGGCGCAGACCTCTGCCCATTTCACTCCAGGATTAGGCCCTGATTCTCAGGCGTGGAGCCAGCCACTCCAAAACTGGCAGAAAGCAGCCCTCTCACCCCCAGGGCAAAGAGTGGGTAAGGCTGGTTACATCAAGAGTCTTTCAAATCTTTCACTTTCGAGAGCAGAGTGTTTACATTTAGGAATCATGAACAAGCAGCAATAGGAAAGCATACAGTATCAGAGGACAGAACACTGCCCTGCGCATATCAGTACACCCCAATGACAAAGTCAAAGATTTAAATGACTTGCTTAGCTATGAGTGGCTGACACCTCACAATGATTATCATCTCTCCGTGAAGCAAAACATCCTCGGAATTGGGTTGAAAGATAGATCTAATGTGCCAAAGGAAGGCAACATGGAAATTCAGTTTCCTGCTCTCAGGGGAAGGAGGGTCGACAGCCCAATGGGTTAATGCACCTACTGCAGCCTCCTATGTGGAGCCTGCAGGCGACGCATGCAGTTGCTGGTGAGATGCTGATACAGGTTCGCCTGCTATGCAGGGGCCCGTGGTCACCTCACAGCACCTCGAGAAGGTGTCCTGTTTGAGTCCCAGGGCAATCATTGTGTCAACCATGACCCGTAGATTACACCTTTTCCCCTCGTTTTTTTCCAATCAATTGGGGCCAGAGAGACAAGCTTTTGTATGGGCCTTACCAAGGCCAGCGTGCAGAAAACAAAGGCGCAACTGTTAGTAGTAACGCAGGTATTGAAGGGGCATTAGCTGTTGGCGGATGGCGCAGGGCAATGCATACCCATTTTCAAATAAAAAAAGGTTTTTTTTTATTAAAAAAAAAATACATGCCCAGGAAATTCCAGACCTTGGATTAGAACTCAGGTCTCCAGCATTCCAAGACCAAGCACTTATCACTTGTGCCACTGGTGGTTGTGCTTCTGAGACTTGCTTTTGGGCGTATATATCTTTCTCCTGCACTCCCCTGTGAGCATACCCATTTGCGTTGTGAAACATGTTCACTGGAGCCTACAAGGATAGAACATCTGGCCCCCCCGCTCCCCCAAATACCAGCTAACTGCAGTGGCCTAGAGGTTAAGTGCTTGCATTACAGCAGCTGGGGGCCTGGGTTCGGGTCCTGCTTTCGGCACATAAACAGAATAGTTGGTCATCTCCTGGTACAGTTGGAGTGGAAGAAAGCGGAGAGGCGGGACTGTGGAAGCGAGGGAGTGCAGGCTAAAGGAAGAGGTGGGGTAGGCTAAAGGGGGAGGTAAGGTCGGATGAAGGGGTCCCTGGGGAGAAGAGGTGAGGCTGGCTGAGTCGGGGGAGGTCTAGAAGGGCATGGGGTAGGGGCCCTGGTAGAGGGAGGAAGAAAGCATAGAGGTGGGGCTGAGGAAGCCAGGAAGAAGGGGTGGTGGGGGCTGTGTAAAAGGAGAGTCCTAAGGTGGGGAAAGGGGCCATTGAGGAGGGCAGAAAAAAGGGTGCCAGTGGTGGGTGGAAAGGACAATGGGCTGACATTTTGTTCTCATCCAGCACTACCCTTTTAGCCTGCATTCCTCCTTTATTCCCTGCACTTCTCAGTCCCACCTCTATGCTTTCTTCCTCCCTCCCTCCCGCAGGGCACCTACCCCATGCCCTTCTCCCCCGACTCCGCCAGCCCCACCTCCTCTCCACAGGGACCCATGCATCCAGCCCTACCTCCCCCTTCAGCCCGCCCCACCTCACCTCACCTCACCTCCTCCTTTAGCCTGCACTCCCTCGCTTCTACCTCCCCCTTCAGCCCGCCCCACCTCACCTCCTCCTTTAGCCTGCACTCCCTCGCTTCCACAGTCCCACCCATCTGCTTGCTTCCACTGCAACTGTACAAGGAGATTACCAACTATTCCGTTTCTGTGCCGAAAGCAGGACTCAAACCCAGGCCCCCAGCGCTGTAACACAAGCACTTAACCTCTAGGCCACTGCAGTTAGCTGGTATTTGGGGGAGCTTGGGGGGGCATGATGTTCTAGCCTCATTTTCTTCAGTGAACATGTTTCACAATGCAAATGGGTATGCTCACAGGGGCATGCAGAAGAAAGACATATAGCCCAAAAGCTGCTTTCAGAAGCACAGCCACCAGTGGCTCCAGTGGGAAGTGATTGGTCTTGGAATGCGCGAGACCTGAGTTCTAATCCTCCTGGGCATGTTTTTTATTTATTTTTGCTGCTTGTTCATGATTTTTAAATGTAAAAACTCTGCACTCAAAAATAAAAATGATTTGACAGACTCTTGCTGTAGCCAGCCTTTCTCACTCTTTGCCCTGGGGGAGAACAACCCAATCACCCCTTCAGCCCCTCTTACTCGTCTCACAGCACCTCCCATAAGCGAGGAATGCATCTTTTGTTGGTAGATTTCCTTCATGAGGCTTAGCTAGGCCTGCATTCCTTTTCAAAGGGCCATAGAAGAGAGCAAAAAAGGAGAAGGCAGAATAGAGCATGAAATAGGTGGAAGACAAGGGGTCAGGGGGGTTGGCAGTAAAAGAAACAGGGCCTGGCCTGGCAGAGAGTTAGAAGTTAGGGAACACAATGAGCGAGGGAGGAGGAAAGATGCCTCAGGCATTGAGCTCTCGGACTCTTCCCCACCGTGCCTGCAGAAAGAGCCTTCTCCCGAATGGATACATTTGCCTGGAGAGCCCAGAACTAATTTCAGTTAGCCAGAGGGTAAACAGAGGCCAGGGAGAGGTGCACGCCCCTCCATTTGACTAGGCTTCTGGGGCTTCTGGGAGGAAAAAAGGCATCAGTATTCCAGCAAGATCATCGTCACCAAGGCCACCATCACTAGGGGATTACAGAGCATGCTGTGACACTCTCCGGGGCCTGGTTGGCCAGGCTTATGTTGAAGAGCACATATCCTAACCCTAAGCTACCTGGGTGGCTGCACCATAGGGGCTGCACCGGATATAGGGCTGTGCCCGTAAGGGCTGTGGTCGCGTTTGGGAGCGTTAGGGACGCGTGGAGGCCGCAGGGCGCAGACCTCTGCCCATTTCCCTCCAGGATTAGGCCCTGATTCTCAGGCGTGGAGCCAGCCACTCCAAAACTGGCAGAAAGCAGCCCTCTCACCCCCAGGGCAAAGAGTGGGAAAGGCTGGTTACATCAAGTGTCTTTCAAATCTTTCACTTTCGAGAGCAGAGTGTTTACATTTAGGAATCATGAACAAGCAGCAATAGGAAAGCATACAGTATCAGAGGACAGAACACTGCCCTGCGCATATCAGTACACCCCAATGACAAAGTCAAAGATTTAAATGACCTGCTTAGCTATGAGTGGCTGACACCTCACAATGATTATCATCTCTCCGTGAAGCAAAACATCCTCGGAATTGGGTTGAAAGATAGATCTAATGTGCCAAAGGAAGGCAACATGGAAATTCAGTTTCCTGCTCTCAGGGGAAGGAGGGTCGACAGCCCAATGGGTTAATGCACCTACTGCAGCCTCCTATGTGGAGCCTGCAGGCGACGCATGCAGTTGCTGGTGAGATGCTGATACAGGTTCGCCTGCTATGCAGGGGCCCGTGGTCACCTCACAGCACCTCGAGAAGGTGTCCTGTTTGAGTCCCAGGGCAATCATTGTGTCAACCATGACCCGTAGATTACACCTTTTCCCCTCGTTTTTTTCCAATCAATTGGGGCCAGAGAGACAAGCTTTTGTATGGGCCTTACCAAGGCCAGCGTGCAGAAAACAAAGGCGCAACTGTTAGTAGTAACGCAGGTATTGAAGGGGCATTAGCTGTTGGCGGATGGCGCAGGGCAATGCATACCCATTTTCAAATAAAAAAAGGTTTTTTTTTATTAAAAAAAAAATACATGCCCAGGAAATTCCAGACCTTGGATTAGAACTCAGGTCTCCAGCATTCCAAGACCAAGCACTTATCACTTGTGCCACTGGTGGTTGTGCTTCTGACACTTGCTTTTGGGCGTATATATCTTTCTCCTGCACTCCCCTGTGAGCATACCCATTTGCGTTGTGAAACATGTTCACTGGAGCCTACAAGGATAGAACATCTGGCCCCCCCGCTCCCCCAAATACCAGCTAACTGCAGTGGCCTAGAGGTTAAGTGCTTGCATTACAGCAGCTGGGGGCCTGGGTTCGGGTCCTGCTTTCGGCACATAAACAGAATAGTTGGTCATCTCCTGGTACAGTTGGAGTGGAAGAAAGCGGAGAGGCGGGACTGTGGAAGCGAGGGAGTGCAGGCTAAAGGAAGAGGTGGGGTAGGCTAAAGGGGGAGGTAAGGTCGGATGAAGGGGTCCCTGGGGAGAAGAGGTGAGGCTGGCTGAGTCGGGGGAGGTCTAGAAGGGCATGGGGTAGGGGCCCTGGTAGAGGGAGGAAGAAAGCATAGAGGTGGGGCTGAGGAAGCCAGGAAGAAGGGGTGGTGGGGGCTGTGTAAAAGGAGAGTCCTAAGGTGGGGAAAGGGGCCATTGAGGAGGGCAGAAAAAAGGGTGCCAGTGGTGGGTGGAAAGGACAATGGGCTGACATTTTGTTCTCATCCAGCACTACCCTTTTAGCCTGCATTCCTCCTTTATTCCCTGCACTTCTCAGTCCCACCTCTATGCTTTCTTCCTCCCTCCCTCCCGCAGGGCACCTACCCCATGCCCTTCTCCCCCGACTCCGCCAGCCCCACCTCCTCTCCACAGGGACCCATGCATCCAGCCCTACCTCCCCCTTCAGCCCGCCCCACCTCACCTCACCTCACCTCCTCCTTTAGCCTGCACTCCCTCGCTTCTACCTCCCCCTTCAGCCCGCCCCACCTCACCTCCTCCTTTAGCCTGCACTCCCTCGCTTCCACAGTCCCACCCATCTGCTTGCTTCCACTGCAACTGTACAAGGAGATTACCAACTATTCCGTTTCTGTGCCGAAAGCAGGACTCAAACCCAGGCCCCCAGCGCTGTAACACAAGCACTTAACCTCTAGGCCACTGCAGTTAGCTGGTATTTGGGGGAGCTTGGGGGGGCATGATGTTCTAGCCTCATTTTCTTCAGTGAACATGTTTCACAATGCAAATGGGTATGCTCACAGGGGCATGCAGAAGAAAGACATATAGCCCAAAAGCTGCTTTCAGAAGCACAGCCACCAGTGGCTCCAGTGGGAAGTGATTGGTCTTGGAATGCGCGAGACCTGAGTTCTAATCCTCCTGGGCATGTTTTTTATTTATTTTTGCTGCTTGTTCATGATTTTTAAATGTAAAAACTCTGCACTCAAAAATAAAAATGATTTGACAGACTCTTGCTGTAGCCAGCCTTTCTCACTCTTTGCCCTGGGGGAGAACAACCCAATCACCCCTTCAGCCCCTCTTACTCGTCTCACAGCACCTCCCATAAGCGAGGAATGCATCTTTTGTTGGTAGATTTCCTTCATGAGGCTTAGCTAGGCCTGCATTCCTTTTCAAAGGGCCATAGAAGAGAGCAAAAAAGGAGAAGGCAGAATAGAGCATGAAATAGGTGGAAGACAAGGGGTCAGGGGGGTTGGCAGTAAAAGAAACAGGGCCTGGCCTGGCAGAGAGTTAGAAGTTAGGGAACACAATGAGCGAGGGAGGAGGAAAGATGCCTCAGGCATTGAGCTCTCGGACTCTTCCCCACCGTGCCTGCAGAAAGAGCCTTCTCCCGAATGGATACATTTGCCTGGAGAGCCCAGAACTAATTTCAGTTAGCCAGAGGGTAAACAGAGGCCAGGGAGAGGTGCACGCCCCTCCATTTGACTAGGCTTCTGGGGCTTCTGGGAGGAAAAAAGGCATCAGTATTCCAGCAAGATCATCGTCACCAAGGCCACCATCACTAGGGGATTACAGAGCATGCTGTGACACTCTCCGGGGCCTGGTTGGCCAGGCTTATGTTGAAGAGCACATATCCTAACCCTAAGCTACCTGGGTGGCTGCACCATAGGGGCTGCACCGGATATAGGGCTGTGCCCGTAAGGGCTGTGGTCGCGTTTGGGAGCGTTAGGGACGCGTGGAGGCCGCAGGGCGCAGACCTCTGCCCATTTCCCTCCAGGATTAGGCCCTGATTCTCAGGCGTGGAGCCAGCCACTCCAAAACTGGCAGAAAGCAGCCCTCTCACCCCCAGGGCAAAGAGTGGGAAAGGCTGGTTACATCAAGTGTCTTTCAAATCTTTCACTTTCGAGAGCAGAGTGTTTACATTTTGGAATCATGAACAAGCAGCAATAGGAAAGCATACAGTATCAGAGGACAGAACACTGCCCTGCGCATATCAGTACACCCCAATGACAAAGTCAAAGATTTAAATGACTTGCTTAGCTATGAGTGGCTGACACCTCACAATGATTATCATCTCTCCGTGAAGCAAAACATCCTCGGAATTGGGTTGAAAGATAGATCTAATGTGCCAAAGGAAGGCAACATGGAAATTCAGTTTCCTGCTCTCAGGGGAAGGAGGGTCGACAGCCCAATGGGTTAATGCACCTACTGCAGCCTCCTATGTGGAGCCTGCAGGCGACGCATGCAGTTGCTGGTGAGATGCTGATACAGGTTCGCCTGCTATGCAGGGGCCCGTGGTCACCTCACAGCACCTCGAGAAGGTGTCCTGTTTGAGTCCCAGGGCAATCATTGTGTCAACCATGACCCGTAGATTACACCTTTTCCCCTCGTTTTTTTCCAATCAATTGGGGCCAGAGAGACAAGCTTTTGTATGGGCCTTACCAAGGCCAGCGTGCAGAAAACAAAGGCGCAACTGTTAGTAGTAACGCAGGTATTGAAGGGGCATTAGCTGTTGGCGGATGGCGCAGGGCAATGCATACCCATTTTCAAATAAAAAAAGGTTTTTTTTTATTAAAAAAAAAATACATGCCCAGGAAATTCCAGACCTTGGATTAGAACTCAGGTCTCCAGCATTCCAAGACCAAGCACTTATCACTTGTGCCACTGGTGGTTGTGCTTCTGAGACTTGCTTTTGGGCGTATATATCTTTCTCCTGCACTCCCCTGTGAGCATACCCATTTGCGTTGTGAAACATGTTCACTGGAGCCTACAAGGATAGAACATCTGGCCCCCCCGCTCCCCCAAATACCAGCTAACTGCAGTGGCCTAGAGGTTAAGTGCTTGCATTACAGCAGCTGGGGGCCTGGGTTCGGGTCCTGCTTTCGGCACATAAACAGAATAGTTGGTCATCTCCTGGTACAGTTGGAGTGGAAGAAAGCGGAGAGGCGGGACTGTGGAAGCGAGGGAGTGCAGGCTAAAGGAAGAGGTGGGGTAGGCTAAAGGGGGAGGTAAGGTCGGATGAAGGGGTCCCTGGGGAGAAGAGGTGAGGCTGGCTGAGTCGGGGGAGGTCTAGAAGGGCATGGGGTAGGGGCCCTGGTAGAGGGAGGAAGAAAGCATAGAGGTGGGGCTGAGGAAGCCAGGAAGAAGGGGTGGTGGGGGCTGTGTAAAAGGAGAGTCCTAAGGTGGGGAAAGGGGCCATTGAGGAGGGCAGAAAAAAGGGTGCCAGTGGTGGGTGGAAAGGACAATGGGCTGACATTTTGTTCTCATCCAGCACTACCCTTTTAGCCTGCATTCCTCCTTTATTCCCTGCACTTCTCAGTCCCACCTCTATGCTTTCTTCCTCCCTCCCTCCCGCAGGGCACCTACCCCATGCCCTTCTCCCCCGACTCCGCCAGCCCCACCTCCTCTCCACAGGGACCCATGCATCCAGCCCTACCTCCCCCTTCAGCCCGCCCCACCTCACCTCACCTCACCTCCTCCTTTAGCCTGCACTCCCTCGCTTCTACCTCCCCCTTCAGCCCGCCCCACCTCACCTCCTCCTTTAGCCTGCACTCCCTCGCTTCCACAGTCCCACCCATCTGCTTGCTTCCACTGCAACTGTACAAGGAGATTACCAACTATTCCGTTTCTGTGCCGAAAGCAGGACTCAAACCCAGGCCCCCAGCGCTGTAACACAAGCACTTAACCTCTAGGCCACTGCAGTTAGCTGGTATTTGGGGGAGCTTGGGGGGGCATGATGTTCTAGCCTCATTTTCTTCAGTGAACATGTTTCACAATGCAAATGGGTATGCTCACAGGGGCATGCAGAAGAAAGACATATAGCCCAAAAGCTGCTTTCAGAAGCACAGCCACCAGTGGCTCCAGTGGGAAGTGATTGGTCTTGGAATGCGCGAGACCTGAGTTCTAATCCTCCTGGGCATGTTTTTTATTTATTTTTGCTGCTTGTTCATGATTTTTAAATGTAAAAACTCTGCACTCAAAAATAAAAATGATTTGACAGACTCTTGCTGTAGCCAGCCTTTCTCACTCTTTGCCCTGGGGGAGAACAACCCAATCACCCCTTCAGCCCCTCTTACTCGTCTCACAGCACCTCCCATAAGCGAGGAATGCATCTTTTGTTGGTAGATTTCCTTCATGAGGCTTAGCTAGGCCTGCATTCCTTTTCAAAGGGCCATAGAAGAGAGCAAAAAAGGAGAAGGCAGAATAGAGCATGAAATAGGTGGAAGACAAGGGGTCAGGGGGGTTGGCAGTAAAAGAAACAGGGCCTGGCCTGGCAGAGAGTTAGAAGTTAGGGAACACAATGAGCGAGGGAGGAGGAAAGATGCCTCAGGCATTGAGCTCTCGGACTCTTCCCCACCGTGCCTGCAGAAAGAGCCTTCTCCCGAATGGATACATTTGCCTGGAGAGCCCAGAACTAATTTCAGTTAGCCAGAGGGTAAACAGAGGCCAGGGAGAGGTGCACGCCCCTCCATTTGACTAGGCTTCTGGGGCTTCTGGGAGGAAAAAAGGCATCAGTATTCCAGCAAGATCATCGTCACCAAGGCCACCATCACTAGGGGATTACAGAGCATGCTGTGACACTCTCCGGGGCCTGGTTGGCCAGGCTTATGTTGAAGAGCACATATCCTAACCCTAAGCTACCTGGGTGGCTGCACCATAGGGGCTGCACCGGATATAGGGCTGTGCCCGTAAGGGCTGTGGTCGCGTTTGGGAGCGTTAGGGACGCGTGGAGGCCGCAGGGCGCAGACCTCTGCCCATTTCCCTCCAGGATTAGGCCCTGATTCTCAGGCGTGGAGCCAGCCACTCCAAAACTGGCAGAAAGCAGCCCTCTCACCCCCAGGGCAAAGAGTGGGAAAGGCTGGTTACATCAAGTGTCTTTCAAATCTTTCACTTTCGAGAGCAGAGTGTTTACATTTAGGAATCATGAACAAGCAGCAATAGGAAAGCATACAGTATCAGAGGACAGAACACTGCCCTGCGCATATCAGTACACCCCAATGACAAAGTCAAAGATTTAAATGACCTGCTTAGCTATGAGTGGCTGACACCTCACAATGATTATCATCTCTCCGTGAAGCAAAACATCCTCGGAATTGGGTTGAAAGATAGATCTAATGTGCCAAAGGAAGGCAACATGGAAATTCAGTTTCCTGCTCTCAGGGGAAGGAGGGTCGACAGCCCAATGGGTTAATGCACCTACTGCAGCCTCCTATGTGGAGCCTGCAGGCGACGCATGCAGTTGCTGGTGAGATGCTGATACAGGTTCGCCTGCTATGCAGGGGCCCGTGGTCACCTCACAGCACCTCGAGAAGGTGTCCTGTTTGAGTCCCAGGGCAATCATTGTGTCAACCATGACCCGTAGATTACACCTTTTCCCCTCGTTTTTTTCCAATCAATTGGGGCCAGAGAGACAAGCTTTTGTATGGGCCTTACCAAGGCCAGCGTGCAGAAAACAAAGGCGCAACTGTTAGTAGTAACGCAGGTATTGAAGGGGCATTAGCTGTTGGCGGATGGCGCAGGGCAATGCATACCCATTTTCAAATAAAAAAAGGTTTTTTTTTATTAAAAAAAAAATACATGCCCAGGAAATTCCAGACCTTGGATTAGAACTCAGGTCTCCAGCATTCCAAGACCAAGCACTTATCACTTGTGCCACTGGTGGTTGTGCTTCTGACACTTGCTTTTGGGCGTATATATCTTTCTCCTGCACTCCCCTGTGAGCATACCCATTTGCGTTGTGAAACATGTTCACTGGAGCCTACAAGGATAGAACATCTGGCCCCCCCGCTCCCCCAAATACCAGCTAACTGCAGTGGCCTAGAGGTTAAGTGCTTGCATTACAGCAGCTGGGGGCCTGGGTTCGGGTCCTGCTTTCGGCACATAAACAGAATAGTTGGTCATCTCCTGGTACAGTTGGAGTGGAAGAAAGCGGAGAGGCGGGACTGTGGAAGCGAGGGAGTGCAGGCTAAAGGAAGAGGTGGGGTAGGCTAAAGGGGGAGGTAAGGTCGGATGAAGGGGTCCCTGGGGAGAAGAGGTGAGGCTGGCTGAGTCGGGGGAGGTCTAGAAGGGCATGGGGTAGGGGCCCTGGTAGAGGGAGGAAGAAAGCATAGAGGTGGGGCTGAGGAAGCCAGGAAGAAGGGGTGGTGGGGGCTGTGTAAAAGGAGAGTCCTAAGGTGGGGAAAGGGGCCATTGAGGAGGGCAGAAAAAAGGGTGCCAGTGGTGGGTGGAAAGGACAATGGGCTGACATTTTGTTCTCATCCAGCACTACCCTTTTAGCCTGCATTCCTCCTTTATTCCCTGCACTTCTCAGTCCCACCTCTATGCTTTCTTCCTCCCTCCCTCCCGCAGGGCACCTACCCCATGCCCTTCTCCCCCGACTCCGCCAGCCCCACCTCCTCTCCACAGGGACCCATGCATCCAGCCCTACCTCCCCCTTCAGCCCGCCCCACCTCACCTCACCTCACCTCCTCCTTTAGCCTGCACTCCCTCGCTTCTACCTCCCCCTTCAGCCCGCCCCACCTCACCTCCTCCTTTAGCCTGCACTCCCTCGCTTCCACAGTCCCACCCATCTGCTTGCTTCCACTGCAACTGTACAAGGAGATTACCAACTATTCCGTTTCTGTGCCGAAAGCAGGACTCAAACCCAGGCCCCCAGCGCTGTAACACAAGCACTTAACCTCTAGGCCACTGCAGTTAGCTGGTATTTGGGGGAGCTTGGGGGGGCATGATGTTCTAGCCTCATTTTCTTCAGTGAACATGTTTCACAATGCAAATGGGTATGCTCACAGGGGCATGCAGAAGAAAGACATATAGCCCAAAAGCTGCTTTCAGAAGCACAGCCACCAGTGGCTCCAGTGGGAAGTGATTGGTCTTGGAATGCGCGAGACCTGAGTTCTAATCCTCCTGGGCATGTTTTTTATTTATTTTTGCTGCTTGTTCATGATTTTTAAATGTAAAAACTCTGCACTCAAAAATAAAAATGATTTGACAGACTCTTGCTGTAGCCAGCCTTTCTCACTCTTTGCCCTGGGGGAGAACAACCCAATCACCCCTTCAGCCCCTCTTACTCGTCTCACAGCACCTCCCATAAGCGAGGAATGCATCTTTTGTTGGTAGATTTCCTTCATGAGGCTTAGCTAGGCCTGCATTCCTTTTCAAAGGGCCATAGAAGAGAGCAAAAAAGGAGAAGGCAGAATAGAGCATGAAATAGGTGGAAGACAAGGGGTCAGGGGGGTTGGCAGTAAAAGAAACAGGGCCTGGCCTGGCAGAGAGTTAGAAGTTAGGGAACACAATGAGCGAGGGAGGAGGAAAGATGCCTCAGGCATTGAGCTCTCGGACTCTTCCCCACCGTGCCTGCAGAAAGAGCCTTCTCCCGAATGGATACATTTGCCTGGAGAGCCCAGAACTAATTTCAGTTAGCCAGAGGGTAAACAGAGGCCAGGGAGAGGTGCACGCCCCTCCATTTGACTAGGCTTCTGGGGCTTCTGGGAGGAAAAAAGGCATCAGTATTCCAGCAAGATCATCGTCACCAAGGCCACCATCACTAGGGGATTACAGAGCATGCTGTGACACTCTCCGGGGCCTGGTTGGCCAGGCTTATGTTGAAGAGCACATATCCTAACCCTAAGCTACCTGGGTGGCTGCACCATAGGGGCTGCACCGGATATAGGGCTGTGCCCGTAAGGGCTGTGGTCGCGTTTGGGAGCGTGTGGAGGCCGCAGGGCGCAGACCTCTGCCCATTTCACTCCAGGATTAGGCCCTGATTCTCAGGCGTGGAGCCAGCCACTCCAAAACTGGCAGAAAGCAGCCCTCTCACCCCCAGGGCAAAGAGTGGGTAAGGCTGGTTACATCAAGAGTCTTTCAAATCTTTCACTTTCGAGAGCAGAGTGTTTACATTTAGGAATCATGAACAAGCAGCAATAGGAAAGCATACAGTA
Source organism: Ambystoma mexicanum (assembly GCF_040938575.1). Lineage (NCBI taxonomy): Eukaryota > Metazoa > Chordata > Amphibia > Caudata > Ambystomatidae > Ambystoma > Ambystoma mexicanum. The sequence goes on from NW_027182365.1 coordinate 189,859, forward strand.
TCAGAGGACAGAACACTGCCCTGCGCATATCAGTACACCCCAATGACAAAGTCAAAGATTTAAATGACTTGCTTAGCTATGAGTGGCTGACACCTCACAATGATTATCATCTCTCCGTGAAGCAAAACATCCTCGGAATTGGGTTGAAAGATAGATCTAATGTGCCAAAGGAAGGCAACATGGAAATTCAGTTTCCTGCTCTCAGGGGAAGGAGGGTCGACAGCCCAATGGGTTAATGCACCTACTGCAGCCTCCTATGTGGAGCCTGCAGGCGACGCATGCAGTTGCTGGTGAGATGCTGATACAGGTTCGCCTGCTATGCAGGGGCCCGTGGTCACCTCACAGCACCTCGAGAAGGTGTCCTGTTTGAGTCCCAGGGCAATCATTGTGTCAACCATGACCCGTAGATTACACCTTTTCCCCTCGTTTTTTTCCAATCAATTGGGGCCAGAGAGACAAGCTTTTGTATGGGCCTTACCAAGGCCAGCGTGCAGAAAACAAAGGCGCAACTGTTAGTAGTAACGCAGGTATTGAAGGGGCATTAGCTGTTGGCGGATGGCGCAGGGCAATGCATACCCATTTTCAAATAAAAAAAGGTTTTTTTTTATTAAAAAAAAAATACATGCCCAGGAAATTCCAGACCTTGGATTAGAACTCAGGTCTCCAGCATTCCAAGACCAAGCACTTATCACTTGTGCCACTGGTGGTTGTGCTTCTGAGACTTGCTTTTGGGCGTATATATCTTTCTCCTGCACTCCCCTGTGAGCATACCCATTTGCAAATTGGGTATGCTCACAGGGAGCTGAGCAGAGAGAAAGATATATAGCCCCAAAAGCAAGTCTCCAGAAGCCACAACCACCAGTGGCACAAGTGATAAGTGCTTGCATTACAGCAGCTGGGGGCCTGGGTTCGGGTCCTGCTTTCGGCACATAAACAGAATAGTTGGTCATCTCCTGGTACAGGTTGGAGTGGAAGAAAGCGGAGAGGCGGGACTGTGGAAGCGAGGGAGTGCAGGCTAAAGGAAGAGGTGGGGTAGGCTAAAGGGGGAGGTAAGGTCGGATGAAGGGGTCCCTGGGGAGAAGAGGTGAGGCTGGCTGAGTCGGGGGAGGTCTAGAAGGGCATGGGGTAGGGGCCCTGGTAGAGGGAGGAAGAAAGCATAGAGGTGGGGCTGAGGAAGCCAGGAAGAAGGGGTGGTGGGGGCTGTGTAAAAGGAGAGTCCTAAGGTGGGGAAAGGGGCCATTGAGGAGGGCAGAAAAAAGGGTGCCAGTGGTGGGTGGAAAGGACAATGGGCTGACATTTTGTTCTCATCCAGCACTACCCTTTTAGCCTGCATTCCTCCTTTATTCCCTGCACTTCTCAGTCCCACCTCTATGCTTTCTTCCTCCCTCCCTCCCGCAGGGCACCTACCCCATGCCCTTCTCCCCCGACTCCGCCAGCCCCACCTCCTCTCCACAGGGACCCATGCATCCAGCCCTACCTCCCCCTTCAGCCCGCCCCACCTCACCTCACCTCACCTCCTCCTTTAGCCTGCACTCCCTCGCTTCTACCTCCCCCTTCAGCCCGCCCCACCTCACCTCCTCCTTTAGCCTGCACTCCCTCGCTTCCACAGTCCCACCCATCTGCTTGCTTCCACTGCAACTGTACAAGGAGATTACCAACTATTCCGTTTCTGTGCCGAAAGCAGGACTCAAACCCAGGCCCCCAGCGCTGTAACACAAGCACTTAACCTCTAGGCCACTGCAGTTAGCTGGTATTTGGGGGAGCTTGGGGGGGCATGATGTTCTAGCCTCATTTTCTTCAGTGAACATGTTTCACAATGCAAATGGGTATGCTCACAGGGGCATGCAGAAGAAAGACATATAGCCCAAAAGCTGCTTTCAGAAGCACAGCCACCAGTGGCTCCAGTGGGAAGTGATTGGTCTTGGAATGCGCGAGACCTGAGTTCTAATCCTCCTGGGCATGTTTTTTATTTATTTTTGCTGCTTGTTCATGATTTTTAAATGTAAAAACTCTGCACTCAAAAATAAAAATGATTTGACAGACTCTTGCTGTAGCCAGCCTTTCTCACTCTTTGCCCTGGGGGAGAACAACCCAATCACCCCTTCAGCCCCTCTTACTCGTCTCACAGCACCTCCCATAAGCGAGGAATGCATCTTTTGTTGGTAGATTTCCTTCATGAGGCTTAGCTAGGCCTGCATTCCTTTTCAAAGGGCCATAGAAGAGAGCAAAAAAGGAGAAGGCAGAATAGAGCATGAAATAGGTGGAAGACAAGGGGTCAGGGGGGTTGGCAGTAAAAGAAACAGGGCCTGGCCTGGCAGAGAGTTAGAAGTTAGGGAACACAATGAGCGAGGGAGGAGGAAAGATGCCTCAGGCATTGAGCTCTCGGACTCTTCCCCACCGTGCCTGCAGAAAGAGCCTTCTCCCGAATGGATACATTTGCCTGGAGAGCCCAGAACTAATTTCAGTTAGCCAGAGGGTAAACAGAGGCCAGGGAGAGGTGCACGCCCCTCCATTTGACTAGGCTTCTGGGGCTTCTGGGAGGAAAAAAGGCATCAGTATTCCAGCAAGATCATCGTCACCAAGGCCACCATCACTAGGGGATTACAGAGCATGCTGTGACACTCTCCGGGGCCTGGTTGGCCAGGCTTATGTTGAAGAGCACATATCCTAACCCTAAGCTACCTGGGTGGCTGCACCATAGGGGCTGCACCGGATATAGGGCTGTGCCCGTAAGGGCTGTGGTCGCGTTTGGGAGCGTTAGGGACGCGTGGAGGCCGCAGGGCGCAGACCTCTGCCCATTTCCCTCCAGGATTAGGCCCTGATTCTCAGGCGTGGAGCCAGCCACTCCAAAACTGGCAGAAAGCAGCCCTCTCACCCCCAGGGCAAAGAGTGGGAAAGGCTGGTTACATCAAGTGTCTTTCAAATCTTTCACTTTCGAGAGCAGAGTGTTTACATTTAGGAATCATGAACAAGCAGCAATAGGAAAGCATACAGTATCAGAGGACAGAACACTGCCCTGCGCATATCAGTACACCCCAATGACAAAGTCAAAGATTTAAATGACCTGCTTAGCTATGAGTGGCTGACACCTCACAATGATTATCATCTCTCCGTGAAGCAAAACATCCTCGGAATTGGGTTGAAAGATAGATCTAATGTGCCAAAGGAAGGCAACATGGAAATTCAGTTTCCTGCTCTCAGGGGAAGGAGGGTCGACAGCCCAATGGGTTAATGCACCTACTGCAGCCTCCTATGTGGAGCCTGCAGGCGACGCATGCAGTTGCTGGTGAGATGCTGATACAGGTTCGCCTGCTATGCAGGGGCCCGTGGTCACCTCACAGCACCTCGAGAAGGTGTCCTGTTTGAGTCCCAGGGCAATCATTGTGTCAACCATGACCCGTAGATTACACCTTTTCCCCTCGTTTTTTTCCAATCAATTGGGGCCAGAGAGACAAGCTTTTGTATGGGCCTTACCAAGGCCAGCGTGCAGAAAACAAAGGCGCAACTGTTAGTAGTAACGCAGGTATTGAAGGGGCATTAGCTGTTGGCGGATGGCGCAGGGCAATGCATACCCATTTTCAAATAAAAAAAGGTTTTTTTTTATTAAAAAAAAAATACATGCCCAGGAAATTCCAGACCTTGGATTAGAACTCAGGTCTCCAGCATTCCAAGACCAAGCACTTATCACTTGTGCCACTGGTGGTTGTGCTTCTGACACTTGCTTTTGGGCGTATATATCTTTCTCCTGCACTCCCCTGTGAGCATACCCATTTGCGTTGTGAAACATGTTCACTGGAGCCTACAAGGATAGAACATCTGGCCCCCCCGCTCCCCCAAATACCAGCTAACTGCAGTGGCCTAGAGGTTAAGTGCTTGCATTACAGCAGCTGGGGGCCTGGGTTCGGGTCCTGCTTTCGGCACATAAACAGAATAGTTGGTCATCTCCTGGTACAGTTGGAGTGGAAGAAAGCGGAGAGGCGGGACTGTGGAAGCGAGGGAGTGCAGGCTAAAGGAAGAGGTGGGGTAGGCTAAAGGGGGAGGTAAGGTCGGATGAAGGGGTCCCTGGGGAGAAGAGGTGAGGCTGGCTGAGTCGGGGGAGGTCTAGAAGGGCATGGGGTAGGGGCCCTGGTAGAGGGAGGAAGAAAGCATAGAGGTGGGGCTGAGGAAGCCAGGAAGAAGGGGTGGTGGGGGCTGTGTAAAAGGAGAGTCCTAAGGTGGGGAAAGGGGCCATTGAGGAGGGCAGAAAAAAGGGTGCCAGTGGTGGGTGGAAAGGACAATGGGCTGACATTTTGTTCTCATCCAGCACTACCCTTTTAGCCTGCATTCCTCCTTTATTCCCTGCACTTCTCAGTCCCACCTCTATGCTTTCTTCCTCCCTCCCTCCCGCAGGGCACCTACCCCATGCCCTTCTCCCCCGACTCCGCCAGCCCCACCTCCTCTCCACAGGGACCCATGCATCCAGCCCTACCTCCCCCTTCAGCCCGCCCCACCTCACCTCACCTCACCTCCTCCTTTAGCCTGCACTCCCTCGCTTCTACCTCCCCCTTCAGCCCGCCCCACCTCACCTCCTCCTTTAGCCTGCACTCCCTCGCTTCCACAGTCCCACCCATCTGCTTGCTTCCACTGCAACTGTACAAGGAGATTACCAACTATTCCGTTTCTGTGCCGAAAGCAGGACTCAAACCCAGGCCCCCAGCGCTGTAACACAAGCACTTAACCTCTAGGCCACTGCAGTTAGCTGGTATTTGGGGGAGCTTGGGGGGGCATGATGTTCTAGCCTCATTTTCTTCAGTGAACATGTTTCACAATGCAAATGGGTATGCTCACAGGGGCATGCAGAAGAAAGACATATAGCCCAAAAGCTGCTTTCAGAAGCACAGCCACCAGTGGCTCCAGTGGGAAGTGATTGGTCTTGGAATGCGCGAGACCTGAGTTCTAATCCTCCTGGGCATGTTTTTTATTTATTTTTGCTGCTTGTTCATGATTTTTAAATGTAAAAACTCTGCACTCAAAAATAAAAATGATTTGACAGACTCTTGCTGTAGCCAGCCTTTCTCACTCTTTGCCCTGGGGGAGAACAACCCAATCACCCCTTCAGCCCCTCTTACTCGTCTCACAGCACCTCCCATAAGCGAGGAATGCATCTTTTGTTGGTAGATTTCCTTCATGAGGCTTAGCTAGGCCTGCATTCCTTTTCAAAGGGCCATAGAAGAGAGCAAAAAAGGAGAAGGCAGAATAGAGCATGAAATAGGTGGAAGACAAGGGGTCAGGGGGGTTGGCAGTAAAAGAAACAGGGCCTGGCCTGGCAGAGAGTTAGAAGTTAGGGAACACAATGAGCGAGGGAGGAGGAAAGATGCCTCAGGCATTGAGCTCTCGGACTCTTCCCCACCGTGCCTGCAGAAAGAGCCTTCTCCCGAATGGATACATTTGCCTGGAGAGCCCAGAACTAATTTCAGTTAGCCAGAGGGTAAACAGAGGCCAGGGAGAGGTGCACGCCCCTCCATTTGACTAGGCTTCTGGGGCTTCTGGGAGGAAAAAAGGCATCAGTATTCCAGCAAGATCATCGTCACCAAGGCCACCATCACTAGGGGATTACAGAGCATGCTGTGACACTCTCCGGGGCCTGGTTGGCCAGGCTTATGTTGAAGAGCACATATCCTAACCCTAAGCTACCTGGGTGGCTGCACCATAGGGGCTGCACCGGATATAGGGCTGTGCCCGTAAGGGCTGTGGTCGCGTTTGGGAGCGTTAGGGACGCGTGGAGGCCGCAGGGCGCAGACCTCTGCCCATTTCCCTCCAGGATTAGGCCCTGATTCTCAGGCGTGGAGCCAGCCACTCCAAAACTGGCAGAAAGCAGCCCTCTCACCCCCAGGGCAAAGAGTGGGAAAGGCTGGTTACATCAAGTGTCTTTCAAATCTTTCACTTTCGAGAGCAGAGTGTTTACATTTAGGAATCATGAACAAGCAGCAATAGGAAAGCATACAGTATCAGAGGACAGAACACTGCCCTGCGCATATCAGTACACCCCAATGACAAAGTCAAAGATTTAAATGACCTGCTTAGCTATGAGTGGCTGACACCTCACAATGATTATCATCTCTCCGTGAAGCAAAACATCCTCGGAATTGGGTTGAAAGATAGATCTAATGTGCCAAAGGAAGGCAACATGGAAATTCAGTTTCCTGCTCTCAGGGGAAGGAGGGTCGACAGCCCAATGGGTTAATGCACCTACTGCAGCCTCCTATGTGGAGCCTGCAGGCGACGCATGCAGTTGCTGGTGAGATGCTGATACAGGTTCGCCTGCTATGCAGGGGCCCGTGGTCACCTCACAGCACCTCGAGAAGGTGTCCTGTTTGAGTCCCAGGGCAATCATTGTGTCAACCATGACCCGTAGATTACACCTTTTCCCCTCGTTTTTTTCCAATCAATTGGGGCCAGAGAGACAAGCTTTTGTATGGGCCTTACCAAGGCCAGCGTGCAGAAAACAAAGGCGCAACTGTTAGTAGTAACGCAGGTATTGAAGGGGCATTAGCTGTTGGCGGATGGCGCAGGGCAATGCATACCCATTTTCAAATAAAAAAAGGTTTTTTTTTATTAAAAAAAAAATACATGCCCAGGAAATTCCAGACCTTGGATTAGAACTCAGGTCTCCAGCATTCCAAGACCAAGCACTTATCACTTGTGCCACTGGTGGTTGTGCTTCTGACACTTGCTTTTGGGCGTATATATCTTTCTCCTGCACTCCCCTGTGAGCATACCCATTTGCGTTGTGAAACATGTTCACTGGAGCCTACAAGGATAGAACATCTGGCCCCCCCGCTCCCCCAAATACCAGCTAACTGCAGTGGCCTAGAGGTTAAGTGCTTGCATTACAGCAGCTGGGGGCCTGGGTTCGGGTCCTGCTTTCGGCACATAAACAGAATAGTTGGTCATCTCCTGGTACAGTTGGAGTGGAAGAAAGCGGAGAGGCGGGACTGTGGAAGCGAGGGAGTGCAGGCTAAAGGAAGAGGTGGGGTAGGCTAAAGGGGGAGGTAAGGTCGGATGAAGGGGTCCCTGGGGAGAAGAGGTGAGGCTGGCTGAGTCGGGGGAGGTCTAGAAGGGCATGGGGTAGGGGCCCTGGTAGAGGGAGGAAGAAAGCATAGAGGTGGGGCTGAGGAAGCCAGGAAGAAGGGGTGGTGGGGGCTGTGTAAAAGGAGAGTCCTAAGGTGGGGAAAGGGGCCATTGAGGAGGGCAGAAAAAAGGGTGCCAGTGGTGGGTGGAAAGGACAATGGGCTGACATTTTGTTCTCATCCAGCACTACCCTTTTAGCCTGCATTCCTCCTTTATTCCCTGCACTTCTCAGTCCCACCTCTATGCTTTCTTCCTCCCTCCCTCCCGCAGGGCACCTACCCCATGCCCTTCTCCCCCGACTCCGCCAGCCCCACCTCCTCTCCACAGGGACCCATGCATCCAGCCCTACCTCCCCCTTCAGCCCGCCCCACCTCACCTCACCTCACCTCCTCCTTTAGCCTGCACTCCCTCGCTTCTACCTCCCCCTTCAGCCCGCCCCACCTCACCTCCTCCTTTAGCCTGCACTCCCTCGCTTCCACAGTCCCACCCATCTGCTTGCTTCCACTGCAACTGTACAAGGAGATTACCAACTATTCCGTTTCTGTGCCGAAAGCAGGACTCAAACCCAGGCCCCCAGCGCTGTAACACAAGCACTTAACCTCTAGGCCACTGCAGTTAGCTGGTATTTGGGGGAGCTTGGGGGGGCATGATGTTCTAGCCTCATTTTCTTCAGTGAACATGTTTCACAATGCAAATGGGTATGCTCACAGGGGCATGCAGAAGAAAGACATATAGCCCAAAAGCTGCTTTCAGAAGCACAGCCACCAGTGGCTCCAGTGGGAAGTGATTGGTCTTGGAATGCGCGAGACCTGAGTTCTAATCCTCCTGGGCATGTTTTTTATTTATTTTTGCTGCTTGTTCATGATTTTTAAATGTAAAAACTCTGCACTCAAAAATAAAAATGATTTGACAGACTCTTGCTGTAGCCAGCCTTTCTCACTCTTTGCCCTGGGGGAGAACAACCCAATCACCCCTTCAGCCCCTCTTACTCGTCTCACAGCACCTCCCATAAGCGAGGAATGCATCTTTTGTTGGTAGATTTCCTTCATGAGGCTTAGCTAGGCCTGCATTCCTTTTCAAAGGGCCATAGAAGAGAGCAAAAAAGGAGAAGGCAGAATAGAGCATGAAATAGGTGGAAGACAAGGGGTCAGGGGGGTTGGCAGTAAAAGAAACAGGGCCTGGCCTGGCAGAGAGTTAGAAGTTAGGGAACACAATGAGCGAGGGAGGAGGAAAGATGCCTCAGGCATTGAGCTCTCGGACTCTTCCCCACCGTGCCTGCAGAAAGAGCCTTCTCCCGAATGGATACATTTGCCTGGAGAGCCCAGAACTAATTTCAGTTAGCCAGAGGGTAAACAGAGGCCAGGGAGAGGTGCACGCCCCTCCATTTGACTAGGCTTCTGGGGCTTCTGGGAGGAAAAAAGGCATCAGTATTCCAGCAAGATCATCGTCACCAAGGCCACCATCACTAGGGGATTACAGAGCATGCTGTGACACTCTCCGGGGCCTGGTTGGCCAGGCTTATGTTGAAGAGCACATATCCTAACCCTAAGCTACCTGGGTGGCTGCACCATAGGGGCTGCACCGGATATAGGGCTGTGCCCGTAAGGGCTGTGGTCGCGTTTGGGAGCGTTAGGGACGCGTGGAGGCCGCAGGGCGCAGACCTCTGCCCATTTCCCTCCAGGATTAGGCCCTGATTCTCAGGCGTGGAGCCAGCCACTCCAAAACTGGCAGAAAGCAGCCCTCTCACCCCCAGGGCAAAGAGTGGGAAAGGCTGGTTACATCAAGTGTCTTTCAAATCTTTCACTTTCGAGAGCAGAGTGTTTACATTTAGGAATCATGAACAAGCAGCAATAGGAAAGCATACAGTATCAGAGGACAGAACACTGCCCTGCGCATATCAGTACACCCCAATGACAAAGTCAAAGATTTAAATGACCTGCTTAGCTATGAGTGGCTGACACCTCACAATGATTATCATCTCTCCGTGAAGCAAAACATCCTCGGAATTGGGTTGAAAGATAGATCTAATGTGCCAAAGGAAGGCAACATGGAAATTCAGTTTCCTGCTCTCAGGGGAAGGAGGGTCGACAGCCCAATGGGTTAATGCACCTACTGCAGCCTCCTATGTGGAGCCTGCAGGCGACGCATGCAGTTGCTGGTGAGATGCTGATACAGGTTCGCCTGCTATGCAGGGGCCCGTGGTCACCTCACAGCACCTCGAGAAGGTGTCCTGTTTGAGTCCCAGGGCAATCATTGTGTCAACCATGACCCGTAGATTACACCTTTTCCCCTCGTTTTTTTCCAATCAATTGGGGCCAGAGAGACAAGCTTTTGTATGGGCCTTACCAAGGCCAGCGTGCAGAAAACAAAGGCGCAACTGTTAGTAGTAACGCAGGTATTGAAGGGGCATTAGCTGTTGGCGGATGGCGCAGGGCAATGCATACCCATTTTCAAATAAAAAAAGGTTTTTTTTTATTAAAAAAAAAATACATGCCCAGGAAATTCCAGACCTTGGATTAGAACTCAGGTCTCCAGCATTCCAAGACCAAGCACTTATCACTTGTGCCACTGGTGGTTGTGCTTCTGACACTTGCTTTTGGGCGTATATATCTTTCTCCTGCACTCCCCTGTGAGCATACCCATTTGCGTTGTGAAACATGTTCACTGGAGCCTACAAGGATAGAACATCTGGCCCCCCCGCTCCCCCAAATACCAGCTAACTGCAGTGGCCTAGAGGTTAAGTGCTTGCATTACAGCAGCTGGGGGCCTGGGTTCGGGTCCTGCTTTCGGCACATAAACAGAATAGTTGGTCATCTCCTGGTACAGTTGGAGTGGAAGAAAGCGGAGAGGCGGGACTGTGGAAGCGAGGGAGTGCAGGCTAAAGGAAGAGGTGGGGTAGGCTAAAGGGGGAGGTAAGGTCGGATGAAGGGGTCCCTGGGGAGAAGAGGTGAGGCTGGCTGAGTCGGGGGAGGTCTAGAAGGGCATGGGGTAGGGGCCCTGGTAGAGGGAGGAAGAAAGCATAGAGGTGGGGCTGAGGAAGCCAGGAAGAAGGGGTGGTGGGGGCTGTGTAAAAGGAGAGTCCTAAGGTGGGGAAAGGGGCCATTGAGGAGGGCAGAAAAAAGGGTGCCAGTGGTGGGTGGAAAGGACAATGGGCTGACATTTTGTTCTCATCCAGCACTACCCTTTTAGCCTGCATTCCTCCTTTATTCCCTGCACTTCTCAGTCCCACCTCTATGCTTTCTTCCTCCCTCCCTCCCGCAGGGCACCTACCCCATGCCCTTCTCCCCCGACTCCGCCAGCCCCACCTCCTCTCCACAGGGACCCATGCATCCAGCCCTACCTCCCCCTTCAGCCCGCCCCACCTCACCTCACCTCACCTCCTCCTTTAGCCTGCACTCCCTCGCTTCTACCTCCCCCTTCAGCCCGCCCCACCTCACCTCCTCCTTTAGCCTGCACTCCCTCGCTTCCACAGTCCCACCCATCTGCTTGCTTCCACTGCAACTGTACAAGGAGATTACCAACTATTCCGTTTCTGTGCCGAAAGCAGGACTCAAACCCAGGCCCCCAGCGCTGTAACACAAGCACTTAACCTCTAGGCCACTGCAGTTAGCTGGTATTTGGGGGAGCTTGGGGGGGCATGATGTTCTAGCCTCATTTTCTTCAGTGAACATGTTTCACAATGCAAATGGGTATGCTCACAGGGGCATGCAGAAGAAAGACATATAGCCCAAAAGCTGCTTTCAGAAGCACAGCCACCAGTGGCTCCAGTGGGAAGTGATTGGTCTTGGAATGCGCGAGACCTGAGTTCTAATCCTCCTGGGCATGTTTTTTATTTATTTTTGCTGCTTGTTCATGATTTTTAAATGTAAAAACTCTGCACTCAAAAATAAAAATGATTTGACAGACTCTTGCTGTAGCCAGCCTTTCTCACTCTTTGCCCTGGGGGAGAACAACCCAATCACCCCTTCAGCCCCTCTTACTCGTCTCACAGCACCTCCCATAAGCGAGGAATGCATCTTTTGTTGGTAGATTTCCTTCATGAGGCTTAGCTAGGCCTGCATTCCTTTTCAAAGGGCCATAGAAGAGAGCAAAAAAGGAGAAGGCAGAATAGAGCATGAAATAGGTGGAAGACAAGGGGTCAGGGGGGTTGGCAGTAAAAGAAACAGGGCCTGGCCTGGCAGAGAGTTAGAAGTTAGGGAACACAATGAGCGAGGGAGGAGGAAAGATGCCTCAGGCATTGAGCTCTCGGACTCTTCCCCACCGTGCCTGCAGAAAGAGCCTTCTCCCGAATGGATACATTTGCCTGGAGAGCCCAGAACTAATTTCAGTTAGCCAGAGGGTAAACAGAGGCCAGGGAGAGGTGCACGCCCCTCCATTTGACTAGGCTTCTGGGGCTTCTGGGAGGAAAAAAGGCATCAGTATTCCAGCAAGATCATCGTCACCAAGGCCACCATCACTAGGGGATTACAGAGCATGCTGTGACACTCTCCGGGGCCTGGTTGGCCAGGCTTATGTTGAAGAGCACATATCCTAACCCTAAGCTACCTGGGTGGCTGCACCATAGGGGCTGCACCGGATATAGGGCTGTGCCCGTAAGGGCTGTGGTCGCGTTTGGGAGCGTTAGGGACGCGTGGAGGCCGCAGGGCGCAGACCTCTGCCCATTTCCCTCCAGGATTAGGCCCTGATTCTCAGGCGTGGAGCCAGCCACTCCAAAACTGGCAGAAAGCAGCCCTCTCACCCCCAGGGCAAAGAGTGGGAAAGGCTGGTTACATCAAGTGTCTTTCAAATCTTTCACTTTCGAGAGCAGAGTGTTTACATTTTGGAATCATGAACAAGCAGCAATAGGAAAGCATACAGTATCAGAGGACAGAACACTGCCCTGCGCATATCAGTACACCCCAATGACAAAGTCAAAGATTTAAATGACTTGCTTAGCTATGAGTGGCTGACACCTCACAATGATTATCATCTCTCCGTGAAGCAAAACATCCTCGGAATTGGGTTGAAAGATAGATCTAATGTGCCAAAGGAAGGCAACATGGAAATTCAGTTTCCTGCTCTCAGGGGAAGGAGGGTCGACAGCCCAATGGGTTAATGCACCTACTGCAGCCTCCTATGTGGAGCCTGCAGGCGACGCATGCAGTTGCTGGTGAGATGCTGATACAGGTTCGCCTGCTATGCAGGGGCCCGTGGTCACCTCACAGCACCTCGAGAAGGTGTCCTGTTTGAGTCCCAGGGCAATCATTGTGTCAACCATGACCCGTAGATTACACCTTTTCCCCTCGTTTTTTTCCAATCAATTGGGGCCAGAGAGACAAGCTTTTGTATGGGCCTTACCAAGGCCAGCGTGCAGAAAACAAAGGCGCAACTGTTAGTAGTAACGCAGGTATTGAAGGGGCATTAGCTGTTGGCGGATGGCGCAGGGCAATGCATACCCATTTTCAAATAAAAAAAGGTTTTTTTTTATTAAAAAAAAAATACATGCCCAGGAAATTCCAGACCTTGGATTAGAACTCAGGTCTCCAGCATTCCAAGACCAAGCACTTATCACTTGTGCCACTGGTGGTTGTGCTTCTGAGACTTGCTTTTGGGCGTATATATCTTTCTCCTGCACTCCCCTGTGAGCATACCCATTTGCGTTGTGAAACATGTTCACTGGAGCCTACAAGGATAGAACATCTGGCCCCCCCGCTCCCCCAAATACCAGCTAACTGCAGTGGCCTAGAGGTTAAGTGCTTGCATTACAGCAGCTGGGGGCCTGGGTTCGGGTCCTGCTTTCGGCACATAAACAGAATAGTTGGTCATCTCCTGGTACAGTTGGAGTGGAAGAAAGCGGAGAGGCGGGACTGTGGAAGCGAGGGAGTGCAGGCTAAAGGAAGAGGTGGGGTAGGCTAAAGGGGGAGGTAAGGTCGGATGAAGGGGTCCCTGGGGAGAAGAGGTGAGGCTGGCTGAGTCGGGGGAGGTCTAGAAGGGCATGGGGTAGGGGCCCTGGTAGAGGGAGGAAGAAAGCATAGAGGTGGGGCTGAGGAAGCCAGGAAGAAGGGGTGGTGGGGGCTGTGTAAAAGGAGAGTCCTAAGGTGGGGAAAGGGGCCATTGAGGAGGGCAGAAAAAAGGGTGCCAGTGGTGGGTGGAAAGGACAATGGGCTGACATTTTGTTCTCATCCAGCACTACCCTTTTAGCCTGCATTCCTCCTTTATTCCCTGCACTTCTCAGTCCCACCTCTATGCTTTCTTCCTCCCTCCCTCCCGCAGGGCACCTACCCCATGCCCTTCTCCCCCGACTCCGCCAGCCCCACCTCCTCTCCACAGGGACCCATGCATCCAGCCCTACCTCCCCCTTCAGCCCGCCCCACCTCACCTCACCTCACCTCACCTCCTCCTTTAGCCTGCACTCCCTCGCTTCTACCTCCCCCTTCAGCCCGCCCCACCTCACCTCCTCCTTTAGCCTGCACTCCCTCGCTTCCACAGTCCCACCCATCTGCTTGCTTCCACTGCAACTGTACAAGGAGATTACCAACTATTCCGTTTCTGTGCCGAAAGCAGGACTCAAACCCAGGCCCCCAGCGCTGTAACACAAGCACTTAACCTCTAGGCCACTGCAGTTAGCTGGTATTTGGGGGAGCTTGGGGGGGCATGATGTTCTAGCCTCATTTTCTTCAGTGAACATGTTTCACAATGCAAATGGGTATGCTCACAGGGGCATGCAGAAGAAAGACATATAGCCCAAAAGCTGCTTTCAGAAGCACAGCCACCAGTGGCTCCAGTGGGAAGTGATTGGTCTTGGAATGCGCGAGACCTGAGTTCTAATCCTCCTGGGCATGTTTTTTATTTATTTTTGCTGCTTGTTCATGATTTTTAAATGTAAAAACTCTGCACTCAAAAATAAAAATGATTTGACAGACTCTTGCTGTAGCCAGCCTTTCTCACTCTTTGCCCTGGGGGAGAACAACCCAATCACCCCTTCAGCCCCTCTTACTCGTCTCACAGCACCTCCCATAAGCGAGGAATGCATCTTTTGTTGGTAGATTTCCTTCATGAGGCTTAGCTAGGCCTGCATTCCTTTTCAAAGGGCCATAGAAGAGAGCAAAAAAGGAGAAGGCAGAATAGAGCATGAAATAGGTGGAAGACAAGGGGTCAGGGGGGTTGGCAGTAAAAGAAACAGGGCCTGGCCTGGCAGAGAGTTAGAAGTTAGGGAACACAATGAGCGAGGGAGGAGGAAAGATGCCTCAGGCATTGAGCTCTCGGACTCTTCCCCACCGTGCCTGCAGAAAGAGCCTTCTCCCGAATGGATACATTTGCCTGGAGAGCCCAGAACTAATTTCAGTTAGCCAGAGGGTAAACAGAGGCCAGGGAGAGGTGCACGCCCCTCCATTTGACTAGGCTTCTGGGGCTTCTGGGAGGAAAAAAGGCATCAGTATTCCAGCAAGATCATCGTCACCAAGGCCACCATCACTAGGGGATTACAGAGCATGCTGTGACACTCTCCGGGGCCTGGTTGGCCAGGCTTATGTTGAAGAGCACATATCCTAACCCTAAGCTACCTGGGTGGCTGCACCATAGGGGCTGCACCGGATATAGGGCTGTGCCCGTAAGGGCTGTGGTCGCGTTTGGGAGCGTTAGGGACGCGTGGAGGCCGCAGGGCGCAGACCTCTGCCCATTTCCCTCCAGGATTAGGCCCTGATTCTCAGGCGTGGAGCCAGCCACTCCAAAACTGGCAGAAAGCAGCCCTCTCACCCCCAGGGCAAAGAGTGGGAAAGGCTGGTTACATCAAGTGTCTTTCAAATCTTTCACTTTCGAGAGCAGAGTGTTTACATTTTGGAATCATGAACAAGCAGCAATAGGAAAGCATACAGTATCAGAGGACAGAACACTGCCCTGCGCATATCAGTACACCCCAATGACAAAGTCAAAGATTTAAATGACTTGCTTAGCTATGAGTGGCTGACACCTCACAATGATTATCATCTCTCCGTGAAGCAAAACATCCTCGGAATTGGGTTGAAAGATAGATCTAATGTGCCAAAGGAAGGCAACATGGAAATTCAGTTTCCTGCTCTCAGGGGAAGGAGGGTCGACAGCCCAATGGGTTAATGCACCTACTGCAGCCTCCTATGTGGAGCCTGCAGGCGACGCATGCAGTTGCTGGTGAGATGCTGATACAGGTTCGCCTGCTATGCAGGGGCCCGTGGTCACCTCACAGCACCTCGAGAAGGTGTCCTGTTTGAGTCCCAGGGCAATCATTGTGTCAACCATGACCCGTAGATTACACCTTTTCCCCTCGTTTTTTTCCAATCAATTGGGGCCAGAGAGACAAGCTTTTGTATGGGCCTTACCAAGGCCAGCGTGCAGAAAACAAAGGCGCAACTGTTAGTAGTAACGCAGGTATTGAAGGGGCATTAGCTGTTGGCGGATGGCGCAGGGCAATGCATACCCATTTTCAAATAAAAAAAGGTTTTTTTTTATTAAAAAAAAAATACATGCCCAGGAAATTCCAGACCTTGGATTAGAACTCAGGTCTCCAGCATTCCAAGACCAAGCACTTATCACTTGTGCCACTGGTGGTTGTGCTTCTGAGACTTGCTTTTGGGCGTATATATCTTTCTCCTGCACTCCCCTGTGAGCATACCCATTTGCGTTGTGAAACATGTTCACTGGAGCCTACAAGGATAGAACATCTGGCCCCCCCGCTCCCCCAAATACCAGCTAACTGCAGTGGCCTAGAGGTTAAGTGCTTGCATTACAGCAGCTGGGGGCCTGGGTTCGGGTCCTGCTTTCGGCACATAAACAGAATAGTTGGTCATCTCCTGGTACAGTTGGAGTGGAAGAAAGCGGAGAGGCGGGACTGTGGAAGCGAGGGAGTGCAGGCTAAAGGAAGAGGTGGGGTAGGCTAAAGGGGGAGGTAAGGTCGGATGAAGGGGTCCCTGGGGAGAAGAGGTGAGGCTGGCTGAGTCGGGGGAGGTCTAGAAGGGCATGGGGTAGGGGCCCTGGTAGAGGGAGGAAGAAAGCATAGAGGTGGGGCTGAGGAAGCCAGGAAGAAGGGGTGGTGGGGGCTGTGTAAAAGGAGAGTCCTAAGGTGGGGAAAGGGGCCATTGAGGAGGGCAGAAAAAAGGGTGCCAGTGGTGGGTGGAAAGGACAATGGGCTGACATTTTGTTCTCATCCAGCACTACCCTTTTAGCCTGCATTCCTCCTTTATTCCCTGCACTTCTCAGTCCCACCTCTATGCTTTCTTCCTCCCTCCCTCCCGCAGGGCACCTACCCCATGCCCTTCTCCCCCGACTCCGCCAGCCCCACCTCCTCTCCACAGGGACCCATGCATCCAGCCCTACCTCCCCCTTCAGCCCGCCCCACCTCACCTCACCTCACCTCACCTCCTCCTTTAGCCTGCACTCCCTCGCTTCTACCTCCCCCTTCAGCCCGCCCCACCTCACCTCCTCCTTTAGCCTGCACTCCCTCGCTTCCACAGTCCCACCCATCTGCTTGCTTCCACTGCAACTGTACAAGGAGATTACCAACTATTCCGTTTCTGTGCCGAAAGCAGGACTCAAACCCAGGCCCCCAGCGCTGTAACACAAGCACTTAACCTCTAGGCCACTGCAGTTAGCTGGTATTTGGGGGAGCTTGGGGGGGCATGATGTTCTAGCCTCATTTTCTTCAGTGAACATGTTTCACAATGCAAATGGGTATGCTCACAGGGGCATGCAGAAGAAAGACATATAGCCCAAAAGCTGCTTTCAGAAGCACAGCCACCAGTGGCTCCAGTGGGAAGTGATTGGTCTTGGAATGCGCGAGACCTGAGTTCTAATCCTCCTGGGCATGTTTTTTATTTATTTTTGCTGCTTGTTCATGATTTTTAAATGTAAAAACTCTGCACTCAAAAATAAAAATGATTTGACAGACTCTTGCTGTAGCCAGCCTTTCTCACTCTTTGCCCTGGGGGAGAACAACCCAATCACCCCTTCAGCCCCTCTTACTCGTCTCACAGCACCTCCCATAAGCGAGGAATGCATCTTTTGTTGGTAGATTTCCTTCATGAGGCTTAGCTAGGCCTGCATTCCTTTTCAAAGGGCCATAGAAGAGAGCAAAAAAGGAGAAGGCAGAATAGAGCATGAAATAGGTGGAAGACAAGGGGTCAGGGGGGTTGGCAGTAAAAGAAACAGGGCCTGGCCTGGCAGAGAGTTAGAAGTTAGGGAACACAATGAGCGAGGGAGGAGGAAAGATGCCTCAGGCATTGAGCTCTCGGACTCTTCCCCACCGTGCCTGCAGAAAGAGCCTTCTCCCGAATGGATACATTTGCCTGGAGAGCCCAGAACTAATTTCAGTTAGCCAGAGGGTAAACAGAGGCCAGGGAGAGGTGCACGCCCCTCCATTTGACTAGGCTTCTGGGGCTTCTGGGAGGAAAAAAGGCATCAGTATTCCAGCAAGATCATCGTCACCAAGGCCACCATCACTAGGGGATTACAGAGCATGCTGTGACACTCTCCGGGGCCTGGTTGGCCAGGCTTATGTTGAAGAGCACATATCCTAACCCTAAGCTACCTGGGTGGCTGCACCATAGGGGCTGCACCGGATATAGGGCTGTGCCCGTAAGGGCTGTGGTCGCGTTTGGGAGCGTTAGGGACGCGTGGAGGCCGCAGGGCGCAGACCTCTGCCCATTTCCCTCCAGGATTAGGCCCTGATTCTCAGGCGTGGAGCCAGCCACTCCAAAACTGGCAGAAAGCAGCCCTCTCACCCCCAGGGCAAAGAGTGGGAAAGGCTGGTTACATCAAGTGTCTTTCAAATCTTTCACTTTCGAGAGCAGAGTGTTTACATTTAGGAATCATGAACAAGCAGCAATAGGAAAGCATACAGTATCAGAGGACAGAACACTGCCCTGCGCATATCAGTACACCCCAATGACAAAGTCAAAGATTTAAATGACCTGCTTAGCTATGAGTGGCTGACACCTCACAATGATTATCATCTCTCCGTGAAGCAAAACATCCTCGGAATTGGGTTGAAAGATAGATCTAATGTGCCAAAGGAAGGCAACATGGAAATTCAGTTTCCTGCTCTCAGGGGAAGGAGGGTCGACAGCCCAATGGGTTAATGCACCTACTGCAGCCTCCTATGTGGAGCCTGCAGGCGACGCATGCAGTTGCTGGTGAGATGCTGATACAGGTTCGCCTGCTATGCAGGGGCCCGTGGTCACCTCACAGCACCTCGAGAAGGTGTCCTGTTTGAGTCCCAGGGCAATCATTGTGTCAACCATGACCCGTAGATTACACCTTTTCCCCTCGTTTTTTTCCAATCAATTGGGGCCAGAGAGACAAGCTTTTGTATGGGCCTTACCAAGGCCAGCGTGCAGAAAACAAAGGCGCAACTGTTAGTAGTAACGCAGGTATTGAAGGGGCATTAGCTGTTGGCGGATGGCGCAGGGCAATGCATACCCATTTTCAAATAAAAAAAGGTTTTTTTTTATTAAAAAAAAAATACATGCCCAGGAAATTCCAGACCTTGGATTAGAACTCAGGTCTCCAGCATTCCAAGACCAAGCACTTATCACTTGTGCCACTGGTGGTTGTGCTTCTGACACTTGCTTTTGGGCGTATATATCTTTCTCCTGCACTCCCCTGTGAGCATACCCATTTGCGTTGTGAAACATGTTCACTGGAGCCTACAAGGATAGAACATCTGGCCCCCCCGCTCCCCCAAATACCAGCTAACTGCAGTGGCCTAGAGGTTAAGTGCTTGCATTACAGCAGCTGGGGGCCTGGGTTCGGGTCCTGCTTTCGGCACATAAACAGAATAGTTGGTCATCTCCTGGTACAGTTGGAGTGGAAGAAAGCGGAGAGGCGGGACTGTGGAAGCGAGGGAGTGCAGGCTAAAGGAAGAGGTGGGGTAGGCTAAAGGGGGAGGTAAGGTCGGATGAAGGGGTCCCTGGGGAGAAGAGGTGAGGCTGGCTGAGTCGGGGGAGGTCTAGAAGGGCATGGGGTAGGGGCCCTGGTAGAGGGAGGAAGAAAGCATAGAGGTGGGGCTGAGGAAGCCAGGAAGAAGGGGTGGTGGGGGCTGTGTAAAAGGAGAGTCCTAAGGTGGGGAAAGGGGCCATTGAGGAGGGCAGAAAAAAGGGTGCCAGTGGTGGGTGGAAAGGACAATGGGCTGACATTTTGTTCTCATCCAGCACTACCCTTTTAGCCTGCATTCCTCCTTTATTCCCTGCACTTCTCAGTCCCACCTCTATGCTTTCTTCCTCCCTCCCTCCCGCAGGGCACCTACCCCATGCCCTTCTCCCCCGACTCCGCCAGCCCCACCTCCTCTCCACAGGGACCCATGCATCCAGCCCTACCTCCCCCTTCAGCCCGCCCCACCTCACCTCACCTCACCTCCTCCTTTAGCCTGCACTCCCTCGCTTCTACCTCCCCCTTCAGCCCGCCCCACCTCACCTCCTCCTTTAGCCTGCACTCCCTCGCTTCCACAGTCCCACCCATCTGCTTGCTTCCACTGCAACTGTACAAGGAGATTACCAACTATTCCGTTTCTGTGCCGAAAGCAGGACTCAAACCCAGGCCCCCAGCGCTGTAACACAAGCACTTAACCTCTAGGCCACTGCAGTTAGCTGGTATTTGGGGGAGCTTGGGGGGGCATGATGTTCTAGCCTCATTTTCTTCAGTGAACATGTTTCACAATGCAAATGGGTATGCTCACAGGGGCATGCAGAAGAAAGACATATAGCCCAAAAGCTGCTTTCAGAAGCACAGCCACCAGTGGCTCCAGTGGGAAGTGATTGGTCTTGGAATGCGCGAGACCTGAGTTCTAATCCTCCTGGGCATGTTTTTTATTTATTTTTGCTGCTTGTTCATGATTTTTAAATGTAAAAACTCTGCACTCAAAAATAAAAATGATTTGACAGACTCTTGCTGTAGCCAGCCTTTCTCACTCTTTGCCCTGGGGGAGAACAACCCAATCACCCCTTCAGCCCCTCTTACTCGTCTCACAGCACCTCCCATAAGCGAGGAATGCATCTTTTGTTGGTAGATTTCCTTCATGAGGCTTAGCTAGGCCTGCATTCCTTTTCAAAGGGCCATAGAAGAGAGCAAAAAAGGAGAAGGCAGAATAGAGCATGAAATAGGTGGAAGACAAGGGGTCAGGGGGGTTGGCAGTAAAAGAAACAGGGCCTGGCCTGGCAGAGAGTTAGAAGTTAGGGAACACAATGAGCGAGGGAGGAGGAAAGATGCCTCAGGCATTGAGCTCTCGGACTCTTCCCCACCGTGCCTGCAGAAAGAGCCTTCTCCCGAATGGATACATTTGCCTGGAGAGCCCAGAACTAATTTCAGTTAGCCAGAGGGTAAACAGAGGCCAGGGAGAGGTGCACGCCCCTCCATTTGACTAGGCTTCTGGGGCTTCTGGGAGGAAAAAAGGCATCAGTATTCCAGCAAGATCATCGTCACCAAGGCCACCATCACTAGGGGATTACAGAGCATGCTGTGACACTCTCCGGGGCCTGGTTGGCCAGGCTTATGTTGAAGAGCACATATCCTAACCCTAAGCTACCTGGGTGGCTGCACCATAGGGGCTGCACCGGATATAGGGCTGTGCCCGTAAGGGCTGTGGTCGCGTTTGGGAGCGTGTGGAGGCCGCAGGGCGCAGACCTCTGCCCATTTCCCTCCAGGATTAGGCCCTGATTCTCAGGCGTGGAGCCAGCCACTCCAAAACTGGCAGAAAGCAGCCCTCTCACCCCCAGGGCAAAGAGTGGGAAAGGCTGGTTACATCAAGTGTCTTTCAAATCTTTCACTTTCGAGAGCAGAGTGTTTACATTTAGGAATCATGAACAAGCAGCAATAGGAAAGCATACAGTATCAGAGGACAGAACACTGCCCTGCGCATATCAGTACACCCCAATGACAAAGTCAAAGATTTAAATGACTTGCTTAGCTATGAGTGGCTGACACCTCACAATGATTATCATCTCTCCGTGAAGCAAAACATCCTCGGAATTGGGTTGAAAGATAGATCTAATGTGCCAAAGGAAGGCAACATGGAAATTCAGTTTCCTGCTCTCAGGGGAAGGAGGGTCGACAGCCCAATGGGTTAATGCACCTACTGCAGCCTCCTATGTGGAGCCTGCAGGCGACGCATGCAGTTGCTGGTGAGATGCTGATACAGGTTCGCCTGCTATGCAGGGGCCCGTGGTCACCTCACAGCACCTCGAGAAGGTGTCCTGTTTGAGTCCCAGGGCAATCATTGTGTCAACCATGACCCGTAGATTACACCTTTTCCCCTCGTTTTTTTCCAATCAATTGGGGCCAGAGAGACAAGCTTTTGTATGGGCCTTACCAAGGCCAGCGTGCAGAAAACAAAGGCGCAACTGTTAGTAGTAACGCAGGTATTGAAGGGGCATTAGCTGTTGGCGGATGGCGCAGGGCAATGCATACCCATTTTCAAATAAAAAAAGGTTTTTTTTTATTAAAAAAAAAATACATGCCCAGGAAATTCCAGACCTTGGATTAGAACTCAGGTCTCCAGCATTCCAAGACCAAGCACTTATCACTTGTGCCACTGGTGGTTGTGCTTCTGAGACTTGCTTTTGGGCGTATATATCTTTCTCCTGCACTCCCCTGTGAGCATACCCATTTGCGTTGTGAAACATGTTCACTGGAGCCTACAAGGATAGAACATCTGGCCCCCCCGCTCCCCCAAATACCAGCTAACTGCAGTGGCCTAGAGGTTAAGTGCTTGCATTACAGCAGCTGGGGGCCTGGGTTCGGGTCCTGCTTTCGGCACATAAACAGAATAGTTGGTCATCTCCTGGTACAGTTGGAGTGGAAGAAAGCGGAGAGGCGGGACTGTGGAAGCGAGGGAGTGCAGGCTAAAGGAAGAGGTGGGGTAGGCTAAAGGGGGAGGTAAGGTCGGATGAAGGGGTCCCTGGGGAGAAGAGGTGAGGCTGGCTGAGTCGGGGGAGGTCTAGAAGGGCATGGGGTAGGGGCCCTGGTAGAGGGAGGAAGAAAGCATAGAGGTGGGGCTGAGGAAGCCAGGAAGAAGGGGTGGTGGGGGCTGTGTAAAAGGAGAGTCCTAAGGTGGGGAAAGGGGCCATTGAGGAGGGCAGAAAAAAGGGTGCCAGTGGTGGGTGGAAAGGACAATGGGCTGACATTTTGTTCTCATCCAGCACTACCCTTTTAGCCTGCATTCCTCCTTTATTCCCTGCACTTCTCAGTCCCACCTCTATGCTTTCTTCCTCCCTCCCTCCCGCAGGGCACCTACCCCATGCCCTTCTCCCCCGACTCCGCCAGCCCCACCTCCTCTCCACAGGGACCCATGCATCCAGCCCTACCTCCCCCTTCAGCCCGCCCCACCTCACCTCACCTCACCTCCTCCTTTAGCCTGCACTCCCTCGCTTCTACCTCCCCCTTCAGCCCGCCCCACCTCACCTCCTCCTTTAGCCTGCACTCCCTCGCTTCCACAGTCCCACCCATCTGCTTGCTTCCACTGCAACTGTACAAGGAGATTACCAACTATTCCGTTTCTGTGCCGAAAGCAGGACTCAAACCCAGGCCCCCAGCGCTGTAACACAAGCACTTAACCTCTAGGCCACTGCAGTTAGCTGGTATTTGGGGGAGCTTGGGGGGGCATGATGTTCTAGCCTCATTTTCTTCAGTGAACATGTTTCACAATGCAAATGGGTATGCTCACAGGGGCATGCAGAAGAAAGACATATAGCCCAAAAGCTGCTTTCAGAAGCACAGCCACCAGTGGCTCCAGTGGGAAGTGATTGGTCTTGGAATGCGCGAGACCTGAGTTCTAATCCTCCTGGGCATGTTTTTTATTTATTTTTGCTGCTTGTTCATGATTTTTAAATGTAAAAACTCTGCACTCAAAAATAAAAATGATTTGACAGACTCTTGCTGTAGCCAGCCTTTCTCACTCTTTGCCCTGGGGGAGAACAACCCAATCACCCCTTCAGCCCCTCTTACTCGTCTCACAGCACCTCCCATAAGCGAGGAATGCATCTTTTGTTGGTAGATTTCCTTCATGAGGCTTAGCTAGGCCTGCATTCCTTTTCAAAGGGCCATAGAAGAGAGCAACAAAGGAGAAGGCAGAATAGAGCATGAAATAGGTGGAAGACAAGGGGTCAGGGGGGTTGGCAGTAAAAGAAACAGGGCCTGGCCTGGCAGAGAGTTAGAAGTTAGGGAACACAATGAGCGAGGGAGGAGGAAAGATGCCTCAGGCATTGAGCTCTCGGACTCTTCCCCACCGTGCCTGCAGAAAGAGCCTTCTCCCGAATGGATACATTTGCCTGGAGAGCCCAGAACTAATTTCAGTTAGCCAGAGGGTAAACAGAGGCCAGGGAGAGGTGCACGCCCCTCCATTTGACTAGGCTTCTGGGGCTTCTGGGAGGAAAAAAGGCATCAGTATTCCAGCAAGATCATCGTCACCAAGGCCACCATCACTAGGGGATTACAGAGCATGCTGTGACACTCTCCGGGGCCTGGTTGGCCAGGCTTATGTTGAAGAGCACATATCCTAACCCTAAGCTACCTGGGTGGCTGCACCATAGGGGCTGCACCGGATATAGGGCTGTGCCCGTAAGGGCTGTGGTCGCGTTTGGGAGCGTGTGGAGGCCGCAGGGCGCAGACCTCTGCCCATTTCCCTCCAGGATTAGGCCCTGATTCTCAGGCGTGGAGCCAGCCACTCCAAAACTGGCAGAAAGCAGCCCTCTCACCCCCAGGGCAAAGAGTGGGAAAGGCTGGTTACATCAAGTGTCTTTCAAATCTTTCACTTTCGAGAGCAGAGTGTTTACATTTAGGAATCATGAACAAGCAGCAATAGGAAAGCATACAGTATCAGAGGACAGAACACTGCCCTGCGCATATCAGTACACCCCAATGACAAAGTCAAAGATTTAAATGACTTGCTTAGCTATGAGTGGCTGACACCTCACAATGATTATCATCTCTCCGTGAAGCAAAACATCCTCGGAATTGGGTTGAAAGATAGATCTAATGTGCCAAAGGAAGGCAACATGGAAATTCAGTTTCCTGCTCTCAGGGGAAGGAGGGTCGACAGCCCAATGGGTTAATGCACCTACTGCAGCCTCCTATGTGGAGCCTGCAGGCGACGCATGCAGTTGCTGGTGAGATGCTGATACAGGTTCGCCTGCTATGCAGGGGCCCGTGGTCACCTCACAGCACCTCGAGAAGGTGTCCTGTTTGAGTCCCAGGGCAATCATTGTGTCAACCATGACCCGTAGATTACACCTTTTCCCCTCGTTTTTTTCCAATCAATTGGGGCCAGAGAGACAAGCTTTTGTATGGGCCTTACCAAGGCCAGCGTGCAGAAAACAAAGGCGCAACTGTTAGTAGTAACGCAGGTATTGAAGGGGCATTAGCTGTTGGCGGATGGCGCAGGGCAATGCATACCCATTTTCAAATAAAAAAAGGTTTTTTTTTATTAAAAAAAAAATACATGCCCAGGAAATTCCAGACCTTGGATTAGAACTCAGGTCTCCAGCATTCCAAGACCAAGCACTTATCACTTGTGCCACTGGTGGTTGTGCTTCTGACACTTGCTTTTGGGCGTATATATCTTTCTCCTGCACTCCCCTGTGAGCATACCCATTTGCGTTGTGAAACATGTTCACTGGAGCCTACAAGGATAGAACATCTGGCCCCCCCGCTCCCCCAAATACCAGCTAACTGCAGTGGCCTAGAGGTTAAGTGCTTGCATTACAGCAGCTGGGGGCCTGGGTTCGGGTCCTGCTTTCGGCACATAAACAGAATAGTTGGTCATCTCCTGGTACAGTTGGAGTGGAAGAAAGCGGAGAGGCGGGACTGTGGAAGCGAGGGAGTGCAGGCTAAAGGAAGAGGTGGGGTAGGCTAAAGGGGGAGGTAAGGTCGGATGAAGGGGTCCCTGGGGAGAAGAGGTGAGGCTGGCTGAGTCGGGGGAGGTCTAGAAGGGCATGGGGTAGGGGCCCTGGTAGAGGGAGGAAGAAAGCATAGAGGTGGGGCTGAGGAAGCCAGGAAGAAGGGGTGGTGGGGGCTGTGTAAAAGGAGAGTCCTAAGGTGGGGAAAGGGGCCATTGAGGAGGGCAGAAAAAAGGGTGCCAGTGGTGGGTGGAAAGGACAATGGGCTGACATTTTGTTCTCATCCAGCACTACCCTTTTAGCCTGCATTCCTCCTTTATTCCCTGCACTTCTCAGTCCCACCTCTATGCTTTCTTCCTCCCTCCCTCCCGCAGGGCACCTACCCCATGCCCTTCTCCCCCGACTCCGCCAGCCCCACCTCCTCTCCACAGGGACCCATGCATCCAGCCCTACCTCCCCCTTCAGCCCGCCCCACCTCACCTCACCTCACCTCCTCCTTTAGCCTGCACTCCCTCGCTTCTACCTCCCCCTTCAGCCCGCCCCACCTCACCTCCTCCTTTAGCCTGCACTCCCTCGCTTCCACAGTCCCACCCATCTGCTTGCTTCCACTGCAACTGTACAAGGAGATTACCAACTATTCCGTTTCTGTGCCGAAAGCAGGACTCAAACCCAGGCCCCCAGCGCTGTAACACAAGCACTTAACCTCTAGGCCACTGCAGTTAGCTGGTATTTGGGGGAGCTTGGGGGGGCATGATGTTCTAGCCTCATTTTCTTCAGTGAACATGTTTCACAATGCAAATGGGTATGCTCACAGGGGCATGCAGAAGAAAGACATATAGCCCAAAAGCTGCTTTCAGAAGCACAGCCACCAGTGGCTCCAGTGGGAAGTGATTGGTCTTGGAATGCGCGAGACCTGAGTTCTAATCCTCCTGGGCATGTTTTTTATTTATTTTTGCTGCTTGTTCATGATTTTTAAATGTAAAAACTCTGCACTCAAAAATAAAAATGATTTGACAGACTCTTGCTGTAGCCAGCCTTTCTCACTCTTTGCCCTGGGGGAGAACAACCCAATCACCCCTTCAGCCCCTCTTACTCGTCTCACAGCACCTCCCATAAGCGAGGAATGCATCTTTTGTTGGTAGATTTCCTTCATGAGGCTTAGCTAGGCCTGCATTCCTTTTCAAAGGGCCATAGAAGAGAGCAAAAAAGGAGAAGGCAGAATAGAGCATGAAATAGGTGGAAGACAAGGGGTCAGGGGGGTTGGCAGTAAAAGAAACAGGGCCTGGCCTGGCAGAGAGTTAGAAGTTAGGGAACACAATGAGCGAGGGAGGAGGAAAGATGCCTCAGGCATTGAGCTCTCGGACTCTTCCCCACCGTGCCTGCAGAAAGAGCCTTCTCCCGAATGGATACATTTGCCTGGAGAGCCCAGAACTAATTTCAGTTAGCCAGAGGGTAAACAGAGGCCAGGGAGAGGTGCACGCCCCTCCATTTGACTAGGCTTCTGGGGCTTCTGGGAGGAAAAAAGGCATCAGTATTCCAGCAAGATCATCGTCACCAAGGCCACCATCACTAGGGGATTACAGAGCATGCTGTGACACTCTCCGGGGCCTGGTTGGCCAGGCTTATGTTGAAGAGCACATATCCTAACCCTAAGCTACCTGGGTGGCTGCACCATAGGGGCTGCACCGGATATAGGGCTGTGCCCGTAAGGGCTGTGGTCGCGTTTGGGAGCGTGTGGAGGCCGCAGGGCGCAGACCTCTGCCCATTTCACTCCAGGATTAGGCCCTGATTCTCAGGCGTGGAGCCAGCCACTCCAAAACTGGCAGAAAGCAGCCCTCTCACCCCCAGGGCAAAGAGTGGGTAAGGCTGGTTACATCAAGAGTCTTTCAAATCTTTCACTTTCGAGAGCAGAGTGTTTACATTTAGGAATCATGAACAAGCAGCAATAGGAAAGCATACAGTATCAGAGGACAGAACACTGCCCTGCGCATATCAGTACACCCCAATGACAAAGTCAAAGATTTAAATGACTTGCTTAGCTATGAGTGGCTGACACCTCACAATGATTATCATCTCTCCGTGAAGCAAAACATCCTCGGAATTGGGTTGAAAGATAGATCTAATGTGCCAAAGGAAGGCAACATGGAAATTCAGTTTCCTGCTCTCAGGGGAAGGAGGGTCGACAGCCCAATGGGTTAATGCACCTACTGCAGCCTCCTATGTGGAGCCTGCAGGCGACGCATGCAGTTGCTGGTGAGATGCTGATACAGGTTCGCCTGCTATGCAGGGGCCCGTGGTCACCTCACAGCACCTCGAGAAGGTGTCCTGTTTGAGTCCCAGGGCAATCATTGTGTCAACCATGACCCGTAGATTACACCTTTTCCCCTCGTTTTTTTCCAATCAATTGGGGCCAGAGAGACAAGCTTTTGTATGGGCCTTACCAAGGCCAGCGTGCAGAAAACAAAGGCGCAACTGTTAGTAGTAACGCAGGTATTGAAGGGGCATTAGCTGTTGGCGGATGGCGCAGGGCAATGCATACCCATTTTCAAATAAAAAAAGGTTTTTTTTTATTAAAAAAAAAATACATGCCCAGGAAATTCCAGACCTTGGATTAGAACTCAGGTCTCCAGCATTCCAAGACCAAGCACTTATCACTTGTGCCACTGGTGGTTGTGCTTCTGAGACTTGCTTTTGGGCGTATATATCTTTCTCCTGCACTCCCCTGTGAGCATACCCATTTGCGTTGTGAAACATGTTCACTGGAGCCTACAAGGATAGAACATCTGGCCCCCCCGCTCCCCCAAATACCAGCTAACTGCAGTGGCCTAGAGGTTAAGTGCTTGCATTACAGCAGCTGGGGGCCTGGGTTCGGGTCCTGCTTTCGGCACATAAACAGAATAGTTGGTCATCTCCTGGTACAGTTGGAGTGGAAGAAAGCGGAGAGGCGGGACTGTGGAAGCGAGGGAGTGCAGGCTAAAGGAAGAGGTGGGGTAGGCTAAAGGGGGAGGTAAGGTCGGATGAAGGGGTCCCTGGGGAGAAGAGGTGAGGCTGGCTGAGTCGGGGGAGGTCTAGAAGGGCATGGGGTAGGGGCCCTGGTAGAGGGAGGAAGAAAGCATAGAGGTGGGGCTGAGGAAGCCAGGAAGAAGGGGTGGTGGGGGCTGTGTAAAAGGAGAGTCCTAAGGTGGGGAAAGGGGCCATTGAGGAGGGCAGAAAAAAGGGTGCCAGTGGTGGGTGGAAAGGACAATGGGCTGACATTTTGTTCTCATCCAGCACTACCCTTTTAGCCTGCATTCCTCCTTTATTCCCTGCACTTCTCAGTCCCACCTCTATGCTTTCTTCCTCCCTCCCTCCCGCAGGGCACCTACCCCATGCCCTTCTCCCCCGACTCCGCCAGCCCCACCTCCTCTCCACAGGGACCCATGCATCCAGCCCTACCTCCCCCTTCAGCCCGCCCCACCTCACCTCACCTCACCTCCTCCTTTAGCCTGCACTCCCTCGCTTCTACCTCCCCCTTCAGCCCGCCCCACCTCACCTCCTCCTTTAGCCTGCACTCCCTCGCTTCCACAGTCCCACCCATCTGCTTGCTTCCACTGCAACTGTACAAGGAGATTACCAACTATTCCGTTTCTGTGCCGAAAGCAGGACTCAAACCCAGGCCCCCAGCGCTGTAACACAAGCACTTAACCTCTAGGCCACTGCAGTTAGCTGGTATTTGGGGGAGCTTGGGGGGGCATGATGTTCTAGCCTCATTTTCTTCAGTGAACATGTTTCACAATGCAAATGGGTATGCTCACAGGGGCATGCAGAAGAAAGACATATAGCCCAAAAGCTGCTTTCAGAAGCACAGCCACCAGTGGCTCCAGTGGGAAGTGATTGGTCTTGGAATGCGCGAGACCTGAGTTCTAATCCTCCTGGGCATGTTTTTTATTTATTTTTGCTGCTTGTTCATGATTTTTAAATGTAAAAACTCTGCACTCAAAAATAAAAATGATTTGACAGACTCTTGCTGTAGCCAGCCTTTCTCACTCTTTGCCCTGGGGGAGAACAACCCAATCACCCCTTCAGCCCCTCTTACTCGTCTCACAGCACCTCCCATAAGCGAGGAATGCATCTTTTGTTGGTAGATTTCCTTCATGAGGCTTAGCTAGGCCTGCATTCCTTTTCAAAGGGCCATAGAAGAGAGCAAAAAAGGAGAAGGCAGAATAGAGCATGAAATAGGTGGAAGACAAGGGGTCAGGGGGGTTGGCAGTAAAAGAAACAGGGCCTGGCCTGGCAGAGAGTTAGAAGTTAGGGAACACAATGAGCGAGGGAGGAGGAAAGATGCCTCAGGCATTGAGCTCTCGGACTCTTCCCCACCGTGCCTGCAGAAAGAGCCTTCTCCCGAATGGATACATTTGCCTGGAGAGCCCAGAACTAATTTCAGTTAGCCAGAGGGTAAACAGAGGCCAGGGAGAGGTGCACGCCCCTCCATTTGACTAGGCTTCTGGGGCTTCTGGGAGGAAAAAAGGCATCAGTATTCCAGCAAGATCATCGTCACCAAGGCCACCATCACTAGGGGATTACAGAGCATGCTGTGACACTCTCCGGGGCCTGGTTGGCCAGGCTTATGTTGAAGAGCACATATCCTAACCCTAAGCTACCTGGGTGGCTGCACCATAGGGGCTGCACCGGATATAGGGCTGTGCCCGTAAGGGCTGTGGTCGCGTTTGGGAGCGTTAGGGACGCGTGGAGGCCGCAGGGCGCAGACCTCTGCCCATTTCCCTCCAGGATTAGGCCCTGATTCTCAGGCGTGGAGCCAGCCACTCCAAAACTGGCAGAAAGCAGCCCTCTCACCCCCAGGGCAAAGAGTGGGAAAGGCTGGTTACATCAAGTGTCTTTCAAATCTTTCACTTTCGAGAGCAGAGTGTTTACATTTAGGAATCATGAACAAGCAGCAATAGGAAAGCATACAGTATCAGAGGACAGAACACTGCCCTGCGCATATCAGTACACCCCAATGACAAAGTCAAAGATTTAAATGACCTGCTTAGCTATGAGTGGCTGACACCTCACAATGATTATCATCTCTCCGTGAAGCAAAACATCCTCGGAATTGGGTTGAAAGATAGATCTAATGTGCCAAAGGAAGGCAACATGGAAATTCAGTTTCCTGCTCTCAGGGGAAGGAGGGTCGACAGCCCAATGGGTTAATGCACCTACTGCAGCCTCCTATGTGGAGCCTGCAGGCGACGCATGCAGTTGCTGGTGAGATGCTGATACAGGTTCGCCTGCTATGCAGGGGCCCGTGGTCACCTCACAGCACCTCGAGAAGGTGTCCTGTTTGAGTCCCAGGGCAATCATTGTGTCAACCATGACCCGTAGATTACACCTTTTCCCCTCGTTTTTTTCCAATCAATTGGGGCCAGAGAGACAAGCTTTTGTATGGGCCTTACCAAGGCCAGCGTGCAGAAAACAAAGGCGCAACTGTTAGTAGTAACGCAGGTATTGAAGGGGCATTAGCTGTTGGCGGATGGCGCAGGGCAATGCATACCCATTTTCAAATAAAAAAAGGTTTTTTTTTATTAAAAAAAAAATACATGCCCAGGAAATTCCAGACCTTGGATTAGAACTCAGGTCTCCAGCATTCCAAGACCAAGCACTTATCACTTGTGCCACTGGTGGTTGTGCTTCTGACACTTGCTTTTGGGCGTATATATCTTTCTCCTGCACTCCCCTGTGAGCATACCCATTTGCGTTGTGAAACATGTTCACTGGAGCCTACAAGGATAGAACATCTGGCCCCCCCGCTCCCCCAAATACCAGCTAACTGCAGTGGCCTAGAGGTTAAGTGCTTGCATTACAGCAGCTGGGGGCCTGGGTTCGGGTCCTGCTTTCGGCACATAAACAGAATAGTTGGTCATCTCCTGGTACAGTTGGAGTGGAAGAAAGCGGAGAGGCGGGACTGTGGAAGCGAGGGAGTGCAGGCTAAAGGAAGAGGTGGGGTAGGCTAAAGGGGGAGGTAAGGTCGGATGAAGGGGTCCCTGGGGAGAAGAGGTGAGGCTGGCTGAGTCGGGGGAGGTCTAGAAGGGCATGGGGTAGGGGCCCTGGTAGAGGGAGGAAGAAAGCATAGAGGTGGGGCTGAGGAAGCCAGGAAGAAGGGGTGGTGGGGGCTGTGTAAAAGGAGAGTCCTAAGGTGGGGAAAGGGGCCATTGAGGAGGGCAGAAAAAAGGGTGCCAGTGGTGGGTGGAAAGGACAATGGGCTGACATTTTGTTCTCATCCAGCACTACCCTTTTAGCCTGCATTCCTCCTTTATTCCCTGCACTTCTCAGTCCCACCTCTATGCTTTCTTCCTCCCTCCCTCCCGCAGGGCACCTACCCCATGCCCTTCTCCCCCGACTCCGCCAGCCCCACCTCCTCTCCACAGGGACCCATGCATCCAGCCCTACCTCCCCCTTCAGCCCGCCCCACCTCACCTCACCTCACCTCCTCCCCCTCGCTTCTACCTCCCCCTTCAGCCCGCCCCACCTCACCTCCTCCTTTAGCCTGCACTCCCTCGCTTCCACAGTCCCACCCATCTGCTTGCTTCCACTGCAACTGTACAAGGAGATTACCAACTATTCCGTTTCTGTGCCGAAAGCAGGACTCAAACCCAGGCCCCCAGCGCTGTAACACAAGCACTTAACCTCTAGGCCACTGCAGTTAGCTGGTATTTGGGGGAGCTTGGGGGGGCATGATGTTCTAGCCTCATTTTCTTCAGTGAACATGTTTCACAATGCAAATGGGTATGCTCACAGGGGCATGCAGAAGAAAGACATATAGCCCAAAAGCTGCTTTCAGAAGCACAGCCACCAGTGGCTCCAGTGGGAAGTGATTGGTCTTGGAATGCGCGAGACCTGAGTTCTAATCCTCCTGGGCATGTTTTTTATTTATTTTTGCTGCTTGTTCATGATTTTTAAATGTAAAAACTCTGCACTCAAAAATAAAAATGATTTGACAGACTCTTGCTGTAGCCAGCCTTTCTCACTCTTTGCCCTGGGGGAGAACAACCCAATCACCCCTTCAGCCCCTCTTACTCGTCTCACAGCACCTCCCATAAGCGAGGAATGCATCTTTTGTTGGTAGATTTCCTTCATGAGGCTTAGCTAGGCCTGCATTCCTTTTCAAAGGGCCATAGAAGAGAGCAAAAAAGGAGAAGGCAGAATAGAGCATGAAATAGGTGGAAGACAAGGGGTCAGGGGGGTTGGCAGTAAAAGAAACAGGGCCTGGCCTGGCAGAGAGTTAGAAGTTAGGGAACACAATGAGCGAGGGAGGAGGAAAGATGCCTCAGGCATTGAGCTCTCGGACTCTTCCCCACCGTGCCTGCAGAAAGAGCCTTCTCCCGAATGGATACATTTGCCTGGAGAGCCCAGAACTAATTTCAGTTAGCCAGAGGGTAAACAGAGGCCAGGGAGAGGTGCACGCCCCTCCATTTGACTAGGCTTCTGGGGCTTCTGGGAGGAAAAAAGGCATCAGTATTCCAGCAAGATCATCGTCACCAAGGCCACCATCACTAGGGGATTACAGAGCATGCTGTGACACTCTCCGGGGCCTGGTTGGCCAGGCTTATGTTGAAGAGCACATATCCTAACCCTAAGCTACCTGGGTGGCTGCACCATAGGGGCTGCACCGGATATAGGGCTGTGCCCGTAAGGGCTGTGGTCGCGTTTGGGAGCGTTAGGGACGCGTGGAGGCCGCAGGGCGCAGACCTCTGCCCATTTCCCTCCAGGATTAGGCCCTGATTCTCAGGCGTGGAGCCAGCCACTCCAAAACTGGCAGAAAGCAGCCCTCTCACCCCCAGGGCAAAGAGTGGGAAAGGCTGGTTACATCAAGTGTCTTTCAAATCTTTCACTTTCGAGAGCAGAGTGTTTACATTTAGGAATCATGAACAAGCAGCAATAGGAAAGCATACAGTATCAGAGGACAGAACACTGCCCTGCGCATATCAGTACACCCCAATGACAAAGTCAAAGATTTAAATGACCTGCTTAGCTATGAGTGGCTGACACCTCACAATGATTATCATCTCTCCGTGAAGCAAAACATCCTCGGAATTGGGTTGAAAGATAGATCTAATGTGCCAAAGGAAGGCAACATGGAAATTCAGTTTCCTGCTCTCAGGGGAAGGAG
Source organism: Ambystoma mexicanum (assembly GCF_040938575.1). Taxonomy (NCBI): domain Eukaryota; kingdom Metazoa; phylum Chordata; class Amphibia; order Caudata; family Ambystomatidae; genus Ambystoma; species Ambystoma mexicanum. Next base: position 222,949 of record NW_027182365.1, read on the forward strand.
GGTCGACAGCCCAATGGGTTAATGCACCTACTGCAGCCTCCTATGTGGAGCCTGCAGGCGACGCATGCAGTTGCTGGTGAGATGCTGATACAGGTTCGCCTGCTATGCAGGGGCCCGTGGTCACCTCACAGCACCTCGAGAAGGTGTCCTGTTTGAGTCCCAGGGCAATCATTGTGTCAACCATGACCCGTAGATTACACCTTTTCCCCTCGTTTTTTTCCAATCAATTGGGGCCAGAGAGACAAGCTTTTGTATGGGCCTTACCAAGGCCAGCGTGCAGAAAACAAAGGCGCAACTGTTAGTAGTAACGCAGGTATTGAAGGGGCATTAGCTGTTGGCGGATGGCGCAGGGCAATGCATACCCATTTTCAAATAAAAAAAGTTTTTTTTTTATTAAAAAAAAAATACATGCCCAGGAAATTCCAGACCTTGGATTAGAACTCAGGTCTCCAGCATTCCAAGACCAAGCACTTATCACTTGTGCCACTGGTGGTTGTGCTTCTGAGACTTGCTTTTGGGCGTATATATCTTTCTCCTGCACTCCCCTGTGAGCATACCCATTTGCGTTGTGAAACATGTTCACTGGAGCCTACAAGGATAGAACATCTGGCCCCCCCGCTCCCCCAAATACCAGCTAACTGCAGTGGCCTAGAGGTTAAGTGCTTGCATTACAGCAGCTGGGGGCCTGGGTTCGGGTCCTGCTTTCGGCACATAAACAGAATAGTTGGTCATCTCCTGGTACAGTTGGAGTGGAAGAAAGCGGAGAGGCGGGACTGTGGAAGCGAGGGAGTGCAGGCTAAAGGAAGAGGTGGGGTAGGCTAAAGGGGGAGGTAAGGTCGGATGAAGGGGTCCCTGGGGAGAAGAGGTGAGGCTGGCTGAGTCGGGGGAGGTCTAGAAGGGCATGGGGTAGGGGCCCTGGTAGAGGGAGGAAGAAAGCATAGAGGTGGGGCTGAGGAAGCCAGGAAGAAGGGGTGGTGGGGGCTGTGTAAAAGGAGAGTCCTAAGGTGGGGAAAGGGGCCATTGAGGAGGGCAGAAAAAAGGGTGCCAGTGGTGGGTGGAAAGGACAATGGGCTGACATTTTGTTCTCATCCAGCACTACCCTTTTAGCCTGCATTCCTCCTTTATTCCCTGCACTTCTCAGTCCCACCTCTATGCTTTCTTCCTCCCTCCCTCCCGCAGGGCACCTACCCCATGCCCTTCTCCCCCGACTCCGCCAGCCCCACCTCCTCTCCACAGGGACCCATGCATCCAGCCCTACCTCCCCCTTCAGCCCGCCCCACCTCACCTCACCTCACCTCCTCCTTTAGCCTGCACTCCCTCGCTTCTACCTCCCCCTTCAGCCCGCCCCACCTCACCTCCTCCTTTAGCCTGCACTCCCTCGCTTCCACAGTCCCACCCATCTGCTTGCTTCCACTGCAACTGTACAAGGAGATTACCAACTATTCCGTTTCTGTGCCGAAAGCAGGACTCAAACCCAGGCCCCCAGCGCTGTAACACAAGCACTTAACCTCTAGGCCACTGCAGTTAGCTGGTATTTGGGGGAGCTTGGGGGGGCATGATGTTCTAGCCTCATTTTCTTCAGTGAACATGTTTCACAATGCAAATGGGTATGCTCACAGGGGCATGCAGAAGAAAGACATATAGCCCAAAAGCTGCTTTCAGAAGCACAGCCACCAGTGGCTCCAGTGGGAAGTGATTGGTCTTGGAATGCGCGAGACCTGAGTTCTAATCCTCCTGGGCATGTTTTTTATTTATTTTTGCTGCTTGTTCATGATTTTTAAATGTAAAAACTCTGCACTCAAAAATAAAAATGATTTGACAGACTCTTGCTGTAGCCAGCCTTTCTCACTCTTTGCCCTGGGGGAGAACAACCCAATCACCCCTTCAGCCCCTCTTACTCGTCTCACAGCACCTCCCATAAGCGAGGAATGCATCTTTTGTTGGTAGATTTCCTTCATGAGGCTTAGCTAGGCCTGCATTCCTTTTCAAAGGGCCATAGAAGAGAGCAAAAAAGGAGAAGGCAGAATAGAGCATGAAATAGGTGGAAGACAAGGGGTCAGGGGGGTTGGCAGTAAAAGAAACAGGGCCTGGCCTGGCAGAGAGTTAGAAGTTAGGGAACACAATGAGCGAGGGAGGAGGAAAGATGCCTCAGGCATTGAGCTCTCGGACTCTTCCCCACCGTGCCTGCAGAAAGAGCCTTCTCCCGAATGGATACATTTGCCTGGAGAGCCCAGAACTAATTTCAGTTAGCCAGAGGGTAAACAGAGGCCAGGGAGAGGTGCACGCCCCTCCATTTGACTAGGCTTCTGGGGCTTCTGGGAGGAAAAAAGGCATCAGTATTCCAGCAAGATCATCGTCACCAAGGCCACCATCACTAGGGGATTACAGAGCATGCTGTGACACTCTCCGGGGCCTGGTTGGCCAGGCTTATGTTGAAGAGCACATATCCTAACCCTAAGCTACCTGGGTGGCTGCACCATAGGGGCTGCACCGGATATAGGGCTGTGCCCGTAAGGGCTGTGGTCGCGTTTGGGAGCGTTAGGGACGCGTGGAGGCCGCAGGGCGCAGACCTCTGCCCATTTCCCTCCAGGATTAGGCCCTGATTCTCAGGCGTGGAGCCAGCCACTCCAAAACTGGCAGAAAGCAGCCCTCTCACCCCCAGGGCAAAGAGTGGGAAAGGCTGGTTACATCAAGTGTCTTTCAAATCTTTCACTTTCGAGAGCAGAGTGTTTACATTTTGGAATCATGAACAAGCAGCAATAGGAAAGCATACAGTATCAGAGGACAGAACACTGCCCTGCGCATATCAGTACACCCCAATGACAAAGTCAAAGATTTAAATGACTTGCTTAGCTATGAGTGGCTGACACCTCACAATGATTATCATCTCTCCGTGAAGCAAAACATCCTCGGAATTGGGTTGAAAGATAGATCTAATGTGCCAAAGGAAGGCAACATGGAAATTCAGTTTCCTGCTCTCAGGGGAAGGAGGGTCGACAGCCCAATGGGTTAATGCACCTACTGCAGCCTCCTATGTGGAGCCTGCAGGCGACGCATGCAGTTGCTGGTGAGATGCTGATACAGGTTCGCCTGCTATGCAGGGGCCCGTGGTCACCTCACAGCACCTCGAGAAGGTGTCCTGTTTGAGTCCCAGGGCAATCATTGTGTCAACCATGACCCGTAGATTACACCTTTTCCCCTCGTTTTTTTCCAATCAATTGGGGCCAGAGAGACAAGCTTTTGTATGGGCCTTACCAAGGCCAGCGTGCAGAAAACAAAGGCGCAACTGTTAGTAGTAACGCAGGTATTGAAGGGGCATTAGCTGTTGGCGGATGGCGCAGGGCAATGCATACCCATTTTCAAATAAAAAAAGGTTTTTTTTTATTAAAAAAAAAATACATGCCCAGGAAATTCCAGACCTTGGATTAGAACTCAGGTCTCCAGCATTCCAAGACCAAGCACTTATCACTTGTGCCACTGGTGGTTGTGCTTCTGAGACTTGCTTTTGGGCGTATATATCTTTCTCCTGCACTCCCCTGTGAGCATACCCATTTGCGTTGTGAAACATGTTCACTGGAGCCTACAAGGATAGAACATCTGGCCCCCCCGCTCCCCCAAATACCAGCTAACTGCAGTGGCCTAGAGGTTAAGTGCTTGCATTACAGCAGCTGGGGGCCTGGGTTCGGGTCCTGCTTTCGGCACATAAACAGAATAGTTGGTCATCTCCTGGTACAGTTGGAGTGGAAGAAAGCGGAGAGGCGGGACTGTGGAAGCGAGGGAGTGCAGGCTAAAGGAAGAGGTGGGGTAGGCTAAAGGGGGAGGTAAGGTCGGATGAAGGGGTCCCTGGGGAGAAGAGGTGAGGCTGGCTGAGTCGGGGGAGGTCTAGAAGGGCATGGGGTAGGGGCCCTGGTAGAGGGAGGAAGAAAGCATAGAGGTGGGGCTGAGGAAGCCAGGAAGAAGGGGTGGTGGGGGCTGTGTAAAAGGAGAGTCCTAAGGTGGGGAAAGGGGCCATTGAGGAGGGCAGAAAAAAGGGTGCCAGTGGTGGGTGGAAAGGACAATGGGCTGACATTTTGTTCTCATCCAGCACTACCCTTTTAGCCTGCATTCCTCCTTTATTCCCTGCACTTCTCAGTCCCACCTCTATGCTTTCTTCCTCCCTCCCTCCCGCAGGGCACCTACCCCATGCCCTTCTCCCCCGACTCCGCCAGCCCCACCTCCTCTCCACAGGGACCCATGCATCCAGCCCTACCTCCCCCTTCAGCCCGCCCCACCTCACCTCACCTCACCTCCTCCTTTAGCCTGCACTCCCTCGCTTCTACCTCCCCCTTCAGCCCGCCCCACCTCACCTCCTCCTTTAGCCTGCACTCCCTCGCTTCCACAGTCCCACCCATCTGCTTGCTTCCACTGCAACTGTACAAGGAGATTACCAACTATTCCGTTTCTGTGCCGAAAGCAGGACTCAAACCCAGGCCCCCAGCGCTGTAACACAAGCACTTAACCTCTAGGCCACTGCAGTTAGCTGGTATTTGGGGGAGCTTGGGGGGGCATGATGTTCTAGCCTCATTTTCTTCAGTGAACATGTTTCACAATGCAAATGGGTATGCTCACAGGGGCATGCAGAAGAAAGACATATAGCCCAAAAGCTGCTTTCAGAAGCACAGCCACCAGTGGCTCCAGTGGGAAGTGATTGGTCTTGGAATGCGCGAGACCTGAGTTCTAATCCTCCTGGGCATGTTTTTTATTTATTTTTGCTGCTTGTTCATGATTTTTAAATGTAAAAACTCTGCACTCAAAAATAAAAATGATTTGACAGACTCTTGCTGTAGCCAGCCTTTCTCACTCTTTGCCCTGGGGGAGAACAACCCAATCACCCCTTCAGCCCCTCTTACTCGTCTCACAGCACCTCCCATAAGCGAGGAATGCATCTTTTGTTGGTAGATTTCCTTCATGAGGCTTAGCTAGGCCTGCATTCCTTTTCAAAGGGCCATAGAAGAGAGCAAAAAAGGAGAAGGCAGAATAGAGCATGAAATAGGTGGAAGACAAGGGGTCAGGGGGGTTGGCAGTAAAAGAAACAGGGCCTGGCCTGGCAGAGAGTTAGAAGTTAGGGAACACAATGAGCGAGGGAGGAGGAAAGATGCCTCAGGCATTGAGCTCTCGGACTCTTCCCCACCGTGCCTGCAGAAAGAGCCTTCTCCCGAATGGATACATTTGCCTGGAGAGCCCAGAACTAATTTCAGTTAGCCAGAGGGTAAACAGAGGCCAGGGAGAGGTGCACGCCCCTCCATTTGACTAGGCTTCTGGGGCTTCTGGGAGGAAAAAAGGCATCAGTATTCCAGCAAGATCATCGTCACCAAGGCCACCATCACTAGGGGATTACAGAGCATGCTGTGACACTCTCCGGGGCCTGGTTGGCCAGGCTTATGTTGAAGAGCACATATCCTAACCCTAAGCTACCTGGGTGGCTGCACCATAGGGGCTGCACCGGATATAGGGCTGTGCCCGTAAGGGCTGTGGTCGCGTTTGGGAGCGTTAGGGACGCGTGGAGGCCGCAGGGCGCAGACCTCTGCCCATTTCCCTCCAGGATTAGGCCCTGATTCTCAGGCGTGGAGCCAGCCACTCCAAAACTGGCAGAAAGCAGCCCTCTCACCCCCAGGGCAAAGAGTGGGAAAGGCTGGTTACATCAAGTGTCTTTCAAATCTTTCACTTTCGAGAGCAGAGTGTTTACATTTAGGAATCATGAACAAGCAGCAATAGGAAAGCATACAGTATCAGAGGACAGAACACTGCCCTGCGCATATCAGTACACCCCAATGACAAAGTCAAAGATTTAAATGACCTGCTTAGCTATGAGTGGCTGACACCTCACAATGATTATCATCTCTCCGTGAAGCAAAACATCCTCGGAATTGGGTTGAAAGATAGATCTAATGTGCCAAAGGAAGGCAACATGGAAATTCAGTTTCCTGCTCTCAGGGGAAGGAGGGTCGACAGCCCAATGGGTTAATGCACCTACTGCAGCCTCCTATGTGGAGCCTGCAGGCGACGCATGCAGTTGCTGGTGAGATGCTGATACAGGTTCGCCTGCTATGCAGGGGCCCGTGGTCACCTCACAGCACCTCGAGAAGGTGTCCTGTTTGAGTCCCAGGGCAATCATTGTGTCAACCATGACCCGTAGATTACACCTTTTCCCCTCGTTTTTTTCCAATCAATTGGGGCCAGAGAGACAAGCTTTTGTATGGGCCTTACCAAGGCCAGCGTGCAGAAAACAAAGGCGCAACTGTTAGTAGTAACGCAGGTATTGAAGGGGCATTAGCTGTTGGCGGATGGCGCAGGGCAATGCATACCCATTTTCAAATAAAAAAAGGTTTTTTTTTATTAAAAAAAAAATACATGCCCAGGAAATTCCAGACCTTGGATTAGAACTCAGGTCTCCAGCATTCCAAGACCAAGCACTTATCACTTGTGCCACTGGTGGTTGTGCTTCTGACACTTGCTTTTGGGCGTATATATCTTTCTCCTGCACTCCCCTGTGAGCATACCCATTTGCGTTGTGAAACATGTTCACTGGAGCCTACAAGGATAGAACATCTGGCCCCCCCGCTCCCCCAAATACCAGCTAACTGCAGTGGCCTAGAGGTTAAGTGCTTGCATTACAGCAGCTGGGGGCCTGGGTTCGGGTCCTGCTTTCGGCACATAAACAGAATAGTTGGTCATCTCCTGGTACAGTTGGAGTGGAAGAAAGCGGAGAGGCGGGACTGTGGAAGCGAGGGAGTGCAGGCTAAAGGAAGAGGTGGGGTAGGCTAAAGGGGGAGGTAAGGTCGGATGAAGGGGTCCCTGGGGAGAAGAGGTGAGGCTGGCTGAGTCGGGGGAGGTCTAGAAGGGCATGGGGTAGGGGCCCTGGTAGAGGGAGGAAGAAAGCATAGAGGTGGGGCTGAGGAAGCCAGGAAGAAGGGGTGGTGGGGGCTGTGTAAAAGGAGAGTCCTAAGGTGGGGAAAGGGGCCATTGAGGAGGGCAGAAAAAAGGGTGCCAGTGGTGGGTGGAAAGGACAATGGGCTGACATTTTGTTCTCATCCAGCACTACCCTTTTAGCCTGCATTCCTCCTTTATTCCCTGCACTTCTCAGTCCCACCTCTATGCTTTCTTCCTCCCTCCCTCCCGCAGGGCACCTACCCCATGCCCTTCTCCCCCGACTCCGCCAGCCCCACCTCCTCTCCACAGGGACCCATGCATCCAGCCCTACCTCCCCCTTCAGCCCGCCCCACCTCACCTCACCTCACCTCCTCCTTTAGCCTGCACTCCCTCGCTTCTACCTCCCCCTTCAGCCCGCCCCACCTCACCTCCTCCTTTAGCCTGCACTCCCTCGCTTCCACAGTCCCACCCATCTGCTTGCTTCCACTGCAACTGTACAAGGAGATTACCAACTATTCCGTTTCTGTGCCGAAAGCAGGACTCAAACCCAGGCCCCCAGCGCTGTAACACAAGCACTTAACCTCTAGGCCACTGCAGTTAGCTGGTATTTGGGGGAGCTTGGGGGGGCATGATGTTCTAGCCTCATTTTCTTCAGTGAACATGTTTCACAATGCAAATGGGTATGCTCACAGGGGCATGCAGAAGAAAGACATATAGCCCAAAAGCTGCTTTCAGAAGCACAGCCACCAGTGGCTCCAGTGGGAAGTGATTGGTCTTGGAATGCGCGAGACCTGAGTTCTAATCCTCCTGGGCATGTTTTTTATTTATTTTTGCTGCTTGTTCATGATTTTTAAATGTAAAAACTCTGCACTCAAAAATAAAAATGATTTGACAGACTCTTGCTGTAGCCAGCCTTTCTCACTCTTTGCCCTGGGGGAGAACAACCCAATCACCCCTTCAGCCCCTCTTACTCGTCTCACAGCACCTCCCATAAGCGAGGAATGCATCTTTTGTTGGTAGATTTCCTTCATGAGGCTTAGCTAGGCCTGCATTCCTTTTCAAAGGGCCATAGAAGAGAGCAAAAAAGGAGAAGGCAGAATAGAGCATGAAATAGGTGGAAGACAAGGGGTCAGGGGGGTTGGCAGTAAAAGAAACAGGGCCTGGCCTGGCAGAGAGTTAGAAGTTAGGGAACACAATGAGCGAGGGAGGAGGAAAGATGCCTCAGGCATTGAGCTCTCGGACTCTTCCCCACCGTGCCTGCAGAAAGAGCCTTCTCCCGAATGGATACATTTGCCTGGAGAGCCCAGAACTAATTTCAGTTAGCCAGAGGGTAAACAGAGGCCAGGGAGAGGTGCACGCCCCTCCATTTGACTAGGCTTCTGGGGCTTCTGGGAGGAAAAAAGGCATCAGTATTCCAGCAAGATCATCGTCACCAAGGCCACCATCACTAGGGGATTACAGAGCATGCTGTGACACTCTCCGGGGCCTGGTTGGCCAGGCTTATGTTGAAGAGCACATATCCTAACCCTAAGCTACCTGGGTGGCTGCACCATAGGGGCTGCACCGGATATAGGGCTGTGCCCGTAAGGGCTGTGGTCGCGTTTGGGAGCGTTAGGGACGCGTGGAGGCCGCAGGGCGCAGACCTCTGCCCATTTCCCTCCAGGATTAGGCCCTGATTCTCAGGCGTGGAGCCAGCCACTCCAAAACTGGCAGAAAGCAGCCCTCTCACCCCCAGGGCAAAGAGTGGGAAAGGCTGGTTACATCAAGTGTCTTTCAAATCTTTCACTTTCGAGAGCAGAGTGTTTACATTTAGGAATCATGAACAAGCAGCAATAGGAAAGCATACAGTATCAGAGGACAGAACACTGCCCTGCGCATATCAGTACACCCCAATGACAAAGTCAAAGATTTAAATGACCTGCTTAGCTATGAGTGGCTGACACCTCACAATGATTATCATCTCTCCGTGAAGCAAAACATCCTCGGAATTGGGTTGAAAGATAGATCTAATGTGCCAAAGGAAGGCAACATGGAAATTCAGTTTCCTGCTCTCAGGGGAAGGAGGGTCGACAGCCCAATGGGTTAATGCACCTACTGCAGCCTCCTATGTGGAGCCTGCAGGCGACGCATGCAGTTGCTGGTGAGATGCTGATACAGGTTCGCCTGCTATGCAGGGGCCCGTGGTCACCTCACAGCACCTCGAGAAGGTGTCCTGTTTGAGTCCCAGGGCAATCATTGTGTCAACCATGACCCGTAGATTACACCTTTTCCCCTCGTTTTTTTCCAATCAATTGGGGCCAGAGAGACAAGCTTTTGTATGGGCCTTACCAAGGCCAGCGTGCAGAAAACAAAGGCGCAACTGTTAGTAGTAACGCAGGTATTGAAGGGGCATTAGCTGTTGGCGGATGGCGCAGGGCAATGCATACCCATTTTCAAATAAAAAAAGGTTTTTTTTTATTAAAAAAAAAATACATGCCCAGGAAATTCCAGACCTTGGATTAGAACTCAGGTCTCCAGCATTCCAAGACCAAGCACTTATCACTTGTGCCACTGGTGGTTGTGCTTCTGACACTTGCTTTTGGGCGTATATATCTTTCTCCTGCACTCCCCTGTGAGCATACCCATTTGCGTTGTGAAACATGTTCACTGGAGCCTACAAGGATAGAACATCTGGCCCCCCCGCTCCCCCAAATACCAGCTAACTGCAGTGGCCTAGAGGTTAAGTGCTTGCATTACAGCAGCTGGGGGCCTGGGTTCGGGTCCTGCTTTCGGCACATAAACAGAATAGTTGGTCATCTCCTGGTACAGTTGGAGTGGAAGAAAGCGGAGAGGCGGGACTGTGGAAGCGAGGGAGTGCAGGCTAAAGGAAGAGGTGGGGTAGGCTAAAGGGGGAGGTAAGGTCGGATGAAGGGGTCCCTGGGGAGAAGAGGTGAGGCTGGCTGAGTCGGGGGAGGTCTAGAAGGGCATGGGGTAGGGGCCCTGGTAGAGGGAGGAAGAAAGCATAGAGGTGGGGCTGAGGAAGCCAGGAAGAAGGGGTGGTGGGGGCTGTGTAAAAGGAGAGTCCTAAGGTGGGGAAAGGGGCCATTGAGGAGGGCAGAAAAAAGGGTGCCAGTGGTGGGTGGAAAGGACAATGGGCTGACATTTTGTTCTCATCCAGCACTACCCTTTTAGCCTGCATTCCTCCTTTATTCCCTGCACTTCTCAGTCCCACCTCTATGCTTTCTTCCTCCCTCCCTCCCGCAGGGCACCTACCCCATGCCCTTCTCCCCCGACTCCGCCAGCCCCACCTCCTCTCCACAGGGACCCATGCATCCAGCCCTACCTCCCCCTTCAGCCCGCCCCACCTCACCTCACCTCACCTCCTCCTTTAGCCTGCACTCCCTCGCTTCTACCTCCCCCTTCAGCCCGCCCCACCTCACCTCCTCCTTTAGCCTGCACTCCCTCGCTTCCACAGTCCCACCCATCTGCTTGCTTCCACTGCAACTGTACAAGGAGATTACCAACTATTCCGTTTCTGTGCCGAAAGCAGGACTCAAACCCAGGCCCCCAGCGCTGTAACACAAGCACTTAACCTCTAGGCCACTGCAGTTAGCTGGTATTTGGGGGAGCTTGGGGGGGCATGATGTTCTAGCCTCATTTTCTTCAGTGAACATGTTTCACAATGCAAATGGGTATGCTCACAGGGGCATGCAGAAGAAAGACATATAGCCCAAAAGCTGCTTTCAGAAGCACAGCCACCAGTGGCTCCAGTGGGAAGTGATTGGTCTTGGAATGCGCGAGACCTGAGTTCTAATCCTCCTGGGCATGTTTTTTATTTATTTTTGCTGCTTGTTCATGATTTTTAAATGTAAAAACTCTGCACTCAAAAATAAAAATGATTTGACAGACTCTTGCTGTAGCCAGCCTTTCTCACTCTTTGCCCTGGGGGAGAACAACCCAATCACCCCTTCAGCCCCTCTTACTCGTCTCACAGCACCTCCCATAAGCGAGGAATGCATCTTTTGTTGGTAGATTTCCTTCATGAGGCTTAGCTAGGCCTGCATTCCTTTTCAAAGGGCCATAGAAGAGAGCAAAAAAGGAGAAGGCAGAATAGAGCATGAAATAGGTGGAAGACAAGGGGTCAGGGGGGTTGGCAGTAAAAGAAACAGGGCCTGGCCTGGCAGAGAGTTAGAAGTTAGGGAACACAATGAGCGAGGGAGGAGGAAAGATGCCTCAGGCATTGAGCTCTCGGACTCTTCCCCACCGTGCCTGCAGAAAGAGCCTTCTCCCGAATGGATACATTTGCCTGGAGAGCCCAGAACTAATTTCAGTTAGCCAGAGGGTAAACAGAGGCCAGGGAGAGGTGCACGCCCCTCCATTTGACTAGGCTTCTGGGGCTTCTGGGAGGAAAAAAGGCATCAGTATTCCAGCAAGATCATCGTCACCAAGGCCACCATCACTAGGGGATTACAGAGCATGCTGTGACACTCTCCGGGGCCTGGTTGGCCAGGCTTATGTTGAAGAGCACATATCCTAACCCTAAGCTACCTGGGTGGCTGCACCATAGGGGCTGCACCGGATATAGGGCTGTGCCCGTAAGGGCTGTGGTCGCGTTTGGGAGCGTTAGGGACGCGTGGAGGCCGCAGGGCGCAGACCTCTGCCCATTTCCCTCCAGGATTAGGCCCTGATTCTCAGGCGTGGAGCCAGCCACTCCAAAACTGGCAGAAAGCAGCCCTCTCACCCCCAGGGCAAAGAGTGGGAAAGGCTGGTTACATCAAGTGTCTTTCAAATCTTTCACTTTCGAGAGCAGAGTGTTTACATTTAGGAATCATGAACAAGCAGCAATAGGAAAGCATACAGTATCAGAGGACAGAACACTGCCCTGCGCATATCAGTACACCCCAATGACAAAGTCAAAGATTTAAATGACCTGCTTAGCTATGAGTGGCTGACACCTCACAATGATTATCATCTCTCCGTGAAGCAAAACATCCTCGGAATTGGGTTGAAAGATAGATCTAATGTGCCAAAGGAAGGCAACATGGAAATTCAGTTTCCTGCTCTCAGGGGAAGGAGGGTCGACAGCCCAATGGGTTAATGCACCTACTGCAGCCTCCTATGTGGAGCCTGCAGGCGACGCATGCAGTTGCTGGTGAGATGCTGATACAGGTTCGCCTGCTATGCAGGGGCCCGTGGTCACCTCACAGCACCTCGAGAAGGTGTCCTGTTTGAGTCCCAGGGCAATCATTGTGTCAACCATGACCCGTAGATTACACCTTTTCCCCTCGTTTTTTTCCAATCAATTGGGGCCAGAGAGACAAGCTTTTGTATGGGCCTTACCAAGGCCAGCGTGCAGAAAACAAAGGCGCAACTGTTAGTAGTAACGCAGGTATTGAAGGGGCATTAGCTGTTGGCGGATGGCGCAGGGCAATGCATACCCATTTTCAAATAAAAAAAGGTTTTTTTTTATTAAAAAAAAAATACATGCCCAGGAAATTCCAGACCTTGGATTAGAACTCAGGTCTCCAGCATTCCAAGACCAAGCACTTATCACTTGTGCCACTGGTGGTTGTGCTTCTGAGACTTGCTTTTGGGCGTATATATCTTTCTCCTGCACTCCCCTGTGAGCATACCCATTTGCGTTGTGAAACATGTTCACTGGAGCCTACAAGGATAGAACATCTGGCCCCCCCGCTCCCCCAAATACCAGCTAACTGCAGTGGCCTAGAGGTTAAGTGCTTGCATTACAGCAGCTGGGGGCCTGGGTTCGGGTCCTGCTTTCGGCACATAAACAGAATAGTTGGTCATCTCCTGGTACAGTTGGAGTGGAAGAAAGCGGAGAGGCGGGACTGTGGAAGCGAGGGAGTGCAGGCTAAAGGAAGAGGTGGGGTAGGCTAAAGGGGGAGGTAAGGTCGGATGAAGGGGTCCCTGGGGAGAAGAGGTGAGGCTGGCTGAGTCGGGGGAGGTCTAGAAGGGCATGGGGTAGGGGCCCTGGTAGAGGGAGGAAGAAAGCATAGAGGTGGGGCTGAGGAAGCCAGGAAGAAGGGGTGGTGGGGGCTGTGTAAAAGGAGAGTCCTAAGGTGGGGAAAGGGGCCATTGAGGAGGGCAGAAAAAAGGGTGCCAGTGGTGGGTGGAAAGGACAATGGGCTGACATTTTGTTCTCATCCAGCACTACCCTTTTAGCCTGCATTCCTCCTTTATTCCCTGCACTTCTCAGTCCCACCTCTATGCTTTCTTCCTCCCTCCCTCCCGCAGGGCACCTACCCCATGCCCTTCTCCCCCGACTCCGCCAGCCCCACCTCCTCTCCACAGGGACCCATGCATCCAGCCCTACCTCCCCCTTCAGCCCGCCCCACCTCACCTCACCTCACCTCCTCCTTTAGCCTGCACTCCCTCGCTTCTACCTCCCCCTTCAGCCCGCCCCACCTCACCTCCTCCTTTAGCCTGCACTCCCTCGCTTCCACAGTCCCACCCATCTGCTTGCTTCCACTGCAACTGTACAAGGAGATTACCAACTATTCCGTTTCTGTGCCGAAAGCAGGACTCAAACCCAGGCCCCCAGCGCTGTAACACAAGCACTTAACCTCTAGGCCACTGCAGTTAGCTGGTATTTGGGGGAGCTTGGGGGGGCATGATGTTCTAGCCTCATTTTCTTCAGTGAACATGTTTCACAATGCAAATGGGTATGCTCACAGGGGCATGCAGAAGAAAGACATATAGCCCAAAAGCTGCTTTCAGAAGCACAGCCACCAGTGGCTCCAGTGGGAAGTGATTGGTCTTGGAATGCGCGAGACCTGAGTTCTAATCCTCCTGGGCATGTTTTTTATTTATTTTTGCTGCTTGTTCATGATTTTTAAATGTAAAAACTCTGCACTCAAAAATAAAAATGATTTGACAGACTCTTGCTGTAGCCAGCCTTTCTCACTCTTTGCCCTGGGGGAGAACAACCCAATCACCCCTTCAGCCCCTCTTACTCGTCTCACAGCACCTCCCATAAGCGAGGAATGCATCTTTTGTTGGTAGATTTCCTTCATGAGGCTTAGCTAGGCCTGCATTCCTTTTCAAAGGGCCATAGAAGAGAGCAAAAAAGGAGAAGGCAGAATAGAGCATGAAATAGGTGGAAGACAAGGGGTCAGGGGGGTTGGCAGTAAAAGAAACAGGGCCTGGCCTGGCAGAGAGTTAGAAGTTAGGGAACACAATGAGCGAGGGAGGAGGAAAGATGCCTCAGGCATTGAGCTCTCGGACTCTTCCCCACCGTGCCTGCAGAAAGAGCCTTCTCCCGAATGGATACATTTGCCTGGAGAGCCCAGAACTAATTTCAGTTAGCCAGAGGGTAAACAGAGGCCAGGGAGAGGTGCACGCCCCTCCATTTGACTAGGCTTCTGGGGCTTCTGGGAGGAAAAAAGGCATCAGTATTCCAGCAAGATCATCGTCACCAAGGCCACCATCACTAGGGGATTACAGAGCATGCTGTGACACTCTCCGGGGCCTGGTTGGCCAGGCTTATGTTGAAGAGCACATATCCTAACCCTAAGCTACCTGGGTGGCTGCACCATAGGGGCTGCACCGGATATAGGGCTGTGCCCGTAAGGGCTGTGGTCGCGTTTGGGAGCGTTAGGGACGCGTGGAGGCCGCAGGGCGCAGACCTCTGCCCATTTCCCTCCAGGATTAGGCCCTGATTCTCAGGCGTGGAGCCAGCCACTCCAAAACTGGCAGAAAGCAGCCCTCTCACCCCCAGGGCAAAGAGTGGGAAAGGCTGGTTACATCAAGTGTCTTTCAAATCTTTCACTTTCGAGAGCAGAGTGTTTACATTTTGGAATCATGAACAAGCAGCAATAGGAAAGCATACAGTATCAGAGGACAGAACACTGCCCTGCGCATATCAGTACACCCCAATGACAAAGTCAAAGATTTAAATGACTTGCTTAGCTATGAGTGGCTGACACCTCACAATGATTATCATCTCTCCGTGAAGCAAAACATCCTCGGAATTGGGTTGAAAGATAGATCTAATGTGCCAAAGGAAGGCAACATGGAAATTCAGTTTCCTGCTCTCAGGGGAAGGAGGGTCGACAGCCCAATGGGTTAATGCACCTACTGCAGCCTCCTATGTGGAGCCTGCAGGCGACGCATGCAGTTGCTGGTGAGATGCTGATACAGGTTCGCCTGCTATGCAGGGGCCCGTGGTCACCTCACAGCACCTCGAGAAGGTGTCCTGTTTGAGTCCCAGGGCAATCATTGTGTCAACCATGACCCGTAGATTACACCTTTTCCCCTCGTTTTTTTCCAATCAATTGGGGCCAGAGAGACAAGCTTTTGTATGGGCCTTACCAAGGCCAGCGTGCAGAAAACAAAGGCGCAACTGTTAGTAGTAACGCAGGTATTGAAGGGGCATTAGCTGTTGGCGGATGGCGCAGGGCAATGCATACCCATTTTCAAATAAAAAAAGGTTTTTTTTTATTAAAAAAAAAATACATGCCCAGGAAATTCCAGACCTTGGATTAGAACTCAGGTCTCCAGCATTCCAAGACCAAGCACTTATCACTTGTGCCACTGGTGGTTGTGCTTCTGAGACTTGCTTTTGGGCGTATATATCTTTCTCCTGCACTCCCCTGTGAGCATACCCATTTGCGTTGTGAAACATGTTCACTGGAGCCTACAAGGATAGAACATCTGGCCCCCCCGCTCCCCCAAATACCAGCTAACTGCAGTGGCCTAGAGGTTAAGTGCTTGCATTACAGCAGCTGGGGGCCTGGGTTCGGGTCCTGCTTTCGGCACATAAACAGAATAGTTGGTCATCTCCTGGTACAGTTGGAGTGGAAGAAAGCGGAGAGGCGGGACTGTGGAAGCGAGGGAGTGCAGGCTAAAGGAAGAGGTGGGGTAGGCTAAAGGGGGAGGTAAGGTCGGATGAAGGGGTCCCTGGGGAGAAGAGGTGAGGCTGGCTGAGTCGGGGGAGGTCTAGAAGGGCATGGGGTAGGGGCCCTGGTAGAGGGAGGAAGAAAGCATAGAGGTGGGGCTGAGGAAGCCAGGAAGAAGGGGTGGTGGGGGCTGTGTAAAAGGAGAGTCCTAAGGTGGGGAAAGGGGCCATTGAGGAGGGCAGAAAAAAGGGTGCCAGTGGTGGGTGGAAAGGACAATGGGCTGACATTTTGTTCTCATCCAGCACTACCCTTTTAGCCTGCATTCCTCCTTTATTCCCTGCACTTCTCAGTCCCACCTCTATGCTTTCTTCCTCCCTCCCTCCCGCAGGGCACCTACCCCATGCCCTTCTCCCCCGACTCCGCCAGCCCCACCTCCTCTCCACAGGGACCCATGCATCCAGCCCTACCTCCCCCTTCAGCCCGCCCCACCTCACCTCACCTCACCTCCTCCTTTAGCCTGCACTCCCTCGCTTCTACCTCCCCCTTCAGCCCGCCCCACCTCACCTCCTCCTTTAGCCTGCACTCCCTCGCTTCCACAGTCCCACCCATCTGCTTGCTTCCACTGCAACTGTACAAGGAGATTACCAACTATTCCGTTTCTGTGCCGAAAGCAGGACTCAAACCCAGGCCCCCAGCGCTGTAACACAAGCACTTAACCTCTAGGCCACTGCAGTTAGCTGGTATTTGGGGGAGCTTGGGGGGGCATGATGTTCTAGCCTCATTTTCTTCAGTGAACATGTTTCACAATGCAAATGGGTATGCTCACAGGGGCATGCAGAAGAAAGACATATAGCCCAAAAGCTGCTTTCAGAAGCACAGCCACCAGTGGCTCCAGTGGGAAGTGATTGGTCTTGGAATGCGCGAGACCTGAGTTCTAATCCTCCTGGGCATGTTTTTTATTTATTTTTGCTGCTTGTTCATGATTTTTAAATGTAAAAACTCTGCACTCAAAAATAAAAATGATTTGACAGACTCTTGCTGTAGCCAGCCTTTCTCACTCTTTGCCCTGGGGGAGAACAACCCAATCACCCCTTCAGCCCCTCTTACTCGTCTCACAGCACCTCCCATAAGCGAGGAATGCATCTTTTGTTGGTAGATTTCCTTCATGAGGCTTAGCTAGGCCTGCATTCCTTTTCAAAGGGCCATAGAAGAGAGCAAAAAAGGAGAAGGCAGAATAGAGCATGAAATAGGTGGAAGACAAGGGGTCAGGGGGGTTGGCAGTAAAAGAAACAGGGCCTGGCCTGGCAGAGAGTTAGAAGTTAGGGAACACAATGAGCGAGGGAGGAGGAAAGATGCCTCAGGCATTGAGCTCTCGGACTCTTCCCCACCGTGCCTGCAGAAAGAGCCTTCTCCCGAATGGATACATTTGCCTGGAGAGCCCAGAACTAATTTCAGTTAGCCAGAGGGTAAACAGAGGCCAGGGAGAGGTGCACGCCCCTCCATTTGACTAGGCTTCTGGGGCTTCTGGGAGGAAAAAAGGCATCAGTATTCCAGCAAGATCATCGTCACCAAGGCCACCATCACTAGGGGATTACAGAGCATGCTGTGACACTCTCCGGGGCCTGGTTGGCCAGGCTTATGTTGAAGAGCACATATCCTAACCCTAAGCTACCTGGGTGGCTGCACCATAGGGGCTGCACCGGATATAGGGCTGTGCCCGTAAGGGCTGTGGTCGCGTTTGGGAGCGTTAGGGACGCGTGGAGGCCGCAGGGCGCAGACCTCTGCCCATTTCCCTCCAGGATTAGGCCCTGATTCTCAGGCGTGGAGCCAGCCACTCCAAAACTGGCAGAAAGCAGCCCTCTCACCCCCAGGGCAAAGAGTGGGAAAGGCTGGTTACATCAAGTGTCTTTCAAATCTTTCACTTTCGAGAGCAGAGTGTTTACATTTAGGAATCATGAACAAGCAGCAATAGGAAAGCATACAGTATCAGAGGACAGAACACTGCCCTGCGCATATCAGTACACCCCAATGACAAAGTCAAAGATTTAAATGACCTGCTTAGCTATGAGTGGCTGACACCTCACAATGATTATCATCTCTCCGTGAAGCAAAACATCCTCGGAATTGGGTTGAAAGATAGATCTAATGTGCCAAAGGAAGGCAACATGGAAATTCAGTTTCCTGCTCTCAGGGGAAGGAGGGTCGACAGCCCAATGGGTTAATGCACCTACTGCAGCCTCCTATGTGGAGCCTGCAGGCGACGCATGCAGTTGCTGGTGAGATGCTGATACAGGTTCGCCTGCTATGCAGGGGCCCGTGGTCACCTCACAGCACCTCGAGAAGGTGTCCTGTTTGAGTCCCAGGGCAATCATTGTGTCAACCATGACCCGTAGATTACACCTTTTCCCCTCGTTTTTTTCCAATCAATTGGGGCCAGAGAGACAAGCTTTTGTATGGGCCTTACCAAGGCCAGCGTGCAGAAAACAAAGGCGCAACTGTTAGTAGTAACGCAGGTATTGAAGGGGCATTAGCTGTTGGCGGATGGCGCAGGGCAATGCATACCCATTTTCAAATAAAAAAAGGTTTTTTTTTATTAAAAAAAAAATACATGCCCAGGAAATTCCAGACCTTGGATTAGAACTCAGGTCTCCAGCATTCCAAGACCAAGCACTTATCACTTGTGCCACTGGTGGTTGTGCTTCTGACACTTGCTTTTGGGCGTATATATCTTTCTCCTGCACTCCCCTGTGAGCATACCCATTTGCGTTGTGAAACATGTTCACTGGAGCCTACAAGGATAGAACATCTGGCCCCCCCGCTCCCCCAAATACCAGCTAACTGCAGTGGCCTAGAGGTTAAGTGCTTGCATTACAGCAGCTGGGGGCCTGGGTTCGGGTCCTGCTTTCGGCACATAAACAGAATAGTTGGTCATCTCCTGGTACAGTTGGAGTGGAAGAAAGCGGAGAGGCGGGACTGTGGAAGCGAGGGAGTGCAGGCTAAAGGAAGAGGTGGGGTAGGCTAAAGGGGGAGGTAAGGTCGGATGAAGGGGTCCCTGGGGAGAAGAGGTGAGGCTGGCTGAGTCGGGGGAGGTCTAGAAGGGCATGGGGTAGGGGCCCTGGTAGAGGGAGGAAGAAAGCATAGAGGTGGGGCTGAGGAAGCCAGGAAGAAGGGGTGGTGGGGGCTGTGTAAAAGGAGAGTCCTAAGGTGGGGAAAGGGGCCATTGAGGAGGGCAGAAAAAAGGGTGCCAGTGGTGGGTGGAAAGGACAATGGGCTGACATTTTGTTCTCATCCAGCACTACCCTTTTAGCCTGCATTCCTCCTTTATTCCCTGCACTTCTCAGTCCCACCTCTATGCTTTCTTCCTCCCTCCCTCCCGCAGGGCACCTACCCCATGCCCTTCTCCCCCGACTCCGCCAGCCCCACCTCCTCTCCACAGGGACCCATGCATCCAGCCCTACCTCCCCCTTCAGCCCGCCCCACCTCACCTCACCTCACCTCCTCCTTTAGCCTGCACTCCCTCGCTTCTACCTCCCCCTTCAGCCCGCCCCACCTCACCTCCTCCTTTAGCCTGCACTCCCTCGCTTCCACAGTCCCACCCATCTGCTTGCTTCCACTGCAACTGTACAAGGAGATTACCAACTATTCCGTTTCTGTGCCGAAAGCAGGACTCAAACCCAGGCCCCCAGCGCTGTAACACAAGCACTTAACCTCTAGGCCACTGCAGTTAGCTGGTATTTGGGGGAGCTTGGGGGGGCATGATGTTCTAGCCTCATTTTCTTCAGTGAACATGTTTCACAATGCAAATGGGTATGCTCACAGGGGCATGCAGAAGAAAGACATATAGCCCAAAAGCTGCTTTCAGAAGCACAGCCACCAGTGGCTCCAGTGGGAAGTGATTGGTCTTGGAATGCGCGAGACCTGAGTTCTAATCCTCCTGGGCATGTTTTTTATTTATTTTTGCTGCTTGTTCATGATTTTTAAATGTAAAAACTCTGCACTCAAAAATAAAAATGATTTGACAGACTCTTGCTGTAGCCAGCCTTTCTCACTCTTTGCCCTGGGGGAGAACAACCCAATCACCCCTTCAGCCCCTCTTACTCGTCTCACAGCACCTCCCATAAGCGAGGAATGCATCTTTTGTTGGTAGATTTCCTTCATGAGGCTTAGCTAGGCCTGCATTCCTTTTCAAAGGGCCATAGAAGAGAGCAAAAAAGGAGAAGGCAGAATAGAGCATGAAATAGGTGGAAGACAAGGGGTCAGGGGGGTTGGCAGTAAAAGAAACAGGGCCTGGCCTGGCAGAGAGTTAGAAGTTAGGGAACACAATGAGCGAGGGAGGAGGAAAGATGCCTCAGGCATTGAGCTCTCGGACTCTTCCCCACCGTGCCTGCAGAAAGAGCCTTCTCCCGAATGGATACATTTGCCTGGAGAGCCCAGAACTAATTTCAGTTAGCCAGAGGGTAAACAGAGGCCAGGGAGAGGTGCACGCCCCTCCATTTGACTAGGCTTCTGGGGCTTCTGGGAGGAAAAAAGGCATCAGTATTCCAGCAAGATCATCGTCACCAAGGCCACCATCACTAGGGGATTACAGAGCATGCTGTGACACTCTCCGGGGCCTGGTTGGCCAGGCTTATGTTGAAGAGCACATATCCTAACCCTAAGCTACCTGGGTGGCTGCACCATAGGGGCTGCACCGGATATAGGGCTGTGCCCGTAAGGGCTGTGGTCGCGTTTGGGAGCGTGTGGAGGCCGCAGGGCGCAGACCTCTGCCCATTTCCCTCCAGGATTAGGCCCTGATTCTCAGGCGTGGAGCCAGCCACTCCAAAACTGGCAGAAAGCAGCCCTCTCACCCCCAGGGCAAAGAGTGGGAAAGGCTGGTTACATCAAGTGTCTTTCAAATCTTTCACTTTCGAGAGCAGAGTGTTTACATTTAGGAATCATGAACAAGCAGCAATAGGAAAGCATACAGTATCAGAGGACAGAACACTGCCCTGCGCATATCAGTACACCCCAATGACAAAGTCAAAGATTTAAATGACTTGCTTAGCTATGAGTGGCTGACACCTCACAATGATTATCATCTCTCCGTGAAGCAAAACATCCTCGGAATTGGGTTGAAAGATAGATCTAATGTGCCAAAGGAAGGCAACATGGAAATTCAGTTTCCTGCTCTCAGGGGAAGGAGGGTCGACAGCCCAATGGGTTAATGCACCTACTGCAGCCTCCTATGTGGAGCCTGCAGGCGACGCATGCAGTTGCTGGTGAGATGCTGATACAGGTTCGCCTGCTATGCAGGGGCCCGTGGTCACCTCACAGCACCTCGAGAAGGTGTCCTGTTTGAGTCCCAGGGCAATCATTGTGTCAACCATGACCCGTAGATTACACCTTTTCCCCTCGTTTTTTTCCAATCAATTGGGGCCAGAGAGACAAGCTTTTGTATGGGCCTTACCAAGGCCAGCGTGCAGAAAACAAAGGCGCAACTGTTAGTAGTAACGCAGGTATTGAAGGGGCATTAGCTGTTGGCGGATGGCGCAGGGCAATGCATACCCATTTTCAAATAAAAAAAGGTTTTTTTTTATTAAAAAAAAAATACATGCCCAGGAAATTCCAGACCTTGGATTAGAACTCAGGTCTCCAGCATTCCAAGACCAAGCACTTATCACTTGTGCCACTGGTGGTTGTGCTTCTGAGACTTGCTTTTGGGCGTATATATCTTTCTCCTGCACTCCCCTGTGAGCATACCCATTTGCGTTGTGAAACATGTTCACTGGAGCCTACAAGGATAGAACATCTGGCCCCCCCGCTCCCCCAAATACCAGCTAACTGCAGTGGCCTAGAGGTTAAGTGCTTGCATTACAGCAGCTGGGGGCCTGGGTTCGGGTCCTGCTTTCGGCACATAAACAGAATAGTTGGTCATCTCCTGGTACAGTTGGAGTGGAAGAAAGCGGAGAGGCGGGACTGTGGAAGCGAGGGAGTGCAGGCTAAAGGAAGAGGTGGGGTAGGCTAAAGGGGGAGGTAAGGTCGGATGAAGGGGTCCCTGGGGAGAAGAGGTGAGGCTGGCTGAGTCGGGGGAGGTCTAGAAGGGCATGGGGTAGGGGCCCTGGTAGAGGGAGGAAGAAAGCATAGAGGTGGGGCTGAGGAAGCCAGGAAGAAGGGGTGGTGGGGGCTGTGTAAAAGGAGAGTCCTAAGGTGGGGAAAGGGGCCATTGAGGAGGGCAGAAAAAAGGGTGCCAGTGGTGGGTGGAAAGGACAATGGGCTGACATTTTGTTCTCATCCAGCACTACCCTTTTAGCCTGCATTCCTCCTTTATTCCCTGCACTTCTCAGTCCCACCTCTATGCTTTCTTCCTCCCTCCCTCCCGCAGGGCACCTACCCCATGCCCTTCTCCCCCGACTCCGCCAGCCCCACCTCCTCTCCACAGGGACCCATGCATCCAGCCCTACCTCCCCCTTCAGCCCGCCCCACCTCACCTCACCTCACCTCCTCCTTTAGCCTGCACTCCCTCGCTTCTACCTCCCCCTTCAGCCCGCCCCACCTCACCTCCTCCTTTAGCCTGCACTCCCTCGCTTCCACAGTCCCACCCATCTGCTTGCTTCCACTGCAACTGTACAAGGAGATTACCAACTATTCCGTTTCTGTGCCGAAAGCAGGACTCAAACCCAGGCCCCCAGCGCTGTAACACAAGCACTTAACCTCTAGGCCACTGCAGTTAGCTGGTATTTGGGGGAGCTTGGGGGGGCATGATGTTCTAGCCTCATTTTCTTCAGTGAACATGTTTCACAATGCAAATGGGTATGCTCACAGGGGCATGCAGAAGAAAGACATATAGCCCAAAAGCTGCTTTCAGAAGCACAGCCACCAGTGGCTCCAGTGGGAAGTGATTGGTCTTGGAATGCGCGAGACCTGAGTTCTAATCCTCCTGGGCATGTTTTTTATTTATTTTTGCTGCTTGTTCATGATTTTTAAATGTAAAAACTCTGCACTCAAAAATAAAAATGATTTGACAGACTCTTGCTGTAGCCAGCCTTTCTCACTCTTTGCCCTGGGGGAGAACAACCCAATCACCCCTTCAGCCCCTCTTACTCGTCTCACAGCACCTCCCATAAGCGAGGAATGCATCTTTTGTTGGTAGATTTCCTTCATGAGGCTTAGCTAGGCCTGCATTCCTTTTCAAAGGGCCATAGAAGAGAGCAAAAAAGGAGAAGGCAGAATAGAGCATGAAATAGGTGGAAGACAAGGGGTCAGGGGGGTTGGCAGTAAAAGAAACAGGGCCTGGCCTGGCAGAGAGTTAGAAGTTAGGGAACACAATGAGCGAGGGAGGAGGAAAGATGCCTCAGGCATTGAGCTCTCGGACTCTTCCCCACCGTGCCTGCAGAAAGAGCCTTCTCCCGAATGGATACATTTGCCTGGAGAGCCCAGAACTAATTTCAGTTAGCCAGAGGGTAAACAGAGGCCAGGGAGAGGTGCACGCCCCTCCATTTGACTAGGCTTCTGGGGCTTCTGGGAGGAAAAAAGGCATCAGTATTCCAGCAAGATCATCGTCACCAAGGCCACCATCACTAGGGGATTACAGAGCATGCTGTGACACTCTCCGGGGCCTGGTTGGCCAGGCTTATGTTGAAGAGCACATATCCTAACCCTAAGCTACCTGGGTGGCTGCACCATAGGGGCTGCACCGGATATAGGGCTGTGCCCGTAAGGGCTGTGGTCGCGTTTGGGAGCGTGTGGAGGCCGCAGGGCGCAGACCTCTGCCCATTTCCCTCCAGGATTAGGCCCTGATTCTCAGGCGTGGAGCCAGCCACTCCAAAACTGGCAGAAAGCAGCCCTCTCACCCCCAGGGCAAAGAGTGGGAAAGGCTGGTTACATCAAGTGTCTTTCAAATCTTTCACTTTCGAGAGCAGAGTGTTTACATTTAGGAATCATGAACAAGCAGCAATAGGAAAGCATACAGTATCAGAGGACAGAACACTGCCCTGCGCATATCAGTACACCCCAATGACAAAGTCAAAGATTTAAATGACCTGCTTAGCTATGAGTGGCTGACACCTCACAATGATTATCATCTCTCCGTGAAGCAAAACATCCTCGGAATTGGGTTGAAAGATAGATCTAATGTGCCAAAGGAAGGCAACATGGAAATTCAGTTTCCTGCTCTCAGGGGAAGGAGGGTCGACAGCCCAATGGGTTAATGCACCTACTGCAGCCTCCTATGTGGAGCCTGCAGGCGACGCATGCAGTTGCTGGTGAGATGCTGATACAGGTTCGCCTGCTATGCAGGGGCCCGTGGTCACCTCACAGCACCTCGAGAAGGTGTCCTGTTTGAGTCCCAGGGCAATCATTGTGTCAACCATGACCCGTAGATTACACCTTTTCCCCTCGTTTTTTTCCAATCAATTGGGGCCAGAGAGACAAGCTTTTGTATGGGCCTTACCAAGGCCAGCGTGCAGAAAACAAAGGCGCAACTGTTAGTAGTAACGCAGGTATTGAAGGGGCATTAGCTGTTGGCGGATGGCGCAGGGCAATGCATACCCATTTTCAAATAAAAAAAGGTTTTTTTTTATTAAAAAAAAAATACATGCCCAGGAAATTCCAGACCTTGGATTAGAACTCAGGTCTCCAGCATTCCAAGACCAAGCACTTATCACTTGTGCCACTGGTGGTTGTGCTTCTGACACTTGCTTTTGGGCGTATATATCTTTCTCCTGCACTCCCCTGTGAGCATACCCATTTGCGTTGTGAAACATGTTCACTGGAGCCTACAAGGATAGAACATCTGGCCCCCCCGCTCCCCCAAATACCAGCTAACTGCAGTGGCCTAGAGGTTAAGTGCTTGCATTACAGCAGCTGGGGGCCTGGGTTCGGGTCCTGCTTTCGGCACATAAACAGAATAGTTGGTCATCTCCTGGTACAGTTGGAGTGGAAGAAAGCGGAGAGGCGGGACTGTGGAAGCGAGGGAGTGCAGGCTAAAGGAAGAGGTGGGGTAGGCTAAAGGGGGAGGTAAGGTCGGATGAAGGGGTCCCTGGGGAGAAGAGGTGAGGCTGGCTGAGTCGGGGGAGGTCTAGAAGGGCATGGGGTAGGGGCCCTGGTAGAGGGAGGAAGAAAGCATAGAGGTGGGGCTGAGGAAGCCAGGAAGAAGGGGTGGTGGGGGCTGTGTAAAAGGAGAGTCCTAAGGTGGGGAAAGGGGCCATTGAGGAGGGCAGAAAAAAGGGTGCCAGTGGTGGGTGGAAAGGACAATGGGCTGACATTTTGTTCTCATCCAGCACTACCCTTTTAGCCTGCATTCCTCCTTTATTCCCTGCACTTCTCAGTCCCACCTCTATGCTTTCTTCCTCCCTCCCTCCCGCAGGGCACCTACCCCATGCCCTTCTCCCCCGACTCCGCCAGCCCCACCTCCTCTCCACAGGGACCCATGCATCCAGCCCTACCTCCCCCTTCAGCCCGCCCCACCTCACCTCACCTCACCTCCTCCTTTAGCCTGCACTCCCTCGCTTCTACCTCCCCCTTCAGCCCGCCCCACCTCACCTCCTCCTTTAGCCTGCACTCCCTCGCTTCCACAGTCCCACCCATCTGCTTGCTTCCACTGCAACTGTACAAGGAGATTACCAACTATTCCGTTTCTGTGCCGAAAGCAGGACTCAAACCCAGGCCCCCAGCGCTGTAACACAAGCACTTAACCTCTAGGCCACTGCAGTTAGCTGGTATTTGGGGGAGCTTGGGGGGGCATGATGTTCTAGCCTCATTTTCTTCAGTGAACATGTTTCACAATGCAAATGGGTATGCTCACAGGGGCATGCAGAAGAAAGACATATAGCCCAAAAGCTGCTTTCAGAAGCACAGCCACCAGTGGCTCCAGTGGGAAGTGATTGGTCTTGGAATGCGCGAGACCTGAGTTCTAATCCTCCTGGGCATGTTTTTTATTTATTTTTGCTGCTTGTTCATGATTTTTAAATGTAAAAACTCTGCACTCAAAAATAAAAATGATTTGACAGACTCTTGCTGTAGCCAGCCTTTCTCACTCTTTGCCCTGGGGGAGAACAACCCAATCACCCCTTCAGCCCCTCTTACTCGTCTCACAGCACCTCCCATAAGCGAGGAATGCATCTTTTGTTGGTAGATTTCCTTCATGAGGCTTAGCTAGGCCTGCATTCCTTTTCAAAGGGCCATAGAAGAGAGCAAAAAAGGAGAAGGCAGAATAGAGCATGAAATAGGTGGAAGACAAGGGGTCAGGGGGGTTGGCAGTAAAAGAAACAGGGCCTGGCCTGGCAGAGAGTTAGAAGTTAGGGAACACAATGAGCGAGGGAGGAGGAAAGATGCCTCAGGCATTGAGCTCTCGGACTCTTCCCCACCGTGCCTGCAGAAAGAGCCTTCTCCCGAATGGATACATTTGCCTGGAGAGCCCAGAACTAATTTCAGTTAGCCAGAGGGTAAACAGAGGCCAGGGAGAGGTGCACGCCCCTCCATTTGACTAGGCTTCTGGGGCTTCTGGGAGGAAAAAAGGCATCAGTATTCCAGCAAGATCATCGTCACCAAGGCCACCATCACTAGGGGATTACAGAGCATGCTGTGACACTCTCCGGGGCCTGGTTGGCCAGGCTTATGTTGAAGAGCACATATCCTAACCCTAAGCTACCTGGGTGGCTGCACCATAGGGGCTGCACCGGATATAGGGCTGTGCCCGTAAGGGCTGTGGTCGCGTTTGGGAGCGTGTGGAGGCCGCAGGGCGCAGACCTCTGCCCATTTCCCTCCAGGATTAGGCCCTGATTCTCAGGCGTGGAGCCAGCCACTCCAAAACTGGCAGAAAGCAGCCCTCTCACCCCCAGGGCAAAGAGTGGGAAAGGCTGGTTACATCAAGTGTCTTTCAAATCTTTCACTTTCGAGAGCAGAGTGTTTACATTTAGGAATCATGAACAAGCAGCAATAGGAAAGCATACAGTATCAGAGGACAGAACACTGCCCTGCGCATATCAGTACACCCCAATGACAAAGTCAAAGATTTAAATGACTTGCTTAGCTATGAGTGGCTGACACCTCACAATGATTATCATCTCTCCGTGAAGCAAAACATCCTCGGAATTGGGTTGAAAGATAGATCTAATGTGCCAAAGGAAGGCAACATGGAAATTCAGTTTCCTGCTCTCAGGGGAAGGAGGGTCGACAGCCCAATGGGTTAATGCACCTACTGCAGCCTCCTATGTGGAGCCTGCAGGCGACGCATGCAGTTGCTGGTGAGATGCTGATACAGGTTCGCCTGCTATGCAGGGGCCCGTGGTCACCTCACAGCACCTCGAGAAGGTGTCCTGTTTGAGTCCCAGGGCAATCATTGTGTCAACCATGACCCGTAGATTACACCTTTTCCCCTCGTTTTTTTCCAATCAATTGGGGCCAGAGAGACAAGCTTTTGTATGGGCCTTACCAAGGCCAGCGTGCAGAAAACAAAGGCGCAACTGTTAGTAGTAACGCAGGTATTGAAGGGGCATTAGCTGTTGGCGGATGGCGCAGGGCAATGCATACCCATTTTCAAATAAAAAAAGGTTTTTTTTTATTAAAAAAAAAATACATGCCCAGGAAATTCCAGACCTTGGATTAGAACTCAGGTCTCCAGCATTCCAAGACCAAGCACTTATCACTTGTGCCACTGGTGGTTGTGCTTCTGAGACTTGCTTTTGGGCGTATATATCTTTCTCCTGCACTCCCCTGTGAGCATACCCATTTGCGTTGTGAAACATGTTCACTGGAGCCTACAAGGATAGAACATCTGGCCCCCCCGCTCCCCCAAATACCAGCTAACTGCAGTGGCCTAGAGGTTAAGTGCTTGCATTACAGCAGCTGGGGGCCTGGGTTCGGGTCCTGCTTTCGGCACATAAACAGAATAGTTGGTCATCTCCTGGTACAGTTGGAGTGGAAGAAAGCGGAGAGGCGGGACTGTGGAAGCGAGGGAGTGCAGGCTAAAGGAAGAGGTGGGGTAGGCTAAAGGGGGAGGTAAGGTCGGATGAAGGGGTCCCTGGGGAGAAGAGGTGAGGCTGGCTGAGTCGGGGGAGGTCTAGAAGGGCATGGGGTAGGGGCCCTGGTAGAGGGAGGAAGAAAGCATAGAGGTGGGGCTGAGGAAGCCAGGAAGAAGGGGTGGTGGGGGCTGTGTAAAAGGAGAGTCCTAAGGTGGGGAAAGGGGCCATTGAGGAGGGCAGAAAAAAGGGTGCCAGTGGTGGGTGGAAAGGACAATGGGCTGACATTTTGTTCTCATCCAGCACTACCCTTTTAGCCTGCATTCCTCCTTTATTCCCTGCACTTCTCAGTCCCACCTCTATGCTTTCTTCCTCCCTCCCTCCCGCAGGGCACCTACCCCATGCCCTTCTCCCCCGACTCCGCCAGCCCCACCTCCTCTCCACAGGGACCCATGCATCCAGCCCTACCTCCCCCTTCAGCCCGCCCCACCTCACCTCACCTCACCTCCTCCTTTAGCCTGCACTCCCTCGCTTCTACCTCCCCCTTCAGCCCGCCCCACCTCACCTCCTCCTTTAGCCTGCACTCCCTCGCTTCCACAGTCCCACCCATCTGCTTGCTTCCACTGCAACTGTACAAGGAGATTACCAACTATTCCGTTTCTGTGCCGAAAGCAGGACTCAAACCCAGGCCCCCAGCGCTGTAACACAAGCACTTAACCTCTAGGCCACTGCAGTTAGCTGGTATTTGGGGGAGCTTGGGGGGGCATGATGTTCTAGCCTCATTTTCTTCAGTGAACATGTTTCACAATGCAAATGGGTATGCTCACAGGGGCATGCAGAAGAAAGACATATAGCCCAAAAGCTGCTTTCAGAAGCACAGCCACCAGTGGCTCCAGTGGGAAGTGATTGGTCTTGGAATGCGCGAGACCTGAGTTCTAATCCTCCTGGGCATGTTTTTTATTTATTTTTGCTGCTTGTTCATGATTTTTAAATGTAAAAACTCTGCACTCAAAAATAAAAATGATTTGACAGACTCTTGCTGTAGCCAGCCTTTCTCACTCTTTGCCCTGGGGGAGAACAACCCAATCACCCCTTCAGCCCCTCTTACTCGTCTCACAGCACCTCCCATAAGCGAGGAATGCATCTTTTGTTGGTAGATTTCCTTCATGAGGCTTAGCTAGGCCTGCATTCCTTTTCAAAGGGCCATAGAAGAGAGCAAAAAAGGAGAAGGCAGAATAGAGCATGAAATAGGTGGAAGACAAGGGGTCAGGGGGGTTGGCAGTAAAAGAAACAGGGCCTGGCCTGGCAGAGAGTTAGAAGTTAGGGAACACAATGAGCGAGGGAGGAGGAAAGATGCCTCAGGCATTGAGCTCTCGGACTCTTCCCCACCGTGCCTGCAGAAAGAGCCTTCTCCCGAATGGATACATTTGCCTGGAGAGCCCAGAACTAATTTCAGTTAGCCAGAGGGTAAACAGAGGCCAGGGAGAGGTGCACGCCCCTCCATTTGACTAGGCTTCTGGGGCTTCTGGGAGGAAAAAAGGCATCAGTATTCCAGCAAGATCATCGTCACCAAGGCCACCATCACTAGGGGATTACAGAGCATGCTGTGACACTCTCCGGGGCCTGGTTGGCCAGGCTTATGTTGAAGAGCACATATCCTAACCCTAAGCTACCTGGGTGGCTGCACCATAGGGGCTGCACCGGATATAGGGCTGTGCCCGTAAGGGCTGTGGTCGCGTTTGGGAGCGTGTGGAGGCCGCAGGGCGCAGACCTCTGCCCATTTCCCTCCAGGATTAGGCCCTGATTCTCAGGCGTGGAGCCAGCCACTCCAAAACTGGCAGAAAGCAGCCCTCTCACCCCCAGGGCAAAGAGTGGGAAAGGCTGGTTACATCAAGTGTCTTTCAAATCTTTCACTTTCGAGAGCAGAGTGTTTACATTTAGGAATCATGAACAAGCAGCAATAGGAAAGCATACAGTATCAGAGGACAGAACACTGCCCTGCGCATATCAGTACACCCCAATGACAAAGTCAAAGATTTAAATGACTTGCTTAGCTATGAGTGGCTGACACCTCACAATGATTATCATCTCTCCGTGAAGCAAAACATCCTCGGAATTGGGTTGAAAGATAGATCTAATGTGCCAAAGGAAGGCAACATGGAAATTCAGTTTCCTGCTCTCAGGGGAAGGAGGGTCGACAGCCCAATGGGTTAATGCACCTACTGCAGCCTCCTATGTGGAGCCTGCAGGCGACGCATGCAGTTGCTGGTGAGATGCTGATACAGGTTCGCCTGCTATGCAGGGGCCCGTGGTCACCTCACAGCACCTCGAGAAGGTGTCCTGTTTGAGTCCCAGGGCAATCATTGTGTCAACCATGACCCGTAGATTACACCTTTTCCCCTCGTTTTTTTCCAATCAATTGGGGCCAGAGAGACAAGCTTTTGTATGGGCCTTACCAAGGCCAGCGTGCAGAAAACAAAGGCGCAACTGTTAGTAGTAACGCAGGTATTGAAGGGGCATTAGCTGTTGGCGGATGGCGCAGGGCAATGCATACCCATTTTCAAATAAAAAAAGGTTTTTTTTTATTAAAAAAAAAATACATGCCCAGGAAATTCCAGACCTTGGATTAGAACTCAGGTCTCCAGCATTCCAAGACCAAGCACTTATCACTTGTGCCACTGGTGGTTGTGCTTCTGAGACTTGCTTTTGGGCGTATATATCTTTCTCCTGCACTCCCCTGTGAGCATACCCATTTGCGTTGTGAAACATGTTCACTGGAGCCTACAAGGATAGAACATCTGGCCCCCCCGCTCCCCCAAATACCAGCTAACTGCAGTGGCCTAGAGGTTAAGTGCTTGCATTACAGCAGCTGGGGGCCTGGGTTCGGGTCCTGCTTTCGGCACATAAACAGAATAGTTGGTCATCTCCTGGTACAGTTGGAGTGGAAGAAAGCGGAGAGGCGGGACTGTGGAAGCGAGGGAGTGCAGGCTAAAGGAAGAGGTGGGGTAGGCTAAAGGGGGAGGTAAGGTCGGATGAAGGGGTCCCTGGGGAGAAGAGGTGAGGCTGGCTGAGTCGGGGGAGGTCTAGAAGGGCATGGGGTAGGGGCCCTGGTAGAGGGAGGAAGAAAGCATAGAGGTGGGGCTGAGGAAGCCAGGAAGAAGGGGTGGTGGGGGCTGTGTAAAAGGAGAGTCCTAAGGTGGGGAAAGGGGCCATTGAGGAGGGCAGAAAAAAGGGTGCCAGTGGTGGGTGGAAAGGACAATGGGCTGACATTTTGTTCTCATCCAGCACTACCCTTTTAGCCTGCATTCCTCCTTTATTCCCTGCACTTCTCAGTCCCACCTCTATGCTTTCTTCCTCCCTCCCTCCCGCAGGGCACCTACCCCATGCCCTTCTCCCCCGACTCCGCCAGCCCCACCTCCTCTCCACAGGGACCCATGCATCCAGCCCTACCTCCCCCTTCAGCCCGCCCCACCTCACCTCACCTCACCTCCTCCTTTAGCCTGCACTCCCTCGCTTCTACCTCCCCCTTCAGCCCGCCCCACCTCACCTCCTCCTTTAGCCTGCACTCCCTCGCTTCCACAGTCCCACCCATCTGCTTGCTTCCACTGCAACTGTACAAGGAGATTACCAACTATTCCGTTTCTGTGCCGAAAGCAGGACTCAAACCCAGGCCCCCAGCGCTGTAACACAAGCACTTAACCTCTAGGCCACTGCAGTTAGCTGGTATTTGGGGGAGCTTGGGGGGGCATGATGTTCTAGCCTCATTTTCTTCAGTGAACATGTTTCACAATGCAAATGGGTATGCTCACAGGGGCATGCAGAAGAAAGACATATAGCCCAAAAGCTGCTTTCAGAAGCACAGCCACCAGTGGCTCCAGTGGGAAGTGATTGGTCTTGGAATGCGCGAGACCTGAGTTCTAATCCTCCTGGGCATGTTTTTTATTTATTTTTGCTGCTTGTTCATGATTTTTAAATGTAAAAACTCTGCACTCAAAAATAAAAATGATTTGACAGACTCTTGCTGTAGCCAGCCTTTCTCACTCTTTGCCCTGGGGGAGAACAACCCAATCACCCCTTCAGCCCCTCTTACTCGTCTCACAGCACCTCCCATAAGCGAGGAATGCATCTTTTGTTGGTAGATTTCCTTCATGAGGCTTAGCTAGGCCTGCATTCCTTTTCAAAGGGCCATAGAAGAGAGCAAAAAAGGAGAAGGCAGAATAGAGCATGAAATAGGTGGAAGACAAGGGGTCAGGGGGGTTGGCAGTAAAAGAAACAGGGCCTGGCCTGGCAGAGAGTTAGAAGTTAGGGAACACAATGAGCGAGGGAGGAGGAAAGATGCCTCAGGCATTGAGCTCTCGGACTCTTCCCCACCGTGCCTGCAGAAAGAGCCTTCTCCCGAATGGATACATTTGCCTGGAGAGCCCAGAACTAATTTCAGTTAGCCAGAGGGTAAACAGAGGCCAGGGAGAGGTGCACGCCCCTCCATTTGACTAGGCTTCTGGGGCTTCTGGGAGGAAAAAAGGCATCAGTATTCCAGCAAGATCATCGTCACCAAGGCCACCATCACTAGGGGATTACAGAGCATGCTGTGACACTCTCCGGGGCCTGGTTGGCCAGGCTTATGTTGAAGAGCACATATCCTAACCCTAAGCTACCTGGGTGGCTGCACCATAGGGGCTGCACCGGATATAGGGCTGTGCCCGTAAGGGCTGTGGTCGCGTTTGGGAGCGTTAGGGACGCGTGGAGGCCGCAGGGCGCAGACCTCTGCCCATTTCCCTCCAGGATTAGGCCCTGATTCTCAGGCGTGGAGCCAGCCACTCCAAAACTGGCAGAAAGCAGCCCTCTCACCCCCAGGGCAAAGAGTGGGAAAGGCTGGTTACATCAAGTGTCTTTCAAATCTTTCACTTTCGAGAGCAGAGTGTTTACATTTAGGAATCATGAACAAGCAGCAATAGGAAAGCATACAGTATCAGAGGACAGAACACTGCCCTGCGCATATCAGTACACCCCAATGACAAAGTCAAAGATTTAAATGACCTGCTTAGCTATGAGTGGCTGACACCTCACAATGATTATCATCTCTCCGTGAAGCAAAACATCCTCGGAATTGGGTTGAAAGATAGATCTAATGTGCCAAAGGAAGGCAACATGGAAATTCAGTTTCCTGCTCTCAGGGGAAGGAGGGTCGACAGCCCAATGGGTTAATGCACCTACTGCAGCCTCCTATGTGGAGCCTGCAGGCGACGCATGCAGTTGCTGGTGAGATGCTGATACAGGTTCGCCTGCTATGCAGGGGCCCGTGGTCACCTCACAGCACCTCGAGAAGGTGTCCTGTTTGAGTCCCAGGGCAATCATTGTGTCAACCATGACCCGTAGATTACACCTTTTCCCCTCGTTTTTTTCCAATCAATTGGGGCCAGAGAGACAAGCTTTTGTATGGGCCTTACCAAGGCCAGCGTGCAGAAAACAAAGGCGCAACTGTTAGTAGTAACGCAGGTATTGAAGGGGCATTAGCTGTTGGCGGATGGCGCAGGGCAATGCATACCCATTTTCAAATAAAAAAAGGTTTTTTTTTATTAAAAAAAAAATACATGCCCAGGAAATTCCAGACCTTGGATTAGAACTCAGGTCTCCA
The DNA here is from genome assembly GCF_040938575.1 of Ambystoma mexicanum. Classification (NCBI taxonomy): domain Eukaryota; kingdom Metazoa; phylum Chordata; class Amphibia; order Caudata; family Ambystomatidae; genus Ambystoma; species Ambystoma mexicanum. The sequence goes on from NW_027182365.1 coordinate 256,266, forward strand.
GCATTCCAAGACCAAGCACTTATCACTTGTGCCACTGGTGGTTGTGCTTCTGACACTTGCTTTTGGGCGTATATATCTTTCTCCTGCACTCCCCTGTGAGCATACCCATTTGCGTTGTGAAACATGTTCACTGGAGCCTACAAGGATAGAACATCTGGCCCCCCCGCTCCCCCAAATACCAGCTAACTGCAGTGGCCTAGAGGTTAAGTGCTTGCATTACAGCAGCTGGGGGCCTGGGTTCGGGTCCTGCTTTCGGCACATAAACAGAATAGTTGGTCATCTCCTGGTACAGTTGGAGTGGAAGAAAGCGGAGAGGCGGGACTGTGGAAGCGAGGGAGTGCAGGCTAAAGGAAGAGGTGGGGTAGGCTAAAGGGGGAGGTAAGGTCGGATGAAGGGGTCCCTGGGGAGAAGAGGTGAGGCTGGCTGAGTCGGGGGAGGTCTAGAAGGGCATGGGGTAGGGGCCCTGGTAGAGGGAGGAAGAAAGCATAGAGGTGGGGCTGAGGAAGCCAGGAAGAAGGGGTGGTGGGGGCTGTGTAAAAGGAGAGTCCTAAGGTGGGGAAAGGGGCCATTGAGGAGGGCAGAAAAAAGGGTGCCAGTGGTGGGTGGAAAGGACAATGGGCTGACATTTTGTTCTCATCCAGCACTACCCTTTTAGCCTGCATTCCTCCTTTATTCCCTGCACTTCTCAGTCCCACCTCTATGCTTTCTTCCTCCCTCCCTCCCGCAGGGCACCTACCCCATGCCCTTCTCCCCCGACTCCGCCAGCCCCACCTCCTCTCCACAGGGACCCATGCATCCAGCCCTACCTCCCCCTTCAGCCCGCCCCACCTCACCTCACCTCACCTCCTCCTTTAGCCTGCACTCCCTCGCTTCTACCTCCCCCTTCAGCCCGCCCCACCTCACCTCCTCCTTTAGCCTGCACTCCCTCGCTTCCACAGTCCCACCCATCTGCTTGCTTCCACTGCAACTGTACAAGGAGATTACCAACTATTCCGTTTCTGTGCCGAAAGCAGGACTCAAACCCAGGCCCCCAGCGCTGTAACACAAGCACTTAACCTCTAGGCCACTGCAGTTAGCTGGTATTTGGGGGAGCTTGGGGGGGCATGATGTTCTAGCCTCATTTTCTTCAGTGAACATGTTTCACAATGCAAATGGGTATGCTCACAGGGGCATGCAGAAGAAAGACATATAGCCCAAAAGCTGCTTTCAGAAGCACAGCCACCAGTGGCTCCAGTGGGAAGTGATTGGTCTTGGAATGCGCGAGACCTGAGTTCTAATCCTCCTGGGCATGTTTTTTATTTATTTTTGCTGCTTGTTCATGATTTTTAAATGTAAAAACTCTGCACTCAAAAATAAAAATGATTTGACAGACTCTTGCTGTAGCCAGCCTTTCTCACTCTTTGCCCTGGGGGAGAACAACCCAATCACCCCTTCAGCCCCTCTTACTCGTCTCACAGCACCTCCCATAAGCGAGGAATGCATCTTTTGTTGGTAGATTTCCTTCATGAGGCTTAGCTAGGCCTGCATTCCTTTTCAAAGGGCCATAGAAGAGAGCAAAAAAGGAGAAGGCAGAATAGAGCATGAAATAGGTGGAAGACAAGGGGTCAGGGGGGTTGGCAGTAAAAGAAACAGGGCCTGGCCTGGCAGAGAGTTAGAAGTTAGGGAACACAATGAGCGAGGGAGGAGGAAAGATGCCTCAGGCATTGAGCTCTCGGACTCTTCCCCACCGTGCCTGCAGAAAGAGCCTTCTCCCGAATGGATACATTTGCCTGGAGAGCCCAGAACTAATTTCAGTTAGCCAGAGGGTAAACAGAGGCCAGGGAGAGGTGCACGCCCCTCCATTTGACTAGGCTTCTGGGGCTTCTGGGAGGAAAAAAGGCATCAGTATTCCAGCAAGATCATCGTCACCAAGGCCACCATCACTAGGGGATTACAGAGCATGCTGTGACACTCTCCGGGGCCTGGTTGGCCAGGCTTATGTTGAAGAGCACATATCCTAACCCTAAGCTACCTGGGTGGCTGCACCATAGGGGCTGCACCGGATATAGGGCTGTGCCCGTAAGGGCTGTGGTCGCGTTTGGGAGCGTGTGGAGGCCGCAGGGCGCAGACCTCTGCCCATTTCCCTCCAGGATTAGGCCCTGATTCTCAGGCGTGGAGCCAGCCACTCCAAAACTGGCAGAAAGCAGCCCTCTCACCCCCAGGGCAAAGAGTGGGAAAGGCTGGTTACATCAAGTGTCTTTCAAATCTTTCACTTTCGAGAGCAGAGTGTTTACATTTAGGAATCATGAACAAGCAGCAATAGGAAAGCATACAGTATCAGAGGACAGAACACTGCCCTGCGCATATCAGTACACCCCAATGACAAAGTCAAAGATTTAAATGACTTGCTTAGCTATGAGTGGCTGACACCTCACAATGATTATCATCTCTCCGTGAAGCAAAACATCCTCGGAATTGGGTTGAAAGATAGATCTAATGTGCCAAAGGAAGGCAACATGGAAATTCAGTTTCCTGCTCTCAGGGGAAGGAGGGTCGACAGCCCAATGGGTTAATGCACCTACTGCAGCCTCCTATGTGGAGCCTGCAGGCGACGCATGCAGTTGCTGGTGAGATGCTGATACAGGTTCGCCTGCTATGCAGGGGCCCGTGGTCACCTCACAGCACCTCGAGAAGGTGTCCTGTTTGAGTCCCAGGGCAATCATTGTGTCAACCATGACCCGTAGATTACACCTTTTCCCCTCGTTTTTTTCCAATCAATTGGGGCCAGAGAGACAAGCTTTTGTATGGGCCTTACCAAGGCCAGCGTGCAGAAAACAAAGGCGCAACTGTTAGTAGTAACGCAGGTATTGAAGGGGCATTAGCTGTTGGCGGATGGCGCAGGGCAATGCATACCCATTTTCAAATAAAAAAAGGTTTTTTTTTATTAAAAAAAAAATACATGCCCAGGAAATTCCAGACCTTGGATTAGAACTCAGGTCTCCAGCATTCCAAGACCAAGCACTTATCACTTGTGCCACTGGTGGTTGTGCTTCTGAGACTTGCTTTTGGGCGTATATATCTTTCTCCTGCACTCCCCTGTGAGCATACCCATTTGCGTTGTGAAACATGTTCACTGGAGCCTACAAGGATAGAACATCTGGCCCCCCCGCTCCCCCAAATACCAGCTAACTGCAGTGGCCTAGAGGTTAAGTGCTTGCATTACAGCAGCTGGGGGCCTGGGTTCGGGTCCTGCTTTCGGCACATAAACAGAATAGTTGGTCATCTCCTGGTACAGTTGGAGTGGAAGAAAGCGGAGAGGCGGGACTGTGGAAGCGAGGGAGTGCAGGCTAAAGGAAGAGGTGGGGTAGGCTAAAGGGGGAGGTAAGGTCGGATGAAGGGGTCCCTGGGGAGAAGAGGTGAGGCTGGCTGAGTCGGGGGAGGTCTAGAAGGGCATGGGGTAGGGGCCCTGGTAGAGGGAGGAAGAAAGCATAGAGGTGGGGCTGAGGAAGCCAGGAAGAAGGGGTGGTGGGGGCTGTGTAAAAGGAGAGTCCTAAGGTGGGGAAAGGGGCCATTGAGGAGGGCAGAAAAAAGGGTGCCAGTGGTGGGTGGAAAGGACAATGGGCTGACATTTTGTTCTCATCCAGCACTACCCTTTTAGCCTGCATTCCTCCTTTATTCCCTGCACTTCTCAGTCCCACCTCTATGCTTTCTTCCTCCCTCCCTCCCGCAGGGCACCTACCCCATGCCCTTCTCCCCCGACTCCGCCAGCCCCACCTCCTCTCCACAGGGACCCATGCATCCAGCCCTACCTCCCCCTTCAGCCCGCCCCACCTCACCTCACCTCACCTCCTCCTTTAGCCTGCACTCCCTCGCTTCTACCTCCCCCTTCAGCCCGCCCCACCTCACCTCCTCCTTTAGCCTGCACTCCCTCGCTTCCACAGTCCCACCCATCTGCTTGCTTCCACTGCAACTGTACAAGGAGATTACCAACTATTCCGTTTCTGTGCCGAAAGCAGGACTCAAACCCAGGCCCCCAGCGCTGTAACACAAGCACTTAACCTCTAGGCCACTGCAGTTAGCTGGTATTTGGGGGAGCTTGGGGGGGCATGATGTTCTAGCCTCATTTTCTTCAGTGAACATGTTTCACAATGCAAATGGGTATGCTCACAGGGGCATGCAGAAGAAAGACATATAGCCCAAAAGCTGCTTTCAGAAGCACAGCCACCAGTGGCTCCAGTGGGAAGTGATTGGTCTTGGAATGCGCGAGACCTGAGTTCTAATCCTCCTGGGCATGTTTTTTATTTATTTTTGCTGCTTGTTCATGATTTTTAAATGTAAAAACTCTGCACTCAAAAATAAAAATGATTTGACAGACTCTTGCTGTAGCCAGCCTTTCTCACTCTTTGCCCTGGGGGAGAACAACCCAATCACCCCTTCAGCCCCTCTTACTCGTCTCACAGCACCTCCCATAAGCGAGGAATGCATCTTTTGTTGGTAGATTTCCTTCATGAGGCTTAGCTAGGCCTGCATTCCTTTTCAAAGGGCCATAGAAGAGAGCAAAAAAGGAGAAGGCAGAATAGAGCATGAAATAGGTGGAAGACAAGGGGTCAGGGGGGTTGGCAGTAAAAGAAACAGGGCCTGGCCTGGCAGAGAGTTAGAAGTTAGGGAACACAATGAGCGAGGGAGGAGGAAAGATGCCTCAGGCATTGAGCTCTCGGACTCTTCCCCACCGTGCCTGCAGAAAGAGCCTTCTCCCGAATGGATACATTTGCCTGGAGAGCCCAGAACTAATTTCAGTTAGCCAGAGGGTAAACAGAGGCCAGGGAGAGGTGCACGCCCCTCCATTTGACTAGGCTTCTGGGGCTTCTGGGAGGAAAAAAGGCATCAGTATTCCAGCAAGATCATCGTCACCAAGGCCACCATCACTAGGGGATTACAGAGCATGCTGTGACACTCTCCGGGGCCTGGTTGGCCAGGCTTATGTTGAAGAGCACATATCCTAACCCTAAGCTACCTGGGTGGCTGCACCATAGGGGCTGCACCGGATATAGGGCTGTGCCCGTAAGGGCTGTGGTCGCGTTTGGGAGCGTGTGGAGGCCGCAGGGCGCAGACCTCTGCCCATTTCCCTCCAGGATTAGGCCCTGATTCTCAGGCGTGGAGCCAGCCACTCCAAAACTGGCAGAAAGCAGCCCTCTCACCCCCAGGGCAAAGAGTGGGAAAGGCTGGTTACATCAAGTGTCTTTCAAATCTTTCACTTTCGAGAGCAGAGTGTTTACATTTAGGAATCATGAACAAGCAGCAATAGGAAAGCATACAGTATCAGAGGACAGAACACTGCCCTGCGCATATCAGTACACCCCAATGACAAAGTCAAAGATTTAAATGACTTGCTTAGCTATGAGTGGCTGACACCTCACAATGATTATCATCTCTCCGTGAAGCAAAACATCCTCGGAATTGGGTTGAAAGATAGATCTAATGTGCCAAAGGAAGGCAACATGGAAATTCAGTTTCCTGCTCTCAGGGGAAGGAGGGTCGACAGCCCAATGGGTTAATGCACCTACTGCAGCCTCCTATGTGGAGCCTGCAGGCGACGCATGCAGTTGCTGGTGAGATGCTGATACAGGTTCGCCTGCTATGCAGGGGCCCGTGGTCACCTCACAGCACCTCGAGAAGGTGTCCTGTTTGAGTCCCAGGGCAATCATTGTGTCAACCATGACCCGTAGATTACACCTTTTCCCCTCGTTTTTTTCCAATCAATTGGGGCCAGAGAGACAAGCTTTTGTATGGGCCTTACCAAGGCCAGCGTGCAGAAAACAAAGGCGCAACTGTTAGTAGTAACGCAGGTATTGAAGGGGCATTAGCTGTTGGCGGATGGCGCAGGGCAATGCATACCCATTTTCAAATAAAAAAAGGTTTTTTTTTATTAAAAAAAAAATACATGCCCAGGAAATTCCAGACCTTGGATTAGAACTCAGGTCTCCAGCATTCCAAGACCAAGCACTTATCACTTGTGCCACTGGTGGTTGTGCTTCTGAGACTTGCTTTTGGGCGTATATATCTTTCTCCTGCACTCCCCTGTGAGCATACCCATTTGCGTTGTGAAACATGTTCACTGGAGCCTACAAGGATAGAACATCTGGCCCCCCCGCTCCCCCAAATACCAGCTAACTGCAGTGGCCTAGAGGTTAAGTGCTTGCATTACAGCAGCTGGGGGCCTGGGTTCGGGTCCTGCTTTCGGCACATAAACAGAATAGTTGGTCATCTCCTGGTACAGTTGGAGTGGAAGAAAGCGGAGAGGCGGGACTGTGGAAGCGAGGGAGTGCAGGCTAAAGGAAGAGGTGGGGTAGGCTAAAGGGGGAGGTAAGGTCGGATGAAGGGGTCCCTGGGGAGAAGAGGTGAGGCTGGCTGAGTCGGGGGAGGTCTAGAAGGGCATGGGGTAGGGGCCCTGGTAGAGGGAGGAAGAAAGCATAGAGGTGGGGCTGAGGAAGCCAGGAAGAAGGGGTGGTGGGGGCTGTGTAAAAGGAGAGTCCTAAGGTGGGGAAAGGGGCCATTGAGGAGGGCAGAAAAAAGGGTGCCAGTGGTGGGTGGAAAGGACAATGGGCTGACATTTTGTTCTCATCCAGCACTACCCTTTTAGCCTGCATTCCTCCTTTATTCCCTGCACTTCTCAGTCCCACCTCTATGCTTTCTTCCTCCCTCCCTCCCGCAGGGCACCTACCCCATGCCCTTCTCCCCCGACTCCGCCAGCCCCACCTCCTCTCCACAGGGACCCATGCATCCAGCCCTACCTCCCCCTTCAGCCCGCCCCACCTCACCTCACCTCACCTCCTCCTTTAGCCTGCACTCCCTCGCTTCTACCTCCCCCTTCAGCCCGCCCCACCTCACCTCCTCCTTTAGCCTGCACTCCCTCGCTTCCACAGTCCCACCCATCTGCTTGCTTCCACTGCAACTGTACAAGGAGATTACCAACTATTCCGTTTCTGTGCCGAAAGCAGGACTCAAACCCAGGCCCCCAGCGCTGTAACACAAGCACTTAACCTCTAGGCCACTGCAGTTAGCTGGTATTTGGGGGAGCTTGGGGGGGCATGATGTTCTAGCCTCATTTTCTTCAGTGAACATGTTTCACAATGCAAATGGGTATGCTCACAGGGGCATGCAGAAGAAAGACATATAGCCCAAAAGCTGCTTTCAGAAGCACAGCCACCAGTGGCTCCAGTGGGAAGTGATTGGTCTTGGAATGCGCGAGACCTGAGTTCTAATCCTCCTGGGCATGTTTTTTATTTATTTTTGCTGCTTGTTCATGATTTTTAAATGTAAAAACTCTGCACTCAAAAATAAAAATGATTTGACAGACTCTTGCTGTAGCCAGCCTTTCTCACTCTTTGCCCTGGGGGAGAACAACCCAATCACCCCTTCAGCCCCTCTTACTCGTCTCACAGCACCTCCCATAAGCGAGGAATGCATCTTTTGTTGGTAGATTTCCTTCATGAGGCTTAGCTAGGCCTGCATTCCTTTTCAAAGGGCCATAGAAGAGAGCAAAAAAGGAGAAGGCAGAATAGAGCATGAAATAGGTGGAAGACAAGGGGTCAGGGGGGTTGGCAGTAAAAGAAACAGGGCCTGGCCTGGCAGAGAGTTAGAAGTTAGGGAACACAATGAGCGAGGGAGGAGGAAAGATGCCTCAGGCATTGAGCTCTCGGACTCTTCCCCACCGTGCCTGCAGAAAGAGCCTTCTCCCGAATGGATACATTTGCCTGGAGAGCCCAGAACTAATTTCAGTTAGCCAGAGGGTAAACAGAGGCCAGGGAGAGGTGCACGCCCCTCCATTTGACTAGGCTTCTGGGGCTTCTGGGAGGAAAAAAGGCATCAGTATTCCAGCAAGATCATCGTCACCAAGGCCACCATCACTAGGGGATTACAGAGCATGCTGTGACACTCTCCGGGGCCTGGTTGGCCAGGCTTATGTTGAAGAGCACATATCCTAACCCTAAGCTACCTGGGTGGCTGCACCATAGGGGCTGCACCGGATATAGGGCTGTGCCCGTAAGGGCTGTGGTCGCGTTTGGGAGCGTTAGGGACGCGTGGAGGCCGCAGGGCGCAGACCTCTGCCCATTTCCCTCCAGGATTAGGCCCTGATTCTCAGGCGTGGAGCCAGCCACTCCAAAACTGGCAGAAAGCAGCCCTCTCACCCCCAGGGCAAAGAGTGGGAAAGGCTGGTTACATCAAGTGTCTTTCAAATCTTTCACTTTCGAGAGCAGAGTGTTTACATTTAGGAATCATGAACAAGCAGCAATAGGAAAGCATACAGTATCAGAGGACAGAACACTGCCCTGCGCATATCAGTACACCCCAATGACAAAGTCAAAGATTTAAATGACCTGCTTAGCTATGAGTGGCTGACACCTCACAATGATTATCATCTCTCCGTGAAGCAAAACATCCTCGGAATTGGGTTGAAAGATAGATCTAATGTGCCAAAGGAAGGCAACATGGAAATTCAGTTTCCTGCTCTCAGGGGAAGGAGGGTCGACAGCCCAATGGGTTAATGCACCTACTGCAGCCTCCTATGTGGAGCCTGCAGGCGACGCATGCAGTTGCTGGTGAGATGCTGATACAGGTTCGCCTGCTATGCAGGGGCCCGTGGTCACCTCACAGCACCTCGAGAAGGTGTCCTGTTTGAGTCCCAGGGCAATCATTGTGTCAACCATGACCCGTAGATTACACCTTTTCCCCTCGTTTTTTTCCAATCAATTGGGGCCAGAGAGACAAGCTTTTGTATGGGCCTTACCAAGGCCAGCGTGCAGAAAACAAAGGCGCAACTGTTAGTAGTAACGCAGGTATTGAAGGGGCATTAGCTGTTGGCGGATGGCGCAGGGCAATGCATACCCATTTTCAAATAAAAAAAGGTTTTTTTTTATTAAAAAAAAAATACATGCCCAGGAAATTCCAGACCTTGGATTAGAACTCAGGTCTCCAGCATTCCAAGACCAAGCACTTATCACTTGTGCCACTGGTGGTTGTGCTTCTGACACTTGCTTTTGGGCGTATATATCTTTCTCCTGCACTCCCCTGTGAGCATACCCATTTGCGTTGTGAAACATGTTCACTGGAGCCTACAAGGATAGAACATCTGGCCCCCCCGCTCCCCCAAATACCAGCTAACTGCAGTGGCCTAGAGGTTAAGTGCTTGCATTACAGCAGCTGGGGGCCTGGGTTCGGGTCCTGCTTTCGGCACATAAACAGAATAGTTGGTCATCTCCTGGTACAGTTGGAGTGGAAGAAAGCGGAGAGGCGGGACTGTGGAAGCGAGGGAGTGCAGGCTAAAGGAAGAGGTGGGGTAGGCTAAAGGGGGAGGTAAGGTCGGATGAAGGGGTCCCTGGGGAGAAGAGGTGAGGCTGGCTGAGTCGGGGGAGGTCTAGAAGGGCATGGGGTAGGGGCCCTGGTAGAGGGAGGAAGAAAGCATAGAGGTGGGGCTGAGGAAGCCAGGAAGAAGGGGTGGTGGGGGCTGTGTAAAAGGAGAGTCCTAAGGTGGGGAAAGGGGCCATTGAGGAGGGCAGAAAAAAGGGTGCCAGTGGTGGGTGGAAAGGACAATGGGCTGACATTTTGTTCTCATCCAGCACTACCCTTTTAGCCTGCATTCCTCCTTTATTCCCTGCACTTCTCAGTCCCACCTCTATGCTTTCTTCCTCCCTCCCTCCCGCAGGGCACCTACCCCATGCCCTTCTCCCCCGACTCCGCCAGCCCCACCTCCTCTCCACAGGGACCCATGCATCCAGCCCTACCTCCCCCTTCAGCCCGCCCCACCTCACCTCACCTCACCTCCTCCTTTAGCCTGCACTCCCTCGCTTCTACCTCCCCCTTCAGCCCGCCCCACCTCACCTCCTCCTTTAGCCTGCACTCCCTCGCTTCCACAGTCCCACCCATCTGCTTGCTTCCACTGCAACTGTACAAGGAGATTACCAACTATTCCGTTTCTGTGCCGAAAGCAGGACTCAAACCCAGGCCCCCAGCGCTGTAACACAAGCACTTAACCTCTAGGCCACTGCAGTTAGCTGGTATTTGGGGGAGCTTGGGGGGGCATGATGTTCTAGCCTCATTTTCTTCAGTGAACATGTTTCACAATGCAAATGGGTATGCTCACAGGGGCATGCAGAAGAAAGACATATAGCCCAAAAGCTGCTTTCAGAAGCACAGCCACCAGTGGCTCCAGTGGGAAGTGATTGGTCTTGGAATGCGCGAGACCTGAGTTCTAATCCTCCTGGGCATGTTTTTTATTTATTTTTGCTGCTTGTTCATGATTTTTAAATGTAAAAACTCTGCACTCAAAAATAAAAATGATTTGACAGACTCTTGCTGTAGCCAGCCTTTCTCACTCTTTGCCCTGGGGGAGAACAACCCAATCACCCCTTCAGCCCCTCTTACTCGTCTCACAGCACCTCCCATAAGCGAGGAATGCATCTTTTGTTGGTAGATTTCCTTCATGAGGCTTAGCTAGGCCTGCATTCCTTTTCAAAGGGCCATAGAAGAGAGCAAAAAAGGAGAAGGCAGAATAGAGCATGAAATAGGTGGAAGACAAGGGGTCAGGGGGGTTGGCAGTAAAAGAAACAGGGCCTGGCCTGGCAGAGAGTTAGAAGTTAGGGAACACAATGAGCGAGGGAGGAGGAAAGATGCCTCAGGCATTGAGCTCTCGGACTCTTCCCCACCGTGCCTGCAGAAAGAGCCTTCTCCCGAATGGATACATTTGCCTGGAGAGCCCAGAACTAATTTCAGTTAGCCAGAGGGTAAACAGAGGCCAGGGAGAGGTGCACGCCCCTCCATTTGACTAGGCTTCTGGGGCTTCTGGGAGGAAAAAAGGCATCAGTATTCCAGCAAGATCATCGTCACCAAGGCCACCATCACTAGGGGATTACAGAGCATGCTGTGACACTCTCCGGGGCCTGGTTGGCCAGGCTTATGTTGAAGAGCACATATCCTAACCCTAAGCTACCTGGGTGGCTGCACCATAGGGGCTGCACCGGATATAGGGCTGTGCCCGTAAGGGCTGTGGTCGCGTTTGGGAGCGTGTGGAGGCCGCAGGGCGCAGACCTCTGCCCATTTCCCTCCAGGATTAGGCCCTGATTCTCAGGCGTGGAGCCAGCCACTCCAAAACTGGCAGAAAGCAGCCCTCTCACCCCCAGGGCAAAGAGTGGGAAAGGCTGGTTACATCAAGTGTCTTTCAAATCTTTCACTTTCGAGAGCAGAGTGTTTACATTTAGGAATCATGAACAAGCAGCAATAGGAAAGCATACAGTATCAGAGGACAGAACACTGCCCTGCGCATATCAGTACACCCCAATGACAAAGTCAAAGATTTAAATGACTTGCTTAGCTATGAGTGGCTGACACCTCACAATGATTATCATCTCTCCGTGAAGCAAAACATCCTCGGAATTGGGTTGAAAGATAGATCTAATGTGCCAAAGGAAGGCAACATGGAAATTCAGTTTCCTGCTCTCAGGGGAAGGAGGGTCGACAGCCCAATGGGTTAATGCACCTACTGCAGCCTCCTATGTGGAGCCTGCAGGCGACGCATGCAGTTGCTGGTGAGATGCTGATACAGGTTCGCCTGCTATGCAGGGGCCCGTGGTCACCTCACAGCACCTCGAGAAGGTGTCCTGTTTGAGTCCCAGGGCAATCATTGTGTCAACCATGACCCGTAGATTACACCTTTTCCCCTCGTTTTTTTCCAATCAATTGGGGCCAGAGAGACAAGCTTTTGTATGGGCCTTACCAAGGCCAGCGTGCAGAAAACAAAGGCGCAACTGTTAGTAGTAACGCAGGTATTGAAGGGGCATTAGCTGTTGGCGGATGGCGCAGGGCAATGCATACCCATTTTCAAATAAAAAAAGGTTTTTTTTTATTAAAAAAAAAATACATGCCCAGGAAATTCCAGACCTTGGATTAGAACTCAGGTCTCCAGCATTCCAAGACCAAGCACTTATCACTTGTGCCACTGGTGGTTGTGCTTCTGACACTTGCTTTTGGGCGTATATATCTTTCTCCTGCACTCCCCTGTGAGCATACCCATTTGCGTTGTGAAACATGTTCACTGGAGCCTACAAGGATAGAACATCTGGCCCCCCCGCTCCCCCAAATACCAGCTAACTGCAGTGGCCTAGAGGTTAAGTGCTTGCATTACAGCAGCTGGGGGCCTGGGTTCGGGTCCTGCTTTCGGCACATAAACAGAATAGTTGGTCATCTCCTGGTACAGTTGGAGTGGAAGAAAGCGGAGAGGCGGGACTGTGGAAGCGAGGGAGTGCAGGCTAAAGGAAGAGGTGGGGTAGGCTAAAGGGGGAGGTAAGGTCGGATGAAGGGGTCCCTGGGGAGAAGAGGTGAGGCTGGCTGAGTCGGGGGAGGTCTAGAAGGGCATGGGGTAGGGGCCCTGGTAGAGGGAGGAAGAAAGCATAGAGGTGGGGCTGAGGAAGCCAGGAAGAAGGGGTGGTGGGGGCTGTGTAAAAGGAGAGTCCTAAGGTGGGGAAAGGGGCCATTGAGGAGGGCAGAAAAAAGGGTGCCAGTGGTGGGTGGAAAGGACAATGGGCTGACATTTTGTTCTCATCCAGCACTACCCTTTTAGCCTGCATTCCTCCTTTATTCCCTGCACTTCTCAGTCCCACCTCTATGCTTTCTTCCTCCCTCCCTCCCGCAGGGCACCTACCCCATGCCCTTCTCCCCCGACTCCGCCAGCCCCACCTCCTCTCCACAGGGACCCATGCATCCAGCCCTACCTCCCCCTTCAGCCCGCCCCACCTCACCTCACCTCACCTCCTCCTTTAGCCTGCACTCCCTCGCTTCTACCTCCCCCTTCAGCCCGCCCCACCTCACCTCCTCCTTTAGCCTGCACTCCCTCGCTTCCACAGTCCCACCCATCTGCTTGCTTCCACTGCAACTGTACAAGGAGATTACCAACTATTCCGTTTCTGTGCCGAAAGCAGGACTCAAACCCAGGCCCCCAGCGCTGTAACACAAGCACTTAACCTCTAGGCCACTGCAGTTAGCTGGTATTTGGGGGAGCTTGGGGGGGCATGATGTTCTAGCCTCATTTTCTTCAGTGAACATGTTTCACAATGCAAATGGGTATGCTCACAGGGGCATGCAGAAGAAAGACATATAGCCCAAAAGCTGCTTTCAGAAGCACAGCCACCAGTGGCTCCAGTGGGAAGTGATTGGTCTTGGAATGCGCGAGACCTGAGTTCTAATCCTCCTGGGCATGTTTTTTATTTATTTTTGCTGCTTGTTCATGATTTTTAAATGTAAAAACTCTGCACTCAAAAATAAAAATGATTTGACAGACTCTTGCTGTAGCCAGCCTTTCTCACTCTTTGCCCTGGGGGAGAACAACCCAATCACCCCTTCAGCCCCTCTTACTCGTCTCACAGCACCTCCCATAAGCGAGGAATGCATCTTTTGTTGGTAGATTTCCTTCATGAGGCTTAGCTAGGCCTGCATTCCTTTTCAAAGGGCCATAGAAGAGAGCAAAAAAGGAGAAGGCAGAATAGAGCATGAAATAGGTGGAAGACAAGGGGTCAGGGGGGTTGGCAGTAAAAGAAACAGGGCCTGGCCTGGCAGAGAGTTAGAAGTTAGGGAACACAATGAGCGAGGGAGGAGGAAAGATGCCTCAGGCATTGAGCTCTCGGACTCTTCCCCACCGTGCCTGCAGAAAGAGCCTTCTCCCGAATGGATACATTTGCCTGGAGAGCCCAGAACTAATTTCAGTTAGCCAGAGGGTAAACAGAGGCCAGGGAGAGGTGCACGCCCCTCCATTTGACTAGGCTTCTGGGGCTTCTGGGAGGAAAAAAGGCATCAGTATTCCAGCAAGATCATCGTCACCAAGGCCACCATCACTAGGGGATTACAGAGCATGCTGTGACACTCTCCGGGGCCTGGTTGGCCAGGCTTATGTTGAAGAGCACATATCCTAACCCTAAGCTACCTGGGTGGCTGCACCATAGGGGCTGCACCGGATATAGGGCTGTGCCCGTAAGGGCTGTGGTCGCGTTTGGGAGCGTGTGGAGGCCGCAGGGCGCAGACCTCTGCCCATTTCCCTCCAGGATTAGGCCCTGATTCTCAGGCGTGGAGCCAGCCACTCCAAAACTGGCAGAAAGCAGCCCTCTCACCCCCAGGGCAAAGAGTGGGAAAGGCTGGTTACATCAAGTGTCTTTCAAATCTTTCACTTTCGAGAGCAGAGTGTTTACATTTAGGAATCATGAACAAGCAGCAATAGGAAAGCATACAGTATCAGAGGACAGAACACTGCCCTGCGCATATCAGTACACCCCAATGACAAAGTCAAAGATTTAAATGACTTGCTTAGCTATGAGTGGCTGACACCTCACAATGATTATCATCTCTCCGTGAAGCAAAACATCCTCGGAATTGGGTTGAAAGATAGATCTAATGTGCCAAAGGAAGGCAACATGGAAATTCAGTTTCCTGCTCTCAGGGGAAGGAGGGTCGACAGCCCAATGGGTTAATGCACCTACTGCAGCCTCCTATGTGGAGCCTGCAGGCGACGCATGCAGTTGCTGGTGAGATGCTGATACAGGTTCGCCTGCTATGCAGGGGCCCGTGGTCACCTCACAGCACCTCGAGAAGGTGTCCTGTTTGAGTCCCAGGGCAATCATTGTGTCAACCATGACCCGTAGATTACACCTTTTCCCCTCGTTTTTTTCCAATCAATTGGGGCCAGAGAGACAAGCTTTTGTATGGGCCTTACCAAGGCCAGCGTGCAGAAAACAAAGGCGCAACTGTTAGTAGTAACGCAGGTATTGAAGGGGCATTAGCTGTTGGCGGATGGCGCAGGGCAATGCATACCCATTTTCAAATAAAAAAAGGTTTTTTTTTATTAAAAAAAAAATACATGCCCAGGAAATTCCAGACCTTGGATTAGAACTCAGGTCTCCAGCATTCCAAGACCAAGCACTTATCACTTGTGCCACTGGTGGTTGTGCTTCTGAGACTTGCTTTTGGGCGTATATATCTTTCTCCTGCACTCCCCTGTGAGCATACCCATTTGCGTTGTGAAACATGTTCACTGGAGCCTACAAGGATAGAACATCTGGCCCCCCCGCTCCCCCAAATACCAGCTAACTGCAGTGGCCTAGAGGTTAAGTGCTTGCATTACAGCAGCTGGGGGCCTGGGTTCGGGTCCTGCTTTCGGCACATAAACAGAATAGTTGGTCATCTCCTGGTACAGTTGGAGTGGAAGAAAGCGGAGAGGCGGGACTGTGGAAGCGAGGGAGTGCAGGCTAAAGGAAGAGGTGGGGTAGGCTAAAGGGGGAGGTAAGGTCGGATGAAGGGGTCCCTGGGGAGAAGAGGTGAGGCTGGCTGAGTCGGGGGAGGTCTAGAAGGGCATGGGGTAGGGGCCCTGGTAGAGGGAGGAAGAAAGCATAGAGGTGGGGCTGAGGAAGCCAGGAAGAAGGGGTGGTGGGGGCTGTGTAAAAGGAGAGTCCTAAGGTGGGGAAAGGGGCCATTGAGGAGGGCAGAAAAAAGGGTGCCAGTGGTGGGTGGAAAGGACAATGGGCTGACATTTTGTTCTCATCCAGCACTACCCTTTTAGCCTGCATTCCTCCTTTATTCCCTGCACTTCTCAGTCCCACCTCTATGCTTTCTTCCTCCCTCCCTCCCGCAGGGCACCTACCCCATGCCCTTCTCCCCCGACTCCGCCAGCCCCACCTCCTCTCCACAGGGACCCATGCATCCAGCCCTACCTCCCCCTTCAGCCCGCCCCACCTCACCTCACCTCACCTCCTCCTTTAGCCTGCACTCCCTCGCTTCTACCTCCCCCTTCAGCCCGCCCCACCTCACCTCCTCCTTTAGCCTGCACTCCCTCGCTTCCACAGTCCCACCCATCTGCTTGCTTCCACTGCAACTGTACAAGGAGATTACCAACTATTCCGTTTCTGTGCCGAAAGCAGGACTCAAACCCAGGCCCCCAGCGCTGTAACACAAGCACTTAACCTCTAGGCCACTGCAGTTAGCTGGTATTTGGGGGAGCTTGGGGGGGCATGATGTTCTAGCCTCATTTTCTTCAGTGAACATGTTTCACAATGCAAATGGGTATGCTCACAGGGGCATGCAGAAGAAAGACATATAGCCCAAAAGCTGCTTTCAGAAGCACAGCCACCAGTGGCTCCAGTGGGAAGTGATTGGTCTTGGAATGCGCGAGACCTGAGTTCTAATCCTCCTGGGCATGTTTTTTATTTATTTTTGCTGCTTGTTCATGATTTTTAAATGTAAAAACTCTGCACTCAAAAATAAAAATGATTTGACAGACTCTTGCTGTAGCCAGCCTTTCTCACTCTTTGCCCTGGGGGAGAACAACCCAATCACCCCTTCAGCCCCTCTTACTCGTCTCACAGCACCTCCCATAAGCGAGGAATGCATCTTTTGTTGGTAGATTTCCTTCATGAGGCTTAGCTAGGCCTGCATTCCTTTTCAAAGGGCCATAGAAGAGAGCAAAAAAGGAGAAGGCAGAATAGAGCATGAAATAGGTGGAAGACAAGGGGTCAGGGGGGTTGGCAGTAAAAGAAACAGGGCCTGGCCTGGCAGAGAGTTAGAAGTTAGGGAACACAATGAGCGAGGGAGGAGGAAAGATGCCTCAGGCATTGAGCTCTCGGACTCTTCCCCACCGTGCCTGCAGAAAGAGCCTTCTCCCGAATGGATACATTTGCCTGGAGAGCCCAGAACTAATTTCAGTTAGCCAGAGGGTAAACAGAGGCCAGGGAGAGGTGCACGCCCCTCCATTTGACTAGGCTTCTGGGGCTTCTGGGAGGAAAAAAGGCATCAGTATTCCAGCAAGATCATCGTCACCAAGGCCACCATCACTAGGGGATTACAGAGCATGCTGTGACACTCTCCGGGGCCTGGTTGGCCAGGCTTATGTTGAAGAGCACATATCCTAACCCTAAGCTACCTGGGTGGCTGCACCATAGGGGCTGCACCGGATATAGGGCTGTGCCCGTAAGGGCTGTGGTCGCGTTTGGGAGCGTGTGGAGGCCGCAGGGCGCAGACCTCTGCCCATTTCCCTCCAGGATTAGGCCCTGATTCTCAGGCGTGGAGCCAGCCACTCCAAAACTGGCAGAAAGCAGCCCTCTCACCCCCAGGGCAAAGAGTGGGAAAGGCTGGTTACATCAAGTGTCTTTCAAATCTTTCACTTTCGAGAGCAGAGTGTTTACATTTAGGAATCATGAACAAGCAGCAATAGGAAAGCATACAGTATCAGAGGACAGAACACTGCCCTGCGCATATCAGTACACCCCAATGACAAAGTCAAAGATTTAAATGACTTGCTTAGCTATGAGTGGCTGACACCTCACAATGATTATCATCTCTCCGTGAAGCAAAACATCCTCGGAATTGGGTTGAAAGATAGATCTAATGTGCCAAAGGAAGGCAACATGGAAATTCAGTTTCCTGCTCTCAGGGGAAGGAGGGTCGACAGCCCAATGGGTTAATGCACCTACTGCAGCCTCCTATGTGGAGCCTGCAGGCGACGCATGCAGTTGCTGGTGAGATGCTGATACAGGTTCGCCTGCTATGCAGGGGCCCGTGGTCACCTCACAGCACCTCGAGAAGGTGTCCTGTTTGAGTCCCAGGGCAATCATTGTGTCAACCATGACCCGTAGATTACACCTTTTCCCCTCGTTTTTTTCCAATCAATTGGGGCCAGAGAGACAAGCTTTTGTATGGGCCTTACCAAGGCCAGCGTGCAGAAAACAAAGGCGCAACTGTTAGTAGTAACGCAGGTATTGAAGGGGCATTAGCTGTTGGCGGATGGCGCAGGGCAATGCATACCCATTTTCAAATAAAAAAAGGTTTTTTTTTATTAAAAAAAAAATACATGCCCAGGAAATTCCAGACCTTGGATTAGAACTCAGGTCTCCAGCATTCCAAGACCAAGCACTTATCACTTGTGCCACTGGTGGTTGTGCTTCTGAGACTTGCTTTTGGGCGTATATATCTTTCTCCTGCACTCCCCTGTGAGCATACCCATTTGCGTTGTGAAACATGTTCACTGGA
Source organism: Ambystoma mexicanum (assembly GCF_040938575.1). NCBI lineage: Eukaryota > Metazoa > Chordata > Amphibia > Caudata > Ambystomatidae > Ambystoma > Ambystoma mexicanum. The sequence continues at coordinate 274,302 of NW_027182365.1, forward strand.
GCCTACAAGGATAGAACATCTGGCCCCCCCGCTCCCCCAAATACCAGCTAACTGCAGTGGCCTAGAGGTTAAGTGCTTGCATTACAGCAGCTGGGGGCCTGGGTTCGGGTCCTGCTTTCGGCACATAAACAGAATAGTTGGTCATCTCCTGGTACAGTTGGAGTGGAAGAAAGCGGAGAGGCGGGACTGTGGAAGCGAGGGAGTGCAGGCTAAAGGAAGAGGTGGGGTAGGCTAAAGGGGGAGGTAAGGTCGGATGAAGGGGTCCCTGGGGAGAAGAGGTGAGGCTGGCTGAGTCGGGGGAGGTCTAGAAGGGCATGGGGTAGGGGCCCTGGTAGAGGGAGGAAGAAAGCATAGAGGTGGGGCTGAGGAAGCCAGGAAGAAGGGGTGGTGGGGGCTGTGTAAAAGGAGAGTCCTAAGGTGGGGAAAGGGGCCATTGAGGAGGGCAGAAAAAAGGGTGCCAGTGGTGGGTGGAAAGGACAATGGGCTGACATTTTGTTCTCATCCAGCACTACCCTTTTAGCCTGCATTCCTCCTTTATTCCCTGCACTTCTCAGTCCCACCTCTATGCTTTCTTCCTCCCTCCCTCCCGCAGGGCACCTACCCCATGCCCTTCTCCCCCGACTCCGCCAGCCCCACCTCCTCTCCACAGGGACCCATGCATCCAGCCCTACCTCCCCCTTCAGCCCGCCCCACCTCACCTCACCTCACCTCCTCCTTTAGCCTGCACTCCCTCGCTTCTACCTCCCCCTTCAGCCCGCCCCACCTCACCTCCTCCTTTAGCCTGCACTCCCTCGCTTCCACAGTCCCACCCATCTGCTTGCTTCCACTGCAACTGTACAAGGAGATTACCAACTATTCCGTTTCTGTGCCGAAAGCAGGACTCAAACCCAGGCCCCCAGCGCTGTAACACAAGCACTTAACCTCTAGGCCACTGCAGTTAGCTGGTATTTGGGGGAGCTTGGGGGGGCATGATGTTCTAGCCTCATTTTCTTCAGTGAACATGTTTCACAATGCAAATGGGTATGCTCACAGGGGCATGCAGAAGAAAGACATATAGCCCAAAAGCTGCTTTCAGAAGCACAGCCACCAGTGGCTCCAGTGGGAAGTGATTGGTCTTGGAATGCGCGAGACCTGAGTTCTAATCCTCCTGGGCATGTTTTTTATTTATTTTTGCTGCTTGTTCATGATTTTTAAATGTAAAAACTCTGCACTCAAAAATAAAAATGATTTGACAGACTCTTGCTGTAGCCAGCCTTTCTCACTCTTTGCCCTGGGGGAGAACAACCCAATCACCCCTTCAGCCCCTCTTACTCGTCTCACAGCACCTCCCATAAGCGAGGAATGCATCTTTTGTTGGTAGATTTCCTTCATGAGGCTTAGCTAGGCCTGCATTCCTTTTCAAAGGGCCATAGAAGAGAGCAAAAAAGGAGAAGGCAGAATAGAGCATGAAATAGGTGGAAGACAAGGGGTCAGGGGGGTTGGCAGTAAAAGAAACAGGGCCTGGCCTGGCAGAGAGTTAGAAGTTAGGGAACACAATGAGCGAGGGAGGAGGAAAGATGCCTCAGGCATTGAGCTCTCGGACTCTTCCCCACCGTGCCTGCAGAAAGAGCCTTCTCCCGAATGGATACATTTGCCTGGAGAGCCCAGAACTAATTTCAGTTAGCCAGAGGGTAAACAGAGGCCAGGGAGAGGTGCACGCCCCTCCATTTGACTAGGCTTCTGGGGCTTCTGGGAGGAAAAAAGGCATCAGTATTCCAGCAAGATCATCGTCACCAAGGCCACCATCACTAGGGGATTACAGAGCATGCTGTGACACTCTCCGGGGCCTGGTTGGCCAGGCTTATGTTGAAGAGCACATATCCTAACCCTAAGCTACCTGGGTGGCTGCACCATAGGGGCTGCACCGGATATAGGGCTGTGCCCGTAAGGGCTGTGGTCGCGTTTGGGAGCGTTAGGGACGCGTGGAGGCCGCAGGGCGCAGACCTCTGCCCATTTCCCTCCAGGATTAGGCCCTGATTCTCAGGCGTGGAGCCAGCCACTCCAAAACTGGCAGAAAGCAGCCCTCTCACCCCCAGGGCAAAGAGTGGGAAAGGCTGGTTACATCAAGTGTCTTTCAAATCTTTCACTTTCGAGAGCAGAGTGTTTACATTTAGGAATCATGAACAAGCAGCAATAGGAAAGCATACAGTATCAGAGGACAGAACACTGCCCTGCGCATATCAGTACACCCCAATGACAAAGTCAAAGATTTAAATGACCTGCTTAGCTATGAGTGGCTGACACCTCACAATGATTATCATCTCTCCGTGAAGCAAAACATCCTCGGAATTGGGTTGAAAGATAGATCTAATGTGCCAAAGGAAGGCAACATGGAAATTCAGTTTCCTGCTCTCAGGGGAAGGAGGGTCGACAGCCCAATGGGTTAATGCACCTACTGCAGCCTCCTATGTGGAGCCTGCAGGCGACGCATGCAGTTGCTGGTGAGATGCTGATACAGGTTCGCCTGCTATGCAGGGGCCCGTGGTCACCTCACAGCACCTCGAGAAGGTGTCCTGTTTGAGTCCCAGGGCAATCATTGTGTCAACCATGACCCGTAGATTACACCTTTTCCCCTCGTTTTTTTCCAATCAATTGGGGCCAGAGAGACAAGCTTTTGTATGGGCCTTACCAAGGCCAGCGTGCAGAAAACAAAGGCGCAACTGTTAGTAGTAACGCAGGTATTGAAGGGGCATTAGCTGTTGGCGGATGGCGCAGGGCAATGCATACCCATTTTCAAATAAAAAAAGGTTTTTTTTTATTAAAAAAAAAATACATGCCCAGGAAATTCCAGACCTTGGATTAGAACTCAGGTCTCCAGCATTCCAAGACCAAGCACTTATCACTTGTGCCACTGGTGGTTGTGCTTCTGACACTTGCTTTTGGGCGTATATATCTTTCTCCTGCACTCCCCTGTGAGCATACCCATTTGCGTTGTGAAACATGTTCACTGGAGCCTACAAGGATAGAACATCTGGCCCCCCCGCTCCCCCAAATACCAGCTAACTGCAGTGGCCTAGAGGTTAAGTGCTTGCATTACAGCAGCTGGGGGCCTGGGTTCGGGTCCTGCTTTCGGCACATAAACAGAATAGTTGGTCATCTCCTGGTACAGTTGGAGTGGAAGAAAGCGGAGAGGCGGGACTGTGGAAGCGAGGGAGTGCAGGCTAAAGGAAGAGGTGGGGTAGGCTAAAGGGGGAGGTAAGGTCGGATGAAGGGGTCCCTGGGGAGAAGAGGTGAGGCTGGCTGAGTCGGGGGAGGTCTAGAAGGGCATGGGGTAGGGGCCCTGGTAGAGGGAGGAAGAAAGCATAGAGGTGGGGCTGAGGAAGCCAGGAAGAAGGGGTGGTGGGGGCTGTGTAAAAGGAGAGTCCTAAGGTGGGGAAAGGGGCCATTGAGGAGGGCAGAAAAAAGGGTGCCAGTGGTGGGTGGAAAGGACAATGGGCTGACATTTTGTTCTCATCCAGCACTACCCTTTTAGCCTGCATTCCTCCTTTATTCCCTGCACTTCTCAGTCCCACCTCTATGCTTTCTTCCTCCCTCCCTCCCGCAGGGCACCTACCCCATGCCCTTCTCCCCCGACTCCGCCAGCCCCACCTCCTCTCCACAGGGACCCATGCATCCAGCCCTACCTCCCCCTTCAGCCCGCCCCACCTCACCTCACCTCACCTCCTCCTTTAGCCTGCACTCCCTCGCTTCTACCTCCCCCTTCAGCCCGCCCCACCTCACCTCCTCCTTTAGCCTGCACTCCCTCGCTTCCACAGTCCCACCCATCTGCTTGCTTCCACTGCAACTGTACAAGGAGATTACCAACTATTCCGTTTCTGTGCCGAAAGCAGGACTCAAACCCAGGCCCCCAGCGCTGTAACACAAGCACTTAACCTCTAGGCCACTGCAGTTAGCTGGTATTTGGGGGAGCTTGGGGGGGCATGATGTTCTAGCCTCATTTTCTTCAGTGAACATGTTTCACAATGCAAATGGGTATGCTCACAGGGGCATGCAGAAGAAAGACATATAGCCCAAAAGCTGCTTTCAGAAGCACAGCCACCAGTGGCTCCAGTGGGAAGTGATTGGTCTTGGAATGCGCGAGACCTGAGTTCTAATCCTCCTGGGCATGTTTTTTATTTATTTTTGCTGCTTGTTCATGATTTTTAAATGTAAAAACTCTGCACTCAAAAATAAAAATGATTTGACAGACTCTTGCTGTAGCCAGCCTTTCTCACTCTTTGCCCTGGGGGAGAACAACCCAATCACCCCTTCAGCCCCTCTTACTCGTCTCACAGCACCTCCCATAAGCGAGGAATGCATCTTTTGTTGGTAGATTTCCTTCATGAGGCTTAGCTAGGCCTGCATTCCTTTTCAAAGGGCCATAGAAGAGAGCAAAAAAGGAGAAGGCAGAATAGAGCATGAAATAGGTGGAAGACAAGGGGTCAGGGGGGTTGGCAGTAAAAGAAACAGGGCCTGGCCTGGCAGAGAGTTAGAAGTTAGGGAACACAATGAGCGAGGGAGGAGGAAAGATGCCTCAGGCATTGAGCTCTCGGACTCTTCCCCACCGTGCCTGCAGAAAGAGCCTTCTCCCGAATGGATACATTTGCCTGGAGAGCCCAGAACTAATTTCAGTTAGCCAGAGGGTAAACAGAGGCCAGGGAGAGGTGCACGCCCCTCCATTTGACTAGGCTTCTGGGGCTTCTGGGAGGAAAAAAGGCATCAGTATTCCAGCAAGATCATCGTCACCAAGGCCACCATCACTAGGGGATTACAGAGCATGCTGTGACACTCTCCGGGGCCTGGTTGGCCAGGCTTATGTTGAAGAGCACATATCCTAACCCTAAGCTACCTGGGTGGCTGCACCATAGGGGCTGCACCGGATATAGGGCTGTGCCCGTAAGGGCTGTGGTCGCGTTTGGGAGCGTGTGGAGGCCGCAGGGCGCAGACCTCTGCCCATTTCCCTCCAGGATTAGGCCCTGATTCTCAGGCGTGGAGCCAGCCACTCCAAAACTGGCAGAAAGCAGCCCTCTCACCCCCAGGGCAAAGAGTGGGAAAGGCTGGTTACATCAAGTGTCTTTCAAATCTTTCACTTTCGAGAGCAGAGTGTTTACATTTAGGAATCATGAACAAGCAGCAATAGGAAAGCATACAGTATCAGAGGACAGAACACTGCCCTGCGCATATCAGTACACCCCAATGACAAAGTCAAAGATTTAAATGACTTGCTTAGCTATGAGTGGCTGACACCTCACAATGATTATCATCTCTCCGTGAAGCAAAACATCCTCGGAATTGGGTTGAAAGATAGATCTAATGTGCCAAAGGAAGGCAACATGGAAATTCAGTTTCCTGCTCTCAGGGGAAGGAGGGTCGACAGCCCAATGGGTTAATGCACCTACTGCAGCCTCCTATGTGGAGCCTGCAGGCGACGCATGCAGTTGCTGGTGAGATGCTGATACAGGTTCGCCTGCTATGCAGGGGCCCGTGGTCACCTCACAGCACCTCGAGAAGGTGTCCTGTTTGAGTCCCAGGGCAATCATTGTGTCAACCATGACCCGTAGATTACACCTTTTCCCCTCGTTTTTTTCCAATCAATTGGGGCCAGAGAGACAAGCTTTTGTATGGGCCTTACCAAGGCCAGCGTGCAGAAAACAAAGGCGCAACTGTTAGTAGTAACGCAGGTATTGAAGGGGCATTAGCTGTTGGCGGATGGCGCAGGGCAATGCATACCCATTTTCAAATAAAAAAAGGTTTTTTTTTATTAAAAAAAAAATACATGCCCAGGAAATTCCAGACCTTGGATTAGAACTCAGGTCTCCAGCATTCCAAGACCAAGCACTTATCACTTGTGCCACTGGTGGTTGTGCTTCTGAGACTTGCTTTTGGGCGTATATATCTTTCTCCTGCACTCCCCTGTGAGCATACCCATTTGCGTTGTGAAACATGTTCACTGGAGCCTACAAGGATAGAACATCTGGCCCCCCCGCTCCCCCAAATACCAGCTAACTGCAGTGGCCTAGAGGTTAAGTGCTTGCATTACAGCAGCTGGGGGCCTGGGTTCGGGTCCTGCTTTCGGCACATAAACAGAATAGTTGGTCATCTCCTGGTACAGTTGGAGTGGAAGAAAGCGGAGAGGCGGGACTGTGGAAGCGAGGGAGTGCAGGCTAAAGGAAGAGGTGGGGTAGGCTAAAGGGGGAGGTAAGGTCGGATGAAGGGGTCCCTGGGGAGAAGAGGTGAGGCTGGCTGAGTCGGGGGAGGTCTAGAAGGGCATGGGGTAGGGGCCCTGGTAGAGGGAGGAAGAAAGCATAGAGGTGGGGCTGAGGAAGCCAGGAAGAAGGGGTGGTGGGGGCTGTGTAAAAGGAGAGTCCTAAGGTGGGGAAAGGGGCCATTGAGGAGGGCAGAAAAAAGGGTGCCAGTGGTGGGTGGAAAGGACAATGGGCTGACATTTTGTTCTCATCCAGCACTACCCTTTTAGCCTGCATTCCTCCTTTATTCCCTGCACTTCTCAGTCCCACCTCTATGCTTTCTTCCTCCCTCCCTCCCGCAGGGCACCTACCCCATGCCCTTCTCCCCCGACTCCGCCAGCCCCACCTCCTCTCCACAGGGACCCATGCATCCAGCCCTACCTCCCCCTTCAGCCCGCCCCACCTCACCTCACCTCACCTCCTCCTTTAGCCTGCACTCCCTCGCTTCTACCTCCCCCTTCAGCCCGCCCCACCTCACCTCCTCCTTTAGCCTGCACTCCCTCGCTTCCACAGTCCCACCCATCTGCTTGCTTCCACTGCAACTGTACAAGGAGATTACCAACTATTCCGTTTCTGTGCCGAAAGCAGGACTCAAACCCAGGCCCCCAGCGCTGTAACACAAGCACTTAACCTCTAGGCCACTGCAGTTAGCTGGTATTTGGGGGAGCTTGGGGGGGCATGATGTTCTAGCCTCATTTTCTTCAGTGAACATGTTTCACAATGCAAATGGGTATGCTCACAGGGGCATGCAGAAGAAAGACATATAGCCCAAAAGCTGCTTTCAGAAGCACAGCCACCAGTGGCTCCAGTGGGAAGTGATTGGTCTTGGAATGCGCGAGACCTGAGTTCTAATCCTCCTGGGCATGTTTTTTATTTATTTTTGCTGCTTGTTCATGATTTTTAAATGTAAAAACTCTGCACTCAAAAATAAAAATGATTTGACAGACTCTTGCTGTAGCCAGCCTTTCTCACTCTTTGCCCTGGGGGAGAACAACCCAATCACCCCTTCAGCCCCTCTTACTCGTCTCACAGCACCTCCCATAAGCGAGGAATGCATCTTTTGTTGGTAGATTTCCTTCATGAGGCTTAGCTAGGCCTGCATTCCTTTTCAAAGGGCCATAGAAGAGAGCAAAAAAGGAGAAGGCAGAATAGAGCATGAAATAGGTGGAAGACAAGGGGTCAGGGGGGTTGGCAGTAAAAGAAACAGGGCCTGGCCTGGCAGAGAGTTAGAAGTTAGGGAACACAATGAGCGAGGGAGGAGGAAAGATGCCTCAGGCATTGAGCTCTCGGACTCTTCCCCACCGTGCCTGCAGAAAGAGCCTTCTCCCGAATGGATACATTTGCCTGGAGAGCCCAGAACTAATTTCAGTTAGCCAGAGGGTAAACAGAGGCCAGGGAGAGGTGCACGCCCCTCCATTTGACTAGGCTTCTGGGGCTTCTGGGAGGAAAAAAGGCATCAGTATTCCAGCAAGATCATCGTCACCAAGGCCACCATCACTAGGGGATTACAGAGCATGCTGTGACACTCTCCGGGGCCTGGTTGGCCAGGCTTATGTTGAAGAGCACATATCCTAACCCTAAGCTACCTGGGTGGCTGCACCATAGGGGCTGCACCGGATATAGGGCTGTGCCCGTAAGGGCTGTGGTCGCGTTTGGGAGCGTGTGGAGGCCGCAGGGCGCAGACCTCTGCCCATTTCCCTCCAGGATTAGGCCCTGATTCTCAGGCGTGGAGCCAGCCACTCCAAAACTGGCAGAAAGCAGCCCTCTCACCCCCAGGGCAAAGAGTGGGAAAGGCTGGTTACATCAAGTGTCTTTCAAATCTTTCACTTTCGAGAGCAGAGTGTTTACATTTAGGAATCATGAACAAGCAGCAATAGGAAAGCATACAGTATCAGAGGACAGAACACTGCCCTGCGCATATCAGTACACCCCAATGACAAAGTCAAAGATTTAAATGACTTGCTTAGCTATGAGTGGCTGACACCTCACAATGATTATCATCTCTCCGTGAAGCAAAACATCCTCGGAATTGGGTTGAAAGATAGATCTAATGTGCCAAAGGAAGGCAACATGGAAATTCAGTTTCCTGCTCTCAGGGGAAGGAGGGTCGACAGCCCAATGGGTTAATGCACCTACTGCAGCCTCCTATGTGGAGCCTGCAGGCGACGCATGCAGTTGCTGGTGAGATGCTGATACAGGTTCGCCTGCTATGCAGGGGCCCGTGGTCACCTCACAGCACCTCGAGAAGGTGTCCTGTTTGAGTCCCAGGGCAATCATTGTGTCAACCATGACCCGTAGATTACACCTTTTCCCCTCGTTTTTTTCCAATCAATTGGGGCCAGAGAGACAAGCTTTTGTATGGGCCTTACCAAGGCCAGCGTGCAGAAAACAAAGGCGCAACTGTTAGTAGTAACGCAGGTATTGAAGGGGCATTAGCTGTTGGCGGATGGCGCAGGGCAATGCATACCCATTTTCAAATAAAAAAAGGTTTTTTTTTATTAAAAAAAAAATACATGCCCAGGAAATTCCAGACCTTGGATTAGAACTCAGGTCTCCAGCATTCCAAGACCAAGCACTTATCACTTGTGCCACTGGTGGTTGTGCTTCTGAGACTTGCTTTTGGGCGTATATATCTTTCTCCTGCACTCCCCTGTGAGCATACCCATTTGCGTTGTGAAACATGTTCACTGGAGCCTACAAGGATAGAACATCTGGCCCCCCCGCTCCCCCAAATACCAGCTAACTGCAGTGGCCTAGAGGTTAAGTGCTTGCATTACAGCAGCTGGGGGCCTGGGTTCGGGTCCTGCTTTCGGCACATAAACAGAATAGTTGGTCATCTCCTGGTACAGTTGGAGTGGAAGAAAGCGGAGAGGCGGGACTGTGGAAGCGAGGGAGTGCAGGCTAAAGGAAGAGGTGGGGTAGGCTAAAGGGGGAGGTAAGGTCGGATGAAGGGGTCCCTGGGGAGAAGAGGTGAGGCTGGCTGAGTCGGGGGAGGTCTAGAAGGGCATGGGGTAGGGGCCCTGGTAGAGGGAGGAAGAAAGCATAGAGGTGGGGCTGAGGAAGCCAGGAAGAAGGGGTGGTGGGGGCTGTGTAAAAGGAGAGTCCTAAGGTGGGGAAAGGGGCCATTGAGGAGGGCAGAAAAAAGGGTGCCAGTGGTGGGTGGAAAGGACAATGGGCTGACATTTTGTTCTCATCCAGCACTACCCTTTTAGCCTGCATTCCTCCTTTATTCCCTGCACTTCTCAGTCCCACCTCTATGCTTTCTTCCTCCCTCCCTCCCGCAGGGCACCTACCCCATGCCCTTCTCCCCCGACTCCGCCAGCCCCACCTCCTCTCCACAGGGACCCATGCATCCAGCCCTACCTCCCCCTTCAGCCCGCCCCACCTCACCTCACCTCACCTCCTCCTTTAGCCTGCACTCCCTCGCTTCTACCTCCCCCTTCAGCCCGCCCCACCTCACCTCCTCCTTTAGCCTGCACTCCCTCGCTTCCACAGTCCCACCCATCTGCTTGCTTCCACTGCAACTGTACAAGGAGATTACCAACTATTCCGTTTCTGTGCCGAAAGCAGGACTCAAACCCAGGCCCCCAGCGCTGTAACACAAGCACTTAACCTCTAGGCCACTGCAGTTAGCTGGTATTTGGGGGAGCTTGGGGGGGCATGATGTTCTAGCCTCATTTTCTTCAGTGAACATGTTTCACAATGCAAATGGGTATGCTCACAGGGGCATGCAGAAGAAAGACATATAGCCCAAAAGCTGCTTTCAGAAGCACAGCCACCAGTGGCTCCAGTGGGAAGTGATTGGTCTTGGAATGCGCGAGACCTGAGTTCTAATCCTCCTGGGCATGTTTTTTATTTATTTTTGCTGCTTGTTCATGATTTTTAAATGTAAAAACTCTGCACTCAAAAATAAAAATGATTTGACAGACTCTTGCTGTAGCCAGCCTTTCTCACTCTTTGCCCTGGGGGAGAACAACCCAATCACCCCTTCAGCCCCTCTTACTCGTCTCACAGCACCTCCCATAAGCGAGGAATGCATCTTTTGTTGGTAGATTTCCTTCATGAGGCTTAGCTAGGCCTGCATTCCTTTTCAAAGGGCCATAGAAGAGAGCAAAAAAGGAGAAGGCAGAATAGAGCATGAAATAGGTGGAAGACAAGGGGTCAGGGGGGTTGGCAGTAAAAGAAACAGGGCCTGGCCTGGCAGAGAGTTAGAAGTTAGGGAACACAATGAGCGAGGGAGGAGGAAAGATGCCTCAGGCATTGAGCTCTCGGACTCTTCCCCACCGTGCCTGCAGAAAGAGCCTTCTCCCGAATGGATACATTTGCCTGGAGAGCCCAGAACTAATTTCAGTTAGCCAGAGGGTAAACAGAGGCCAGGGAGAGGTGCACGCCCCTCCATTTGACTAGGCTTCTGGGGCTTCTGGGAGGAAAAAAGGCATCAGTATTCCAGCAAGATCATCGTCACCAAGGCCACCATCACTAGGGGATTACAGAGCATGCTGTGACACTCTCCGGGGCCTGGTTGGCCAGGCTTATGTTGAAGAGCACATATCCTAACCCTAAGCTACCTGGGTGGCTGCACCATAGGGGCTGCACCGGATATAGGGCTGTGCCCGTAAGGGCTGTGGTCGCGTTTGGGAGCGTGTGGAGGCCGCAGGGCGCAGACCTCTGCCCATTTCCCTCCAGGATTAGGCCCTGATTCTCAGGCGTGGAGCCAGCCACTCCAAAACTGGCAGAAAGCAGCCCTCTCACCCCCAGGGCAAAGAGTGGGAAAGGCTGGTTACATCAAGTGTCTTTCAAATCTTTCACTTTCGAGAGCAGAGTGTTTACATTTAGGAATCATGAACAAGCAGCAATAGGAAAGCATACAGTATCAGAGGACAGAACACTGCCCTGCGCATATCAGTACACCCCAATGACAAAGTCAAAGATTTAAATGACTTGCTTAGCTATGAGTGGCTGACACCTCACAATGATTATCATCTCTCCGTGAAGCAAAACATCCTCGGAATTGGGTTGAAAGATAGATCTAATGTGCCAAAGGAAGGCAACATGGAAATTCAGTTTCCTGCTCTCAGGGGAAGGAGGGTCGACAGCCCAATGGGTTAATGCACCTACTGCAGCCTCCTATGTGGAGCCTGCAGGCGACGCATGCAGTTGCTGGTGAGATGCTGATACAGGTTCGCCTGCTATGCAGGGGCCCGTGGTCACCTCACAGCACCTCGAGAAGGTGTCCTGTTTGAGTCCCAGGGCAATCATTGTGTCAACCATGACCCGTAGATTACACCTTTTCCCCTCGTTTTTTTCCAATCAATTGGGGCCAGAGAGACAAGCTTTTGTATGGGCCTTACCAAGGCCAGCGTGCAGAAAACAAAGGCGCAACTGTTAGTAGTAACGCAGGTATTGAAGGGGCATTAGCTGTTGGCGGATGGCGCAGGGCAATGCATACCCATTTTCAAATAAAAAAAGGTTTTTTTTTATTAAAAAAAAAATACATGCCCAGGAAATTCCAGACCTTGGATTAGAACTCAGGTCTCCAGCATTCCAAGACCAAGCACTTATCACTTGTGCCACTGGTGGTTGTGCTTCTGAGACTTGCTTTTGGGCGTATATATCTTTCTCCTGCACTCCCCTGTGAGCATACCCATTTGCGTTGTGAAACATGTTCACTGGAGCCTACAAGGATAGAACATCTGGCCCCCCCGCTCCCCCAAATACCAGCTAACTGCAGTGGCCTAGAGGTTAAGTGCTTGCATTACAGCAGCTGGGGGCCTGGGTTCGGGTCCTGCTTTCGGCACATAAACAGAATAGTTGGTCATCTCCTGGTACAGTTGGAGTGGAAGAAAGCGGAGAGGCGGGACTGTGGAAGCGAGGGAGTGCAGGCTAAAGGAAGAGGTGGGGTAGGCTAAAGGGGGAGGTAAGGTCGGATGAAGGGGTCCCTGGGGAGAAGAGGTGAGGCTGGCTGAGTCGGGGGAGGTCTAGAAGGGCATGGGGTAGGGGCCCTGGTAGAGGGAGGAAGAAAGCATAGAGGTGGGGCTGAGGAAGCCAGGAAGAAGGGGTGGTGGGGGCTGTGTAAAAGGAGAGTCCTAAGGTGGGGAAAGGGGCCATTGAGGAGGGCAGAAAAAAGGGTGCCAGTGGTGGGTGGAAAGGACAATGGGCTGACATTTTGTTCTCATCCAGCACTACCCTTTTAGCCTGCATTCCTCCTTTATTCCCTGCACTTCTCAGTCCCACCTCTATGCTTTCTTCCTCCCTCCCTCCCGCAGGGCACCTACCCCATGCCCTTCTCCCCCGACTCCGCCAGCCCCACCTCCTCTCCACAGGGACCCATGCATCCAGCCCTACCTCCCCCTTCAGCCCGCCCCACCTCACCTCACCTCACCTCCTCCTTTAGCCTGCACTCCCTCGCTTCTACCTCCCCCTTCAGCCCGCCCCACCTCACCTCCTCCTTTAGCCTGCACTCCCTCGCTTCCACAGTCCCACCCATCTGCTTGCTTCCACTGCAACTGTACAAGGAGATTACCAACTATTCCGTTTCTGTGCCGAAAGCAGGACTCAAACCCAGGCCCCCAGCGCTGTAACACAAGCACTTAACCTCTAGGCCACTGCAGTTAGCTGGTATTTGGGGGAGCTTGGGGGGGCATGATGTTCTAGCCTCATTTTCTTCAGTGAACATGTTTCACAATGCAAATGGGTATGCTCACAGGGGCATGCAGAAGAAAGACATATAGCCCAAAAGCTGCTTTCAGAAGCACAGCCACCAGTGGCTCCAGTGGGAAGTGATTGGTCTTGGAATGCGCGAGACCTGAGTTCTAATCCTCCTGGGCATGTTTTTTATTTATTTTTGCTGCTTGTTCATGATTTTTAAATGTAAAAACTCTGCACTCAAAAATAAAAATGATTTGACAGACTCTTGCTGTAGCCAGCCTTTCTCACTCTTTGCCCTGGGGGAGAACAACCCAATCACCCCTTCAGCCCCTCTTACTCGTCTCACAGCACCTCCCATAAGCGAGGAATGCATCTTTTGTTGGTAGATTTCCTTCATGAGGCTTAGCTAGGCCTGCATTCCTTTTCAAAGGGCCATAGAAGAGAGCAAAAAAGGAGAAGGCAGAATAGAGCATGAAATAGGTGGAAGACAAGGGGTCAGGGGGGTTGGCAGTAAAAGAAACAGGGCCTGGCCTGGCAGAGAGTTAGAAGTTAGGGAACACAATGAGCGAGGGAGGAGGAAAGATGCCTCAGGCATTGAGCTCTCGGACTCTTCCCCACCGTGCCTGCAGAAAGAGCCTTCTCCCGAATGGATACATTTGCCTGGAGAGCCCAGAACTAATTTCAGTTAGCCAGAGGGTAAACAGAGGCCAGGGAGAGGTGCACGCCCCTCCATTTGACTAGGCTTCTGGGGCTTCTGGGAGGAAAAAAGGCATCAGTATTCCAGCAAGATCATCGTCACCAAGGCCACCATCACTAGGGGATTACAGAGCATGCTGTGACACTCTCCGGGGCCTGGTTGGCCAGGCTTATGTTGAAGAGCACATATCCTAACCCTAAGCTACCTGGGTGGCTGCACCATAGGGGCTGCACCGGATATAGGGCTGTGCCCGTAAGGGCTGTGGTCGCGTTTGGGAGCGTTAGGGACGCGTGGAGGCCGCAGGGCGCAGACCTCTGCCCATTTCCCTCCAGGATTAGGCCCTGATTCTCAGGCGTGGAGCCAGCCACTCCAAAACTGGCAGAAAGCAGCCCTCTCACCCCCAGGGCAAAGAGTGGGAAAGGCTGGTTACATCAAGTGTCTTTCAAATCTTTCACTTTCGAGAGCAGAGTGTTTACATTTAGGAATCATGAACAAGCAGCAATAGGAAAGCATACAGTATCAGAGGACAGAACACTGCCCTGCGCATATCAGTACACCCCAATGACAAAGTCAAAGATTTAAATGACCTGCTTAGCTATGAGTGGCTGACACCTCACAATGATTATCATCTCTCCGTGAAGCAAAACATCCTCGGAATTGGGTTGAAAGATAGATCTAATGTGCCAAAGGAAGGCAACATGGAAATTCAGTTTCCTGCTCTCAGGGGAAGGAGGGTCGACAGCCCAATGGGTTAATGCACCTACTGCAGCCTCCTATGTGGAGCCTGCAGGCGACGCATGCAGTTGCTGGTGAGATGCTGATACAGGTTCGCCTGCTATGCAGGGGCCCGTGGTCACCTCACAGCACCTCGAGAAGGTGTCCTGTTTGAGTCCCAGGGCAATCATTGTGTCAACCATGACCCGTAGATTACACCTTTTCCCCTCGTTTTTTTCCAATCAATTGGGGCCAGAGAGACAAGCTTTTGTATGGGCCTTACCAAGGCCAGCGTGCAGAAAACAAAGGCGCAACTGTTAGTAGTAACGCAGGTATTGAAGGGGCATTAGCTGTTGGCGGATGGCGCAGGGCAATGCATACCCATTTTCAAATAAAAAAAGGTTTTTTTTTATTAAAAAAAAAATACATGCCCAGGAAATTCCAGACCTTGGATTAGAACTCAGGTCTCCAGCATTCCAAGACCAAGCACTTATCACTTGTGCCACTGGTGGTTGTGCTTCTGAGACTTGCTTTTGGGCGTATATATCTTTCTCCTGCACTCCCCTGTGAGCATACCCATTTGCGTTGTGAAACATGTTCACTGGAGCCTACAAGGATAGAACATCTGGCCCCCCCGCTCCCCCAAATACCAGCTAACTGCAGTGGCCTAGAGGTTAAGTGCTTGCATTACAGCAGCTGGGGGCCTGGGTTCGGGTCCTGCTTTCGGCACATAAACAGAATAGTTGGTCATCTCCTGGTACAGTTGGAGTGGAAGAAAGCGGAGAGGCGGGACTGTGGAAGCGAGGGAGTGCAGGCTAAAGGAAGAGGTGGGGTAGGCTAAAGGGGGAGGTAAGGTCGGATGAAGGGGTCCCTGGGGAGAAGAGGTGAGGCTGGCTGAGTCGGGGGAGGTCTAGAAGGGCATGGGGTAGGGGCCCTGGTAGAGGGAGGAAGAAAGCATAGAGGTGGGGCTGAGGAAGCCAGGAAGAAGGGGTGGTGGGGGCTGTGTAAAAGGAGAGTCCTAAGGTGGGGAAAGGGGCCATTGAGGAGGGCAGAAAAAAGGGTGCCAGTGGTGGGTGGAAAGGACAATGGGCTGACATTTTGTTCTCATCCAGCACTACCCTTTTAGCCTGCATTCCTCCTTTATTCCCTGCACTTCTCAGTCCCACCTCTATGCTTTCTTCCTCCCTCCCTCCCGCAGGGCACCTACCCCATGCCCTTCTCCCCCGACTCCGCCAGCCCCACCTCCTCTCCACAGGGACCCATGCATCCAGCCCTACCTCCCCCTTCAGCCCGCCCCACCTCACCTCACCTCACCTCCTCCTTTAGCCTGCACTCCCTCGCTTCTACCTCCCCCTTCAGCCCGCCCCACCTCACCTCCTCCTTTAGCCTGCACTCCCTCGCTTCCACAGTCCCACCCATCTGCTTGCTTCCACTGCAACTGTACAAGGAGATTACCAACTATTCCGTTTCTGTGCCGAAAGCAGGACTCAAACCCAGGCCCCCAGCGCTGTAACACAAGCACTTAACCTCTAGGCCACTGCAGTTAGCTGGTATTTGGGGGAGCTTGGGGGGGCATGATGTTCTAGCCTCATTTTCTTCAGTGAACATGTTTCACAATGCAAATGGGTATGCTCACAGGGGCATGCAGAAGAAAGACATATAGCCCAAAAGCTGCTTTCAGAAGCACAGCCACCAGTGGCTCCAGTGGGAAGTGATTGGTCTTGGAATGCGCGAGACCTGAGTTCTAATCCTCCTGGGCATGTTTTTTATTTATTTTTGCTGCTTGTTCATGATTTTTAAATGTAAAAACTCTGCACTCAAAAATAAAAATGATTTGACAGACTCTTGCTGTAGCCAGCCTTTCTCACTCTTTGCCCTGGGGGAGAACAACCCAATCACCCCTTCAGCCCCTCTTACTCGTCTCACAGCACCTCCCATAAGCGAGGAATGCATCTTTTGTTGGTAGATTTCCTTCATGAGGCTTAGCTAGGCCTGCATTCCTTTTCAAAGGGCCATAGAAGAGAGCAAAAAAGGAGAAGGCAGAATAGAGCATGAAATAGGTGGAAGACAAGGGGTCAGGGGGGTTGGCAGTAAAAGAAACAGGGCCTGGCCTGGCAGAGAGTTAGAAGTTAGGGAACACAATGAGCGAGGGAGGAGGAAAGATGCCTCAGGCATTGAGCTCTCGGACTCTTCCCCACCGTGCCTGCAGAAAGAGCCTTCTCCCGAATGGATACATTTGCCTGGAGAGCCCAGAACTAATTTCAGTTAGCCAGAGGGTAAACAGAGGCCAGGGAGAGGTGCACGCCCCTCCATTTGACTAGGCTTCTGGGGCTTCTGGGAGGAAAAAAGGCATCAGTATTCCAGCAAGATCATCGTCACCAAGGCCACCATCACTAGGGGATTACAGAGCATGCTGTGACACTCTCCGGGGCCTGGTTGGCCAGGCTTATGTTGAAGAGCACATATCCTAACCCTAAGCTACCTGGGTGGCTGCACCATAGGGGCTGCACCGGATATAGGGCTGTGCCCGTAAGGGCTGTGGTCGCGTTTGGGAGCGTGTGGAGGCCGCAGGGCGCAGACCTCTGCCCATTTCCCTCCAGGATTAGGCCCTGATTCTCAGGCGTGGAGCCAGCCACTCCAAAACTGGCAGAAAGCAGCCCTCTCACCCCCAGGGCAAAGAGTGGGAAAGGCTGGTTACATCAAGTGTCTTTCAAATCTTTCACTTTCGAGAGCAGAGTGTTTACATTTAGGAATCATGAACAAGCAGCAATAGGAAAGCATACAGTATCAGAGGACAGAACACTGCCCTGCGCATATCAGTACACCCCAATGACAAAGTCAAAGATTTAAATGACTTGCTTAGCTATGAGTGGCTGACACCTCACAATGATTATCATCTCTCCGTGAAGCAAAACATCCTCGGAATTGGGTTGAAAGATAGATCTAATGTGCCAAAGGAAGGCAACATGGAAATTCAGTTTCCTGCTCTCAGGGGAAGGAGGGTCGACAGCCCAATGGGTTAATGCACCTACTGCAGCCTCCTATGTGGAGCCTGCAGGCGACGCATGCAGTTGCTGGTGAGATGCTGATACAGGTTCGCCTGCTATGCAGGGGCCCGTGGTCACCTCACAGCACCTCGAGAAGGTGTCCTGTTTGAGTCCCAGGGCAATCATTGTGTCAACCATGACCCGTAGATTACACCTTTTCCCCTCGTTTTTTTCCAATCAATTGGGGCCAGAGAGACAAGCTTTTGTATGGGCCTTACCAAGGCCAGCGTGCAGAAAACAAAGGCGCAACTGTTAGTAGTAACGCAGGTATTGAAGGGGCATTAGCTGTTGGCGGATGGCGCAGGGCAATGCATACCCATTTTCAAATAAAAAAAGGTTTTTTTTTATTAAAAAAAAAATACATGCCCAGGAAATTCCAGACCTTGGATTAGAACTCAGGTCTCCAGCATTCCAAGACCAAGCACTTATCACTTGTGCCACTGGTGGTTGTGCTTCTGAGACTTGCTTTTGGGCGTATATATCTTTCTCCTGCACTCCCCTGTGAGCATACCCATTTGCGTTGTGAAACATGTTCACTGGAGCCTACAAGGATAGAACATCTGGCCCCCCCGCTCCCCCAAATACCAGCTAACTGCAGTGGCCTAGAGGTTAAGTGCTTGCATTACAGCAGCTGGGGGCCTGGGTTCGGGTCCTGCTTTCGGCACATAAACAGAATAGTTGGTCATCTCCTGGTACAGTTGGAGTGGAAGAAAGCGGAGAGGCGGGACTGTGGAAGCGAGGGAGTGCAGGCTAAAGGAAGAGGTGGGGTAGGCTAAAGGGGGAGGTAAGGTCGGATGAAGGGGTCCCTGGGGAGAAGAGGTGAGGCTGGCTGAGTCGGGGGAGGTCTAGAAGGGCATGGGGTAGGGGCCCTGGTAGAGGGAGGAAGAAAGCATAGAGGTGGGGCTGAGGAAGCCAGGAAGAAGGGGTGGTGGGGGCTGTGTAAAAGGAGAGTCCTAAGGTGGGGAAAGGGGCCATTGAGGAGGGCAGAAAAAAGGGTGCCAGTGGTGGGTGGAAAGGACAATGGGCTGACATTTTGTTCTCATCCAGCACTACCCTTTTAGCCTGCATTCCTCCTTTATTCCCTGCACTTCTCAGTCCCACCTCTATGCTTTCTTCCTCCCTCCCTCCCGCAGGGCACCTACCCCATGCCCTTCTCCCCCGACTCCGCCAGCCCCACCTCCTCTCCACAGGGACCCATGCATCCAGCCCTACCTCCCCCTTCAGCCCGCCCCACCTCACCTCACCTCACCTCCTCCTTTAGCCTGCACTCCCTCGCTTCTACCTCCCCCTTCAGCCCGCCCCACCTCACCTCCTCCTTTAGCCTGCACTCCCTCGCTTCCACAGTCCCACCCATCTGCTTGCTTCCACTGCAACTGTACAAGGAGATTACCAACTATTCCGTTTCTGTGCCGAAAGCAGGACTCAAACCCAGGCCCCCAGCGCTGTAACACAAGCACTTAACCTCTAGGCCACTGCAGTTAGCTGGTATTTGGGGGAGCTTGGGGGGGCATGATGTTCTAGCCTCATTTTCTTCAGTGAACATGTTTCACAATGCAAATGGGTATGCTCACAGGGGCATGCAGAAGAAAGACATATAGCCCAAAAGCTGCTTTCAGAAGCACAGCCACCAGTGGCTCCAGTGGGAAGTGATTGGTCTTGGAATGCGCGAGACCTGAGTTCTAATCCTCCTGGGCATGTTTTTTATTTATTTTTGCTGCTTGTTCATGATTTTTAAATGTAAAAACTCTGCACTCAAAAATAAAAATGATTTGACAGACTCTTGCTGTAGCCAGCCTTTCTCACTCTTTGCCCTGGGGGAGAACAACCCAATCACCCCTTCAGCCCCTCTTACTCGTCTCACAGCACCTCCCATAAGCGAGGAATGCATCTTTTGTTGGTAGATTTCCTTCATGAGGCTTAGCTAGGCCTGCATTCCTTTTCAAAGGGCCATAGAAGAGAGCAAAAAAGGAGAAGGCAGAATAGAGCATGAAATAGGTGGAAGACAAGGGGTCAGGGGGGTTGGCAGTAAAAGAAACAGGGCCTGGCCTGGCAGAGAGTTAGAAGTTAGGGAACACAATGAGCGAGGGAGGAGGAAAGATGCCTCAGGCATTGAGCTCTCGGACTCTTCCCCACCGTGCCTGCAGAAAGAGCCTTCTCCCGAATGGATACATTTGCCTGGAGAGCCCAGAACTAATTTCAGTTAGCCAGAGGGTAAACAGAGGCCAGGGAGAGGTGCACGCCCCTCCATTTGACTAGGCTTCTGGGGCTTCTGGGAGGAAAAAAGGCATCAGTATTCCAGCAAGATCATCGTCACCAAGGCCACCATCACTAGGGGATTACAGAGCATGCTGTGACACTCTCCGGGGCCTGGTTGGCCAGGCTTATGTTGAAGAGCACATATCCTAACCCTAAGCTACCTGGGTGGCTGCACCATAGGGGCTGCACCGGATATAGGGCTGTGCCCGTAAGGGCTGTGGTCGCGTTTGGGAGCGTTAGGGACGCGTGGAGGCCGCAGGGCGCAGACCTCTGCCCATTTCCCTCCAGGATTAGGCCCTGATTCTCAGGCGTGGAGCCAGCCACTCCAAAACTGGCAGAAAGCAGCCCTCTCACCCCCAGGGCAAAGAGTGGGAA
Organism: Ambystoma mexicanum; assembly: GCF_040938575.1. Lineage (NCBI taxonomy): Eukaryota > Metazoa > Chordata > Amphibia > Caudata > Ambystomatidae > Ambystoma > Ambystoma mexicanum. The sequence continues at coordinate 294,302 of NW_027182365.1, forward strand.
AGGCTGGTTACATCAAGTGTCTTTCAAATCTTTCACTTTCGAGAGCAGAGTGTTTACATTTAGGAATCATGAACAAGCAGCAATAGGAAAGCATACAGTATCAGAGGACAGAACACTGCCCTGCGCATATCAGTACACCCCAATGACAAAGTCAAAGATTTAAATGACCTGCTTAGCTATGAGTGGCTGACACCTCACAATGATTATCATCTCTCCGTGAAGCAAAACATCCTCGGAATTGGGTTGAAAGATAGATCTAATGTGCCAAAGGAAGGCAACATGGAAATTCAGTTTCCTGCTCTCAGGGGAAGGAGGGTCGACAGCCCAATGGGTTAATGCACCTACTGCAGCCTCCTATGTGGAGCCTGCAGGCGACGCATGCAGTTGCTGGTGAGATGCTGATACAGGTTCGCCTGCTATGCAGGGGCCCGTGGTCACCTCACAGCACCTCGAGAAGGTGTCCTGTTTGAGTCCCAGGGCAATCATTGTGTCAACCATGACCCGTAGATTACACCTTTTCCCCTCGTTTTTTTCCAATCAATTGGGGCCAGAGAGACAAGCTTTTGTATGGGCCTTACCAAGGCCAGCGTGCAGAAAACAAAGGCGCAACTGTTAGTAGTAACGCAGGTATTGAAGGGGCATTAGCTGTTGGCGGATGGCGCAGGGCAATGCATACCCATTTTCAAATAAAAAAAGGTTTTTTTTTATTAAAAAAAAAATACATGCCCAGGAAATTCCAGACCTTGGATTAGAACTCAGGTCTCCAGCATTCCAAGACCAAGCACTTATCACTTGTGCCACTGGTGGTTGTGCTTCTGAGACTTGCTTTTGGGCGTATATATCTTTCTCCTGCACTCCCCTGTGAGCATACCCATTTGCGTTGTGAAACATGTTCACTGGAGCCTACAAGGATAGAACATCTGGCCCCCCCGCTCCCCCAAATACCAGCTAACTGCAGTGGCCTAGAGGTTAAGTGCTTGCATTACAGCAGCTGGGGGCCTGGGTTCGGGTCCTGCTTTCGGCACATAAACAGAATAGTTGGTCATCTCCTGGTACAGTTGGAGTGGAAGAAAGCGGAGAGGCGGGACTGTGGAAGCGAGGGAGTGCAGGCTAAAGGAAGAGGTGGGGTAGGCTAAAGGGGGAGGTAAGGTCGGATGAAGGGGTCCCTGGGGAGAAGAGGTGAGGCTGGCTGAGTCGGGGGAGGTCTAGAAGGGCATGGGGTAGGGGCCCTGGTAGAGGGAGGAAGAAAGCATAGAGGTGGGGCTGAGGAAGCCAGGAAGAAGGGGTGGTGGGGGCTGTGTAAAAGGAGAGTCCTAAGGTGGGGAAAGGGGCCATTGAGGAGGGCAGAAAAAAGGGTGCCAGTGGTGGGTGGAAAGGACAATGGGCTGACATTTTGTTCTCATCCAGCACTACCCTTTTAGCCTGCATTCCTCCTTTATTCCCTGCACTTCTCAGTCCCACCTCTATGCTTTCTTCCTCCCTCCCTCCCGCAGGGCACCTACCCCATGCCCTTCTCCCCCGACTCCGCCAGCCCCACCTCCTCTCCACAGGGACCCATGCATCCAGCCCTACCTCCCCCTTCAGCCCGCCCCACCTCACCTCACCTCACCTCCTCCTTTAGCCTGCACTCCCTCGCTTCTACCTCCCCCTTCAGCCCGCCCCACCTCACCTCCTCCTTTAGCCTGCACTCCCTCGCTTCCACAGTCCCACCCATCTGCTTGCTTCCACTGCAACTGTACAAGGAGATTACCAACTATTCCGTTTCTGTGCCGAAAGCAGGACTCAAACCCAGGCCCCCAGCGCTGTAACACAAGCACTTAACCTCTAGGCCACTGCAGTTAGCTGGTATTTGGGGGAGCTTGGGGGGGCATGATGTTCTAGCCTCATTTTCTTCAGTGAACATGTTTCACAATGCAAATGGGTATGCTCACAGGGGCATGCAGAAGAAAGACATATAGCCCAAAAGCTGCTTTCAGAAGCACAGCCACCAGTGGCTCCAGTGGGAAGTGATTGGTCTTGGAATGCGCGAGACCTGAGTTCTAATCCTCCTGGGCATGTTTTTTATTTATTTTTGCTGCTTGTTCATGATTTTTAAATGTAAAAACTCTGCACTCAAAAATAAAAATGATTTGACAGACTCTTGCTGTAGCCAGCCTTTCTCACTCTTTGCCCTGGGGGAGAACAACCCAATCACCCCTTCAGCCCCTCTTACTCGTCTCACAGCACCTCCCATAAGCGAGGAATGCATCTTTTGTTGGTAGATTTCCTTCATGAGGCTTAGCTAGGCCTGCATTCCTTTTCAAAGGGCCATAGAAGAGAGCAAAAAAGGAGAAGGCAGAATAGAGCATGAAATAGGTGGAAGACAAGGGGTCAGGGGGGTTGGCAGTAAAAGAAACAGGGCCTGGCCTGGCAGAGAGTTAGAAGTTAGGGAACACAATGAGCGAGGGAGGAGGAAAGATGCCTCAGGCATTGAGCTCTCGGACTCTTCCCCACCGTGCCTGCAGAAAGAGCCTTCTCCCGAATGGATACATTTGCCTGGAGAGCCCAGAACTAATTTCAGTTAGCCAGAGGGTAAACAGAGGCCAGGGAGAGGTGCACGCCCCTCCATTTGACTAGGCTTCTGGGGCTTCTGGGAGGAAAAAAGGCATCAGTATTCCAGCAAGATCATCGTCACCAAGGCCACCATCACTAGGGGATTACAGAGCATGCTGTGACACTCTCCGGGGCCTGGTTGGCCAGGCTTATGTTGAAGAGCACATATCCTAACCCTAAGCTACCTGGGTGGCTGCACCATAGGGGCTGCACCGGATATAGGGCTGTGCCCGTAAGGGCTGTGGTCGCGTTTGGGAGCGTGTGGAGGCCGCAGGGCGCAGACCTCTGCCCATTTCCCTCCAGGATTAGGCCCTGATTCTCAGGCGTGGAGCCAGCCACTCCAAAACTGGCAGAAAGCAGCCCTCTCACCCCCAGGGCAAAGAGTGGGAAAGGCTGGTTACATCAAGTGTCTTTCAAATCTTTCACTTTCGAGAGCAGAGTGTTTACATTTAGGAATCATGAACAAGCAGCAATAGGAAAGCATACAGTATCAGAGGACAGAACACTGCCCTGCGCATATCAGTACACCCCAATGACAAAGTCAAAGATTTAAATGACTTGCTTAGCTATGAGTGGCTGACACCTCACAATGATTATCATCTCTCCGTGAAGCAAAACATCCTCGGAATTGGGTTGAAAGATAGATCTAATGTGCCAAAGGAAGGCAACATGGAAATTCAGTTTCCTGCTCTCAGGGGAAGGAGGGTCGACAGCCCAATGGGTTAATGCACCTACTGCAGCCTCCTATGTGGAGCCTGCAGGCGACGCATGCAGTTGCTGGTGAGATGCTGATACAGGTTCGCCTGCTATGCAGGGGCCCGTGGTCACCTCACAGCACCTCGAGAAGGTGTCCTGTTTGAGTCCCAGGGCAATCATTGTGTCAACCATGACCCGTAGATTACACCTTTTCCCCTCGTTTTTTTCCAATCAATTGGGGCCAGAGAGACAAGCTTTTGTATGGGCCTTACCAAGGCCAGCGTGCAGAAAACAAAGGCGCAACTGTTAGTAGTAACGCAGGTATTGAAGGGGCATTAGCTGTTGGCGGATGGCGCAGGGCAATGCATACCCATTTTCAAATAAAAAAAGGTTTTTTTTTATTAAAAAAAAAATACATGCCCAGGAAATTCCAGACCTTGGATTAGAACTCAGGTCTCCAGCATTCCAAGACCAAGCACTTATCACTTGTGCCACTGGTGGTTGTGCTTCTGAGACTTGCTTTTGGGCGTATATATCTTTCTCCTGCACTCCCCTGTGAGCATACCCATTTGCGTTGTGAAACATGTTCACTGGAGCCTACAAGGATAGAACATCTGGCCCCCCCGCTCCCCCAAATACCAGCTAACTGCAGTGGCCTAGAGGTTAAGTGCTTGCATTACAGCAGCTGGGGGCCTGGGTTCGGGTCCTGCTTTCGGCACATAAACAGAATAGTTGGTCATCTCCTGGTACAGTTGGAGTGGAAGAAAGCGGAGAGGCGGGACTGTGGAAGCGAGGGAGTGCAGGCTAAAGGAAGAGGTGGGGTAGGCTAAAGGGGGAGGTAAGGTCGGATGAAGGGGTCCCTGGGGAGAAGAGGTGAGGCTGGCTGAGTCGGGGGAGGTCTAGAAGGGCATGGGGTAGGGGCCCTGGTAGAGGGAGGAAGAAAGCATAGAGGTGGGGCTGAGGAAGCCAGGAAGAAGGGGTGGTGGGGGCTGTGTAAAAGGAGAGTCCTAAGGTGGGGAAAGGGGCCATTGAGGAGGGCAGAAAAAAGGGTGCCAGTGGTGGGTGGAAAGGACAATGGGCTGACATTTTGTTCTCATCCAGCACTACCCTTTTAGCCTGCATTCCTCCTTTATTCCCTGCACTTCTCAGTCCCACCTCTATGCTTTCTTCCTCCCTCCCTCCCGCAGGGCACCTACCCCATGCCCTTCTCCCCCGACTCCGCCAGCCCCACCTCCTCTCCACAGGGACCCATGCATCCAGCCCTACCTCCCCCTTCAGCCCGCCCCACCTCACCTCACCTCACCTCCTCCTTTAGCCTGCACTCCCTCGCTTCTACCTCCCCCTTCAGCCCGCCCCACCTCACCTCCTCCTTTAGCCTGCACTCCCTCGCTTCCACAGTCCCACCCATCTGCTTGCTTCCACTGCAACTGTACAAGGAGATTACCAACTATTCCGTTTCTGTGCCGAAAGCAGGACTCAAACCCAGGCCCCCAGCGCTGTAACACAAGCACTTAACCTCTAGGCCACTGCAGTTAGCTGGTATTTGGGGGAGCTTGGGGGGGCATGATGTTCTAGCCTCATTTTCTTCAGTGAACATGTTTCACAATGCAAATGGGTATGCTCACAGGGGCATGCAGAAGAAAGACATATAGCCCAAAAGCTGCTTTCAGAAGCACAGCCACCAGTGGCTCCAGTGGGAAGTGATTGGTCTTGGAATGCGCGAGACCTGAGTTCTAATCCTCCTGGGCATGTTTTTTATTTATTTTTGCTGCTTGTTCATGATTTTTAAATGTAAAAACTCTGCACTCAAAAATAAAAATGATTTGACAGACTCTTGCTGTAGCCAGCCTTTCTCACTCTTTGCCCTGGGGGAGAACAACCCAATCACCCCTTCAGCCCCTCTTACTCGTCTCACAGCACCTCCCATAAGCGAGGAATGCATCTTTTGTTGGTAGATTTCCTTCATGAGGCTTAGCTAGGCCTGCATTCCTTTTCAAAGGGCCATAGAAGAGAGCAAAAAAGGAGAAGGCAGAATAGAGCATGAAATAGGTGGAAGACAAGGGGTCAGGGGGGTTGGCAGTAAAAGAAACAGGGCCTGGCCTGGCAGAGAGTTAGAAGTTAGGGAACACAATGAGCGAGGGAGGAGGAAAGATGCCTCAGGCATTGAGCTCTCGGACTCTTCCCCACCGTGCCTGCAGAAAGAGCCTTCTCCCGAATGGATACATTTGCCTGGAGAGCCCAGAACTAATTTCAGTTAGCCAGAGGGTAAACAGAGGCCAGGGAGAGGTGCACGCCCCTCCATTTGACTAGGCTTCTGGGGCTTCTGGGAGGAAAAAAGGCATCAGTATTCCAGCAAGATCATCGTCACCAAGGCCACCATCACTAGGGGATTACAGAGCATGCTGTGACAC